>NC_138604.1:3816630-4070394 GCF_964289735.1 Phaethon aethereus
AGCCGGGTGGCTGCTGGCTGCGCCCAAGGCTGGGGGAGGCTGGCGGGCCAAGGGGCAATGGCGGGGAGCCCTCGAGGGGCAGTGAGTCCCACAGGGCACTGGTGGTGCTCTGGCAGAGCCTGGAGCTGCCAGGGCTGTCACACAGCTCCTCCATGGTGCTGTAAGGCAGAGTCGTGGAGGAGGCCACAGGGCTGATATTGATAATGCACAATGCAGCAGCCTCATCCACAGGGCTGCTGCTGCCGTAGCCAAAGTAGCGTCCCCCGCGGTAGCTGGTGGCCTGGGCTCCCCCGCGGGCCTGCCCCGCAGGCCGGGGGCGCAGCGAGACCCCCTTGCGCCAGATGGGCTCCTCCTCCTCTGGGGGCAGCTGGAGGTAGGGCTCTGGCTGCGGCCCCGGGGGATCCCGTGGGGGGTACGGCTCTGCCTCGGCGTAGGGCAGTGCCCTGAAGCTGCTCTCCTGTAGCCGCTTGTCAGTCTCCACCACGAAGCGCCCATCAGGACCGCGGCAGATCCGCTCCAGGGGCACATGCTCCCCAACGTGGCTCTCATACACAGTGTACTGGGAGCCAGCCCCGGCGATACTGAGACCCAGGCTGGTGCCGGCCTTCTCACCCCACAGCAGTGTCCGGCGCAGGCTCCGGTAGGGAGATGGCTGCAGCTTTAGCTTCACGGTGCTGTCTGGGCTACCAGAGCCATGAGAATTGCTGTAAGGAAGAAGGGAGCTGCTGCAGCACCTCCATCCTGGCTCTGGGCTCATCCAGCTGCCCCTCGTGCTGGGAGAGCTTGTGCTAGGCATCTGCAGCAGGTACTGTGACCCTGCACTGCTCCCATGGGCTCGACAGACCTGCTCCTGCATTTTCTGATCCTTTCTTCAGCCAAAACTCCCCAAAGGGAGCACCCCAGGGGAGCCCTACCCCATGGCACACCTTGATCCCAGCACCCCACTCTGAAGAGCCACTCTGCAGCCAGTCCTTGGCCAGCAGTGGTGGCCGGGGGGCTGGCTGCTCCCTGGCCCGTCCCTCCGCCCCCAGCCAGCGGCAAGTGAATGATGGGGAGTGTAGCGAGACAGGGAGGGAGCATGGCATGGTGTGACTTACTGTGGAGGTGGAAGCTTCTTGCTGGGGGAGAAGACGAGTGGTGGATCTAGAAGGTTATGAAAACACAAGGGGATCACGTGGCAAGCAACGCAAAGTGATGATGAGGAGGCAGTGGCAGCCCTACTACCACTCCTGGTGAGCCCCCCCAGCCCTGGGCTGGCTTATCCCCTCCCTGGGCACTGGGTGCTGCCACCCTGCACATGGTGCTTCGAGCTCTCTGGGAGCCCTGGGATCCAGGTGCCTGCGTCTGGCCAGCAGCTCCTACCTTGTCTTCGCTTCTGGATACGGGCGGCACGCCGGCGGTTCATGATGCAGGCGGCCATGGTGCTGAAGATGACAGCTACGCTGAGGAAGCAGATCCCCCCGATGACGCCGGCCAGCACCGGCTGTGGCAGGAGCTCTGGCAGCTGGGTGCGAGACGGATACACCTCCATGCCTGGGCCAGACAGGAGATGCCATCAGAGGCTCAGTTACCCGCAAGAGCACACCAGTACAGTGGGCACAGCCTCCCTCATGTCACCAGCACCACAGGGATAACCAGCAAAGCCTTGGCTCTCTCGCCCCTTGGGGTTGGTCTGCCTTTGGGCAGACCCATGCCCTCTGCTGTGCTCGGTGCCAGGAGCAGGGATGCTCTACACAGAGCTCTCCTGCTACCTGGTCCATGAGACCAAAGTCACGCCAGATCCACACATGGAGATGGGTGTTCCCACGGCATTAGCTTTGGGGGTCCTGCTCTAGGCACTGCATCCCCTTGGTCTAGCAGCAGGGACACTTGGGGGTGGGAGCAGCATGAAGGGGTTTCTGTTTGGGAAGATCCTAGATCATGCCAGGCATTTTACACCTCTGGTTTCTGTCCCCAGGGCAGGAAGAGCAAGTGGGTGTCAGCCCAGGCCTTACCTGCTGTGGAGACATTCACTGTATTGCTGGGATCACTGATGTAGCTGCCAGCAAAGGCCACCAGTCGGAACTCGTAGAAGACGTCCTGAGGGAGCAGAGGGCCATTAACCTTGTGGGCACAGGGCTGCAGAGCCACTCGCCAGATGTGCCAGCTCCAGATAGCAGCGACACAGATCTGACCCCCTCCCTTGCTGTGTCCCCCGAGAGCTGCCCTGCAGCCAAGGAACACCTGGCGAGATTCTCACCTTGATGAGTCCTGGCACCAGGACCTGGGTCTTCGTGCTGGGGATGGAGCGGTCCAGCACCTCCCAGCCGCCCCTGTCCTGCCGCAGCTCCAGCGCATAGCCGCTCAGTGCCACCGAGAACTGAGATGGGGGCTCCCACTGCAGCAGGACCCCACGCACAGTCTCGTTGGCAGTCAGAGCCTGCGGTGGGGACAGGAAGATGCTCATGGTCATGGCCGGTGGTTCTGGAGGCACTGTGGTCACTGGGAAGCCTGAGGATAAAGGGACACTGGTGTGGGAGCTGATGCGGGGGGACAGCAGGGCAGAAACAGGAGCCTCCCATGTGCTTGAGGGCTCTGCAGGGATGGGGGCTGCTTTGGGGAGCACATGGGCCCCCTCTTACCCTTGGGCACGGAGGTGACAATCTGGCTGAAGGGCCCACTGCCCAGCTTGTTCTGAGCCAGGACGCTAAACTGGTAGCTCATGTCTGGCTGCAGATTCTCCACCAAGAGGTGCTGAGCCCCCACTGGCACCGAGAGTGACACCCAGTCATGATGGGCCCGGGGTGGATGCTTCACCCTGAGGAGATGTGGGACCCATGAGTCCAGAGCTGAGGGCCTCAGGTGGGACACCAGACCCTGCCCGCAGTGGAGACTCACAGTGGTGTGTACCAGACGCTGAACCTCTGGAAAAAACCTCCGTCAAACCCTGGCTCCCAGGAGATGTTGGCTGCCAGCAGAAGTGGGAGCACAGAGATATTGGTGACAGCGTGAGGACTGGTACCTGGCAGGGGAAGCAGAGAGAAGACCTATCAGACTGGGCAGCTTGGAAAACATCCATGCAGGGGCCTTTCCACCCCTTCCACCTGATATCGTCCACCCGACATCATCCATCCCAGGGCAGCAGCACCCATCAACGATGCCTGCCCACCAGGGACCAGCAACTTACCCAGCACATGGACGGAGGTGGTGGTGCTGACACTGGCCACCTGGTTGGTAGCCGTGCACTCCCAGACCCCATGCTGCTCCTTGATGAGTGGGCGGAAGACAAGGCTGCTGTTCCCATCCACCTGGGCGCTGCTCTTCCCCACACTGCCCACCTGCACGACGAGGCACAGACATGCTGACTGTGGGCAGCCACCCAGCTCACCCCACCGCAGGGCTGGGACAGCTGCTCTGCAGCAACCCTACAACACCAGGCCCTCAAGGAAAATGGGGACTTGACGTGATCCACCACCCTGGGGCTGGTTTAGGAGCTAAGGGGCAGGATTTTGCCCTGGTTTCTTAGAGGGCAACACAAGCAAAGTGCCCTGAACCCCTTTGCCCGCAGGAACCAGGAGAGATGTGATCCTGCAGCATCTGTGGAGACACTGCCCTAGAGTGATGCCCAGAGTCCACAAGCAGTGTCCCCCTCCCAGGAGGGCTCAGCTGGTTCCCCAGAGTGTAGGCTCCTACCTTCAGCCAGGTGACAGTTGGGGGGGGATCCCCATGGGCCACGCAGGGGATCACCAGCTCCCTGCCCACCTCCTGGAAGTACTCCTCCTTGGGGCGCACCGTGAAGGCGGGGGGGTCCTGGAAGACAGGCAGGCACAGTGCGGGGCTTGGGGGCAGGCAGGAAGGGGTGCAGACCAGCGGCAGGGCAGGACAAGCATGCAGCACACCTGGTCTGCTTGGCACAGCACGGTGGGAGCAGCCTGGGTGAGGGTCTTGGGCAGTGTGCCCACCTGCCCAGCCTCACCTTCAGCAGGACGCGTGTGGGCTGGGATTCGCCAGCGGTGCCGTAGCTGTTGTACGGGGTACATGTGTACACTCCCAGCACATCATCGTTCCCCGTCGCAATGATGATGGAGCCGTCCGGTCTCAGAGACCAGCCAGGGAGCTGGGAGAGGGGGGTGTAGTGTCAGGACAAGGGGCTTGGGGGGTGGGAAGGCAGGGGTGGGTGCAAGCTGCGGTACCTTGTTCAGCTCCAGTGGGTGCCCATCCCTCGTCCAGGTGACGGAGAGCAAAGGGGGGTTGGCCCTGGTGGGGCAGTGGATCACACCCTGCATCCCCTTGGGCAGGTGGGTCTCTGAGAGCATGGTGGTCACCTGCGCTGGATCTGTGAGGACAAACAGGGTGCCAAGGACTCCGTGAGGATGGCAAGGAGCTAGGGTCCCCGTGGCAGCTGAAGGGGCACCCTCTTCACACCATGGCCTGCAGAGACCACCCAGGGCTGGCCCAGCAGGGCCTCTCCACGAGAGAAGCTGGTGACAGCATGGCCTGGGCTCACAAAGGGCTGTGGGGCTCTTTCTTACACAGCACTGTGACAAAGGCCGAGGCAGAAGGCGGCTTCCACAGCCCATTGCTGGGCATGCAGGTGTATTTGCCAGTGTCATCTGGGGTCGTTCGCTGGAGTAGGAGACTCCCATCCACCAGGACGCGGACCCGAGCTCGGAGGCGGCTGCAAGGAGGAGGGCAGTGCTGACTGGTGCAGCTGGGACCGTCCCCACCACTCTGGGATGAGCGACACCCCCACCATGCATGCAGCCAGCCCATCACACTCAGATCCAGGCTTTGCGGGGCCACAGCAGCCTGATGGCCCCAGGACCACTGGCAGGAGCCCGCGGCTGCCTCGGTGCCATCCCTGTCCCTGCTGTACCTGAGGTGGAAGACGTTGCTACTGCCCTGGAACCAGGTGTATGTGAGGTTTCCCGGGTATGCCTCAGCCTGGCATGCCAGAAAGGCATCTTGGGAGATGTTGACGGTGATGTTCTGGGGTGGCACCACGATGATGGGTGGCCCTGCAGTGTGGGGCAGAGGGGATGATGACAGCTGGGGACAGGGGATGGCCCCAGCTGCTCCCAAAGCCCGTCATACCTGCACCTGCCCCAAAACCAACCCCTGTGATGTGTCTCCCTCCGTGCCCTGCAGCAGCACGCAGTGGGGTGGCCCATGCTGCCGGGGATGGGAGAGCACCCGCTCTTACCCTGCACGAGCACGCGGGTGGTGTGGGTGATGGTGCCCTCCTTGCTAGAAGCATGGCAGGTGTAGGTGCCTGCGCTGGCACGCTCCACGACGGCGATGCTCAGCGTCCCATTCCTCACCTGCAATGACACCAGGTGCATGGCACGGCCACCAAGGGACACGATGCTCTCAGGAATGCGGCGCTGTGAGCAGGGCTGGTGGCAGGAGGTGGGTGCCACCACGGTGGGGCCGGGCGCCTGCTCTCCGGCCAAGCAGAGTCACATTACTCTGCACACCTGGCTGCCCCATGAGACCCTGGCCGAGGTGGGGGACATGCCACAGCAGGGGTAACCAGTGATTTGCCATCCTCACCTGCACTGTGTCCCCACTCTGGACAGTCAGGTTGCTCCTCTTCCAGATGACAACAGGCTGGGGGTTGCCGACAGCCGTGCAGGTAAGGCTCAGCGTGTCCTGGTCCCGCACCTCCACGAATGCAGGGGGGGTCTCCAGGAAGGTGGGGGGTGCTGTAAAGACAAGTCCAGACCCTCACCCCCAGGTTTGGCCCAGCTGGTCTTGGAAGACCCGTTGGCCCAGTCTGATCCAAGACTGGCTTGGATCCAGTCCCAGCTCTGAAAGATCTTGGATGGTGCTGGGCAGAGCAGTGACCGAGGGTGGGATCAGCTGGTACCGTTGACGGTGAGGTGGATCCAGGTGCCGTTCTGGAAGTCGGCGTCGGTGCTGTGCCGGTCAAGGAAGAGCACGCGGCACTCGTACCAGCCTTGGTCCTCAGCACGCAGGAGGTCGATGCGCAGCGAGGCGCCTTCCTCGATCCGCACACGACCTGCACACCCAGAAGTGGCTGTCACGGCCAGTGCTGCCACCTCAGGGGCAGCTGTGTCCCCAGGCCACCTGCCTCCCTGGGGCGCCTGCCAATGCTGCAGGCTCAGCAGCTTCCCCGGGGAGCGGGGCCGGCTGCCCCACTTGGCAGCAGCAGGGTCTGCCTGTGCAGCCAGGCTGCGCTTGGGCTGCCTCGGCCAGCGCCACGGGGGGCTGGGAACAGCCGCGGGACAAAAGCCAGGTCAGCCGTGCTGCGGTGGAGGTTGGTCACACCAACATTTAGCACTACACCTCCTGCTACTGCTGGGGAAATGGGGGAGGATGTGGCAGTGGGCTCTGCTGCCCACCCCTGCGTAGGGTGGCCTTGGCAGGGACCCCCAGACCCCGGCAAGGTGGGTCCCTGCACCCTGACCATTGCTCCCAGCAGCTGGGCAAGAGAGCTGGTCCCACCGCCCCCTTTGCCTCCCCCTCGAGCTTCCAGCCTGCCTGCGAAACCCATCCCCGCACCCTTCCCCTTGCCTTTCGGGGACCGTTCCCCTGCAGCCTCAGCCGCCCTTTTCCTGAGAAGCCCCCCCGGCTGTCTCACCCTTAGGAGCCCTGCTAAGCCCCAGGCACTGCCGCACCGACCCCTCTCCCTGCAGCACGGGGAGGGGGTCGAGCTGAACCCCTTGCCCACCTTGCAGGGACGAGCGCTACGGATCCCTCAAGGGCCACAGTGGCGGGGGATCTCCAGGGCTGTGGGGCCCTTGCCCTGAGCAGACAGTGGCCCCACACCCCACGGCCTCTTTGATGAGGCGAAGGATAAGGGCGCAAAGCGACAGCGAGCACAGCCCTTTAATCCCCTGGGCTATTATCAGAGCCATAATCGGCTCAGGCGTGCAGCAGGCAATTGGCTCAGCCCCGGATGGGGTGCGCAGCCAGTGGCACCCACTGCCCCAGCACCCCCAGGGCTACACGCCCCCGACCCCACTGCAGGCACCCACGGCCCAGAGAGCTGCGCCAGGCTGGGGACGAGGGTTTAGTCTCAGGCATGCCATTGCCTGGGGTGGCCTCAGTCCCAGCGTGCCGCAGCAGGGCCACAGCCACGGTGGTGGCAGCACCGCACATGGCTCTTGGCACCAGAGCGGCCCACAACGCTCCTGTCGACATGCCAGAGCTCCTCAGGGCCAGCATCTTCCTGAAGCATTTCCAACAAAGCAAGTTTTGCCGAACCTCCCTCCCAGACAGCTCTACCCGGGAGCTCAGTGTCAGAGGTAGCCCCATGCGGTGCGTGAGCCGCTGCAGCCCAAGCCAGGCACCGTGTGGGTGCTACCTGCAGCACGAGGCTGCATCCCACCAGATGAGCCTGGTGAGGAGGAGGAGCGGTGGGACCCAGGCAGGCTGGTTTGGGCGCAGAGGCTAGGCAGTTGAGGGACGGGACCGCACGCTGAGTGCTGGGTCCATGCAGCCCTGTGCAAACCCAGCACACAAACATGTGCAAACCCTTCCCAACAGTGTCCAGAGCATCTTCCAGCTGCTGCAGCCACCCACCCCATCTCCCACCTCTCCCCATGGCCAGCTCCAGCACAGACCCATGGCATCTCTGGCGGCAGGAGATGCCAAGGACAGATGGATGCCTCTGGCAGCATCCCTCACGTGGAGCATGAATCAACACCCCAGGCAAACCTCGAACACGAGGCGGGTGGCAGGAGCAGTGAGAAGGATGGGAGCCACCCATGGGCAAAACATCCATGGGACAAGGGGTCTTCCCACGCTTCACCCCAGAGCAGGCTCCCACGCCGAGCCCCGAGAAACAGGGCAGCGCTGAGAAACCCCATCGCTGCCTGCAGCTGCCGGCTCACAGCCCCAGGAGCCAGGCGGGAGCAGCAGGCTCCTGAACAAAGGTCCCTTTGGAAGGGATCAGAGTGCTCTGGGGATGCACCCAGCCTCCCCTTAATCCCCCGTGCTGGCCCCAGCCCCCTCCTCCTCTTCCACCCCCCAACGGATAACAAAACAGCCACTGCCCTCCAGACCAGCATCCCCCAATGCCTGGCAACCGCCATTCAGAGGGACACAAAGGGGGCTGCAGCCACTGCACTTGCTGCCGGGGATGGGGTGCCCGAGCAGGCGACGAGGCCAGGGACCACAACCCCACTCCAGGTCAGCCGACAGCAGGGGACAGTGGCCCATGACACCATGGTGGACGGTGGCACCTGGGAGAGAGCCGACCCCATTCCCCCAAGAGATCCAAGGGCTCTCACAGAGGTGGCTGCAGCTCACCCCATCCCCAGGATGCCCCAAATTGCCCCACAAGGGACGTGGGTGACAGCAGGGGCTCCCCAGCCCCTCTGGGTGACATCTGAGCTGCTCTGCCTGGGAAGGGCTGGAAGGAGTGGATGCCCTCGCCCTTACCCTGCGCCCACAGCCCTTGTCCTTCCCTCCATCGCTTCCCAGCCCCCCAGAGGATTGAAAACAAGCCACCCTGCTGCCATGGTGACAGCCACCAGGCCCCCCTGCCCACCCACCTCGCCCTCATTACTGCCACCAGCCCCCTTCCCCCAGCACATCCCCCCAGCACTGATCCTGGAGCAGCCCAACCTGCTCCCACCGCCCCCCCACCCCCCGGGGCCGTGCTGGCAGCAGAGACAAGGGGGAGGGCTGAGGGCAGTGCAGGCAGGAGCAGGCAGGATGCTGCCAGGCCCTTTCTGGGTAACCGGAGCTCCTGCAGCCGAGGGGCCCTGCGATGCCCGGCTCAGGTAACAGGAGCCCAGCCCGGGCCTCCCAGGAAAGCAGGTGCCTTGTCATCACCGGAGGGTTTGCTGTCACCGCCGGCCCCTCGGGGCCAGCTCGGGGCTGCTGCGGAGCAGAGGTGTCCCTGGGCACGGGCTGGCAGAGGGGAGAGGCCGAGGCATGCCCTGAAAGAGGTCTCCTCCTGCGCAGCCCGGGAAGAGGCAGCACCGCTCTGCCTGTGGTCAGGCATGAGAGCGGCTGGCTCACACCTCAGGCTGCCGTGCATTTTTTAGGCAAGGGCCAGTTTCGGCGGGAGCGGGCAGGCTCCTGACCTAGTCACAATCTGGCGCTCCAGCCTTCTCCATCCTGTCCCACGGGAGGATTTCAGTGCGTCGCTGCTACAGGCTTTCCAGGCCAGGCTCAGCCCAAAGCCAGCTACCAGCCCCTCCCCTCCTCCCCAGCCATCCCCTATTCGAGGGACGCTCCCGTTGTCCTCACCTCTGTGCTCACAGGGATCCCTCAAGGTCTGCCACCGCTTCACTTAAAATATCCCATAAAGAGGAGAATATCCACCTCCCACGCCGCAGCCCTTTCCCAGCGCAGCTTTGCTCCAAATCCCAGCCAGCCCAGCACCGCCAGTTAGCAGCTTCACCAAAATCCCCTCCCTAGGCTCAACCTTCAAGCGACCCACATGAACCAAAGCGGCAGTGTGCTAGTGCCTGGGTGTCCACGGCCTCTGGCACAAGGCACCCTGCTGTCATCGGCCCCAGACTGGTGCAGCAGGCCGGACGGGAGAGCCAGGGCAGCATGGCAGGCAGTGCCACGATGCTGCAGCCTGCGTGCGGGCACTTGGCTGTCCCACTCCCAAGCGCGTGGTGCTGAGGGAGGCCTCGGCAGCCAGATGCTATGATGATGGGAGCAATGGCTGGTGTGCTGGGAACCTACCTGGGGAGCTTCTCCCACCCTCCATCCCAGAGGGGATCCCTCCCACTGCCAAGCTGGGCCAGGGGCTGAGTCTCCTCTGTCAGCTGGGTGTCCACAACCCTTCTGCCTCCTACTCTGGCCACCCCTAGAGCTGCTGCATAAGGAGGGGACTCTGGCCTGCTGTGGAGACCTCCCCAGCCCCACAGTGTGCCCTCCTGCTGCCCAGAGCCAAAGGGAGAGCCCTGCACTTCCCCACTGCCCCAGGAGCGTGATTAATGTGGTCTGACAGCAGCAGCTCTGGGCTGGGGCCCAGCCAAGGCAAGCAGGGACGTGGGACACCAGAGCCAGCCCGGCCAGCCTCATGTGCTGCCCCGGGCCAGTCCCAGCCCAGAGACTGGGGCCAGAAGGGCTCCCCAGGACCCCATAACCCGGCCGCGGGACTTACCAATGTACTCTGGGTCCACCCGTGGTGAGTAGAGCCCAAACTTGATGAAGATGGGGAGGACGAAGCCGAAGCGGACCCACTCGATCACATAGAGAGGGGGACGGGCCTCGTGGGCGTCCAGGAGGTCGCAGCCCAGCACTGTGCTCTCCCCAACTCGCCCCACCACAGCCTGGGACTCGCTCTGGCCGCTGCCTGCCGGGACCAAGGCGGGAGAGGTGAGCCCCGCCAGCGGGACGGGAACCTGCCCTCCTCCCGAGCCCCCCAGCCGGCGGCCCCGGCCGCCCCCGGCTCCGCGGCATCGAGAGAGGCACCACGTGCGCTGTTGCCGCCGCCACCCGCGTCCCGGGGGCCCGGCACCAGCCAGACCGGCCCCGCCGGCAGCGCGGCCGCTCCCGCCCCGGCCCCGCCTCGGCCCCCCCCCCCCGCCGCGGGCGGGACGGCGGCCCCTTACCCTCAGCGCCGGCGAGCAGGCTGAGGACGGCGGCGCGCAGCCACCACCGCATAGCCCAGGTCCCCCCCTCAGGCGGCTTCCGCGGCGGCCCCGGCGGGGGCCAGCAGTTGGTCACCGGGGATCGGCGCGGTGTCTTCGGGGGCCGACGGAGTACCGGCGCCTCAGGGCCCGCGGACCGGCGGGCTCCGCCGGGCTGCCCCCGGCGCACCGGCCCCGGGCGGGGGGCGCTGGCGGCTCCGCGTCCCACCGCTCCTCATGCCCGTCCCGCGGCGGCTCGGCTCGGCGCTCCGCTCTGTCCCCACACTCCAGCCGCCACCGCCGGGCGGCCACCAACAAACTCGCGGCGCCAGGAGGGGCCGCCCCGGGCCACGCCCCCGCCCGTCCCCCCGCCCCGCGCCGCCCGTTGCCACGGTGACAGCCAATCAGAAGCCCGGTACCGGGCGCCCCCGAGGCGGCCAATGGTGGAGGGGGCAGCAGGAGCCGCGGGGGCTGCTGGGAGTTGTAGTTCCGGCGGGGGGGGGCCACGGGTGGGACAGGGCAAGGGTGCGCGGGCGGGACACTGCTGCGGGGTGTGATACACCAGTGGGACACGGGCACGGGGCGTGTGCATGACACAGGCGTGTGTGACCAGGTGTGTGACACCTGTGTGCCTGCATGCTGCTTGGCTGGGTGCATCAGCAATGCATGGCGCCCACCCGGGCCTGCTGCAGGCTGAGCCCTGCTGTGCCGAGCCAAGCCGGGCCGTGCTATGCCATGCTGAGCCCTCTTCTGCCATACCACATCAAGTCATACCACGCCAAGCCATGCTGTGCTGAGCCGTGCTATGCCGTGCCACACCACACTGTGCACAGCCCTGCAGCGGGCAGGCAGTGCACGTGGAGGCACAAGGCACCCCCATGACCACCATCATGCCAGGGCTCCCCACCTGCCCTTCCCTATCCCAGCCGTCTCCTCTCTAATCCCACCCTAAATGTGTCCCTGGTGCAGGGACGGCCACTGGTGTGGTGTCCCTATCCCGCCAGGCTGAGCCGGAGCTGGGCTGCCCGCCAGTCTGGGGGCTCTGGAAGGCCTCCTGGGACATGGGCAGACCAGGACAACCCCCACATCCTGTCGCCACAATGGACCCTGGCATTGAGGGTCGAGCATGGCCATGCCAGACCGTTTATGCTGTGCCAGGCCCTGCTCTGCAGCACTGCTGAGTGCCGGGAGTGGTGCTGAACACTGGGTTGGGGATGCTGGGCCAAACCCCGCCGTCCTGGCCCCCCTTCCCTGGGGCAGGGGGGTCTGTGGTCCCCCCCGTCAGCCCGGCCTGGCCCGGCCCCCTGAGCCTGGGAGACTATTAAGGACAGAGCTAAAGTAAGAGGAGTTAGTAAGTAATTCTGTGGTTAAGCTGCTTTCCTGCATCTCACAGGCCCATGTGAGTCCTGCAGCTCCCTCGGGCTTAGGTGCTGTGGCTGGACAGCGCTGCCCCGTCCCCCGTCATACCTGTCTCTGTCATCCCCATCCCACTCCCTGCATGCAGGGCTGGGTCCCCAACAGCCACTTGTGCCCCAGGCAAGGGGTGCAGGCAGAATTGAGCACCTGCAGGTGGCCCCATGTCCTGATGTGGCGTCACAGCCCACCAGAGCCATGGCATTGCTCATGGGACATGGGTGCTTCTCGACTCCCCACCGGGGAAGGGGCATGGGGCACAGGGAGAATTGGGGACTGCTTTCTACACCTGCTTTTTGGGATGCCCCACACCCTGCAGTGAAGACCCCCCCCAGTCATGTCCTCTGCCCCTGCCAGTCCAACTCCAGGCCCTGCGGGAGGAGCCAGGTCCAGAAGAGGGACACGCCAGGGTGCTACAGCTGCCCCGAGACAGTCAGTTGCCCCCAGCCACAGCTCTGAGCAGGGCACAGCCGTGTTGTCAGTGGTGCCCGGTGCCACCACACTCATGCTTTGTTCCTGAGGGAAGACGACATTATGGTGTTTCAAAGCAACATTTGGGTGCTGTGGAACTGCCTGGCAGAGGCGACTGGCCCCACCAGCCTAGGGTGTGGACGTGGTGCTTGTGCTCAGTGACTGCCAGGCGCTTCTAGCCATGTGCCGCATGCCCGGGAACAGGGACGGTGACACTTCTTCCACTTAGGATTTAAATGCCACCAAAGTTAGGAGCAGCTGAAAAGAGATTTTCAGGATCGGACTTTTGGACAGAGATGTCTAAATTCCATCCAAGCTTCATTTTAAGCATCAACATCCTGTGCCGGCACCTGTGCGCAGCATCCATGTAGCATCACAGCTTTGGCGGGCAACCAGCTCTGGGGCCTGCCTGCCGGTGCACAAAGTGCAGCTGCTCGTGCTCCGCAGGGGCTGAGGCCAGGCAGCGACCTAAGAGCCAGCAGCCCCACATCCTGGGGTGCAGCTGCTGACCAAGCCGGGTGGCACAGCGGGGTGGCAGGGAACCCACCAGGGATGCAAGTGCGTGTGCTGCCTGCCACACACAGACCTGGAGAGAAGCCACATGGGAGTCCTTTAATGTGAGAGGGGAGACACAGCAGCACCTTGGGGCTGGGAAAGGCCCCCCACCATTTCACAGCAACTGTCTCCATCGAACCCGTCTAGCACACGCTGCCCAGGGAGATGTTTGTGCTCACGCCTCCTTGCTGTCCTCTCCAGCACTGTGGTGGGGCAGATCCCGCTGGTAAGCTGGGCTTTGGGAGCCGCAGCTCCCCTCCCGCTTGCTGCACCTGGCACACCACCAGCTGTGGCCCTGGTGCAGCATGGGGAGTCCCTCCAGGGAGGGAAGTGTCACAGAGACAGGACTCCCCGCTGTGGGGCTGCACCTACCAAATGCTGTGGCAGAACTGGATCACGGCTTGCTCCTGCTCCTGCGTCTCGATGGAGCCGGGCCGCAGCCGCCGGATCTCCCGGATGGCGTCGCCACCACTCATCTTCAGAACCTTCACCAAGTAGCAAGCCAGCATGGTGCCCGTCCGGCCATGTCCCAGCATGCAGTGCACTGCCACAGCCTGGCCGGCAGCGCCGCACCGTCAGCTCGCACTGGCATGGAGGCATGCGGGTGTCCCTGCTGCAGCCCCCCACTGCTCCCCAGCATCACCCCTTGGCAATACAGGCGCTGCCTGCCTTGGCCTTACCCCCTCCATGTAACCTCTCCTCAGGTGCCACCTCCGCCCTCCCGAGGTGTCACCCTCTGTGGTGCCAGCCTCTCGGCACTGCCTCCCCAGCGTGACGTGCCCGCCGCCATACCTCCCCACGGGCATTGGCCTCCTCCACCAGCTGCAGGAAGCTCTGGATCTGCCCGGGCGTCGGGGGGCTGAAGTCAGGCACGCGGAGCCGGTGGAGCCGGATGGCGGGGCAGCAGCCGTGGTGTGGCGGTGCCCGCTCCGACAGCGACACCAGGTGCCGCACACCCTGGCCCAGCAGGAACCGGTAGTGGCCTGGCTCCCGTGGCATGGCCAGGCCCGCCAGCTGCCCCTCCGCCACCCACGAGAAGTTGGGGGGCTCGGGTGCCCCCATAGCCTGCAGGGACCGGTACCGTGGGCCTGTGCCACCACGTTCCCTGGGGACCCCGGCCAGACCAGACCCCGGGAGACTGTTGCCAGGACCCCCAGTTCAGGCCCCCCAGGAGACCATGGCCAGACTCCCCAGGACCCGCTGGCCAGGACCCCAGGTCCCCCAGTACCACCCCTCCTGGAGAACGCGGCCAGGCCCACAGGTCCCCCGCCACAGTTCAGGCCCTCCCAGATACCCGGGCCCGTCCCCCCGACCGGGCCCGTCCCCCCCGGCAGCACCGGCCGGAGGACACCCGTAGGCCGCACCGCCCGGATCCGGCCCCCGCGGCCTGCCCCGAGCGCGGCCCCGCACCGCCCCGGCCCGGCCGATCCCCACAGGCCGCCCCCAGCGGGCCCGGGCCCTTCCCGCCCCGCCGTACCGGGGAGACCGCGCGGCGGCGGAGCGGAGCGGGCCCGGGGAGCGTCTGCAAGGAGCGGCGGCGCGGGCGGGCGGGGACCGTCCGCCAGCCGCGAGGCTGCGCCAGCCGCCGGGGCACGGGGCTCCGGCTCCGCCCGGCCCCGGCCCGGGCCCCCGTCTGTGCCCGGGGGCTGGCCTGGGTGAGCGTCCCCCCGCGCCGGGCAAGGGAGTGCCCCCTCTCTGTGCCCCGGCTCGTCCCCGGCCCCGCTGGCCCCGCTGGCCCCCAGACAGGAGCGGGGCTGGCGGCAGCACCCTTTCCTGGCTCGCCCCCCTTCCTCCTCTCCTGTTCTCCCTCGCCCTAATGAGTTTTCTGGGCCCCAGTTAACTACCTGGACCACACTGAGCTCTGGCGGGCTTCCGTTTGCCCGGCAAAGACCATTGCTGCTGCTTTTCAAATCCTCTTCTTTATTTATGTGATGCCCGGTGGCTTTGAGGGGTTACACAGCAGGGAAGTACACAGCCCCCATGGCAATCGCAGCTTGCCCAGCACTTGCTGGACACCAGGAATGGGAGTGTAGCAGTGCACCGGCCCCGCACTGTGCACCAGGTGTCCGGGCTTCAGGTACACCTCGCCCACGATCTCGGGGGGGAAGTTTCTCCAGCCAAAGACGGGGGCTTTGTCAGGGCTGCTGTGCGTGGCCGCCATCACCCCCAAGGTGGAGCTCCCCGTGTCCCACATGTACACGGGTGAGATTTCCCCCACAAAGAACTGCTGGGCGTCGAAGCTGCCCCTGAAGGCGTCCTGCTTTTGCCCCAGGACAATGGCTGCCTCCGCCCCCACTGTGTGGCCCCTCAGCTGCCCCGTGGCACTGCCGAGCCCCGCCACCAGCACGGCTGTGGTGGGGGGAACTGCAGAGCCACCGTGCCGTGGCCCTGGGGCTGCTCAGGGTCAGTGCTGGGGTGAGCGCGGCTACACAACAGTGGCGTTTGCCTGTGGCCTTCGTCCCCAAGGGCCCGGGAGCACCTACCCGTGGGACTGTTTGGCAATCCGAGGAGGGGCCCAGGGCTGGTCTGCCTACCAGCCTGCAGACCCAGCAGGGTGGCAGGGAGCCCCGGGACGGCGGGTGTGCATGGGGGACAGGCATCGGGGACGGGTCCCTTGTCCCAAGGGGCTTGCGCTGAGCCCCTGCCTGCCCGCCCCTAATCACTTCTGCAGTTTTGTGTGTGGCTGGGCAGCACTGGAGCTGGTGGATCCATGTCCCGCCCGCATGAGAGCTGGCCGTGGGGCAGCTTGGGGGTGTGGGGAAGGCCAAGGGTGCCCCAGGCGTCAGGGACAGGTCGGTGGAGGGTGCTGGCGCTTGGGGAGACCTTGCCAGGCTGAGTGGTGCCCCCAGCCCTCCCCAGCTCCATCTGAGCCCTGTCCCGACTGGAGCTCCCTGGCTGGGGCACGCAGACGACACCTTCTTCTTGGTGGGTTGTAGAGGCGAAGGGATGATGGGGATGGGGAAGGGAGAGCAGGGCCTAAGGCCGCCCCAGCCACGGATCCAGCCAGCTCTCATGGCCCCAGCACCTCCCGGAGCCGGGGTTTCACCACCACATCGCCCTTCACTTCGTAGCTCAGGCTCTTCCAGGCCAGGACGGCGGGCGGCAAGCGCAGGGACTGGTAGGCAGCTCGCATCTTTTCTGGGGACAGCCCCATGTCCCACAGGTAGACATCGGCCAGCTCACCCGAGAAGGAGTTGTAGATGTCGAAGCCGCCCCCAAAGGCATCCTGCTCCTGCCCCAGTAGGATGGCCACCTCTGTCCCCACTGTGTAGCCCCTCTGCAGTCCCTTGCGGGGCCAGGGCTTCCCGTTGAGCCAAAACTCGGCAATGCCGGTGGCCGACTCCCAGCTAGCGCAGACATGCTCCCAGTCCCCGCGTCCCTCAGGGACGCGGAAGGTGACGAACTTGCCCCCCACGTAGAGCCGGTACTCACTGGGCTTGGGCTTGAAGAGGAGGATCTCGTTGTCCTGTGCCTTGGTGGCGTAGGAGAAGAGGCTGTAGGGCCGGGTCAGGTCGGTGTAGGACCGCAGGCACACAGTGAAGTTCTGCAGTGGCTGCTCGAGCTTGGCCCTCACCACCACATAGGCATCGCTGGGGTCCTTCCGGAAGATGAACACCTTTCTGTACAGGTCTGGGGGTCGAGAGAGGGGATGCGGTGGGAGGTTGGGGTGTCCTGCAGTCCCCTCTAACTGCCTCTGAGCCTTCCTCAGCTCCTCCCAGTGACTCTGCACCCCTGACATCCCCTCTGCTGAGGCCAGCCTTGCTTCAGCATCCTCCAGCCCCACTGACTGGGCTCTGGCACGAAGCAGAGGGCTCCGAGAGCTGCTGCCATGTCCCCCCTGGACCTGCCCCATGCTGTGCCTGCTCCTGTCCCCTGGCATTGCCCCTACCTTCCTGGGCCAGGATCCCCGAGACCCCGGCCAGAATGGCAAGCCAGAGCTGCAGCTGGCCCATGGTCCCAGGCACTGAGGTTGGTCCCGGGAGAGGAACTGCCTCAGTGCAGGGCTGCCGCCCCACCAGATTTATTGGCCCGGAGAGTGGGAGGGGACCCGTGTCCCCCTCAGTCCCATCTCCGGCAGCCTGGCATACCCGGGAGGAGCGATTTCATGCCATCATGCGGCCGTGCCGCAAGACACTAGGTCACCCGCCTGCACGGGGCTCCCTTGGAGCTGTGCCCACCCCGGACGCGTGGCTTCACCTCGGTCCTCTTGTCTCAACCCCCAGGCAAACCCACTGTGGGAGCAACTGGGTTGCAACGAGGGAAAGCTGCCCCTGGCCCCCTGGCCCCGACCCACAGCTTTCAGGCACATCCATGGGCTCCGCTCGCCCTGTCCTGGCCAAAGGGACGGAGCCCAAGCCCAGAGCCATGGGCACCAGGTGGCAGAAGAAACCGCAGCAAAGCCGAGTGGCAGAGGGTCGGGCATCCTCTGAGGGCGTCCGTGCCTCCTGCGAGCAGATGGGGCTGGCACACAGCGTGCTGTGCCCCGTGCCCGGGACTGCCTTGCTTGGGAAGGAGGAGGATTTCGTCTGCTCTGGGCTCCACAGCGATGGTGCTGGGTTGGCTGGCTGCTGGGCTGGGGTCCGGGCTGGGATCTGGGCTGGGGATGTGGGGCCATTGCATGGGTACACTGCAGGTACACTGCAGGATGCTCAAAAAGGGTGCAGCCACCAGTGTCCGAGAGCATCTTGCTGTTGCCCCCTTTTTGGGGACGATGTGGGCTCATTCCCCACAAAATCAGTCCCTCAGTTTACCAGGGATGAGCCCCCAGGTCCCGCAGGGCTTGGCTGAGCTGGGACAGCTCCTTGTGTGCCACCGATCCCTGCCCTGGACCCCGTGGGTGGGCAGGTCCCAGCGTGTGCTTGTGCCCCTCCATCGCCCCTCTCCGTCTCTATGTCCACACCCATTTCACATCCTGTGTGCCTTGTGACCGCACGCGGCCGTCCCTCGTGGACCATATCTCAGATGCCTCCAGCACTGGATATAAATCACCCCACTTCCTGCTAATAAGTAGCAGGGCTTCATTAAGAACTTTTCCTGCTAATTTGGAGACACGAGGAGCACATGCCTCCCACTTCCCGTCCCTTGGCCCGCGGGAGCCTGGCTGGAGGTGATGGGTGTCACCCCCTCTGCCTCCCCCCGCAACTCCCAGCCCCTGCCATTAATTGAGCTTGGCGAGTGGCTCTGATACACGTTTATATTGTATATAATTCCCATCGGCTGATCTTGGATGTGACACTTATCTCAGCTTGTCAGGAGTGAGTGAAGAATCCCCTGACGCTTCACATCGCCGCTGCCTTTTCTGCCTGCTGAAACCTCCCCATGGAGCTGGCGGGGGCTGGGGCAGAGCCTCGGGGTCCCCTCGGGGTCCCCCTGGGGCAGGGTGTGCAGGAGCCTGGGGCTGACACCCCCCCGAAGCTTGGGGGAGATGCTTGAGGCACCTCCATTGAGCAAATCGGGGTTTCGGGCCCCAAACAGTGGGGCTGAAACCCCAAGGAAGGGGACGGAGAGAGGGGAGGAGAGGCACCAAGCCGGGCACATAATGGGCCCACGTTGCCCTCCCCTGGGTCCTTGGGGAGTGTTGCCTGTGCGGCAGAAGCTGTGGGGCTGGTGGGGACACTGTGGGGAGAGGGGATGGTGGGGAAACCAGGGGCCGGTCTGGAGCCCTCGGCTGCAGTGCCAGGAGCTCAGCAGCTGCCGCGGGCGCCTGCCCTGCGGTGGCAGAGCTGGGCGGCGAGCAGTGCGGCGGGCCCCAGGCAGCAGTGCAGCACCCCCAGCCCCTCGCTCAGCCCCAGCACGTAGTCAAAATGCTCGAAGGTGCCACAGGTGGGCTGCAGCAGCCGGGCATGCAGGAGGAAATCCACGGCCAGCCCCACGCCGTAAGGCACCCAGAGCCCAAAGAAGAGCCAGCTCACGCCGACGCCTGGCTCCCAGCCCGCCCTCAGCCGCGGCACAGCCAGCATAGCCGCCAGCAGCACTGCCGGCAGCAGCAGGAAGAGGCAGAGGGAGAGGGCGAGGTGCAGCAGGTACGCTGGGGAGAGGACGTCCACGTTCCGGCGGATGCAGCTTGTCTCCGGGGCAGCCACTGTGCCGCTGGTGAGAGCTGCTGGTGTCGCCAGCAGCAGGGCCCCAGCCCACACAGCCACAGTTAGCCGCCGGCTCCGGGGGTCCCAGCGGCACCAGGCGGTGCTGCAGGAGCCACTGCCCACCAGCAGCCCCTGTGCGAAGAGGCTCCAGTGCCACAGCAGATGGGTGAGCCGGCACAGCCCTGTGCCCAGCCGCCAGCCCTGCCCGATGCCCACCGCCACCGGTGGCAGCAGGGCGGCGAAAAGACCCATCCCCACCGCCAGCTGGGCCACCAGCGCTCGGCTCTGGGGCCAGCCCCAAGCGTGGGGCCGCCTGGCCAGTGCCACCAGCAGCGTCCCAGTGCCTAGGGTGGCTGCGGCACAGGTGATGGCCAGGAAGGTGGGGACCACGCGCTGGAAGAGGGGACAGTACTGGTTGTGGCAGGGTGCAGCATCGTAGTCCGGGGAGGTCATGTTGCTGTCGTCGTAGGAGAGGTTGCCCAAGATCGCCAGCAGGTCCAGGGAGTTTTCGCTCTCCAGGACGCTGGGGCTCTGTGAATGAGACCAGTGGGTGTCAGGCAGGGACATACCACAGGTGCCCGCATCCCGTGGCACTGCTTGAGACATCCCCTCCGACCGGCCGCTGCTCCCTGCCATGGAGCTGCTGCCCCGCTGGGTGCTGGGGGATTCATGTACAGCCCTGGTGCATGCTGAGCAGGGCGATTTATCAGGGAGGGACATGCTGCGGGGAGGGGGGAGGCCGCCTGCAGCTGATACCTCGGGGGTGCAGCATTGTCCTGAGCTGGCCCCACTGTACACGAAAGCACAAATTTTTTTACAGTCTCAAAGGAGGGTTGCAGACCCCCAGTGTGTGGCTGCAAACCCCACTGAGCCATCTGCAAGTGAGTGTTTGCTGGCAGTACCCGCTGTGATCCGCGGCTCTGCTCGCCACTCTGCACACACGTGGCCCCAGCCCTTGCGTCCTGCAGGACGGGAAATCGCTGGGGAGAAGCAGCAGGGGAGGGGAGAGGCACTCACCACCAGGATGCAGTTGCCCATGGCGTGTGTCCCAGGGTGGCACCCGCTCCTCTGTGGCTGGGGTCTCCAATGGGTGCTGTGCGTGGCAGCCAATGCTCAGCCCCGAGAGCTCGCTGCAGGGCGCCGTGCCCAGTGGAGCACGCTCTCCGACGGGTGCCACGCGCAGCGCTGCACTCTCTCCAAGAGCCGTGTTGCACCGTGGTGCCCGCTCAGCTCGCTATCCCTGGGGCTCCACTCCTCCCTCTCGAAAGGGAGGCGAAGGACTGCGGTAACGAGATAAGAGCTGCCTCGTTAATAGCAGCCCTCCTGGCCTGGCAATCCCCTTCGCCAGGGCCTGAAGGAAACAGGCGGGCCACCGCTGCCGGTAAAGCCGGTGAGCCACCAGCGCAAGCCTGCAATTTCTCAAGCAGGAAACAATCACTTCTTGGCAGAACATCTTAAATTAATTAGAAATTGTATTTACAGGTGCCCTGAGTGCGTGAATGCTCCTATTGCTGGCCCAGACTCGGGCGTGTGCGGAATGTCATCCCTGTGTGCAAGCCCGGCTCCAGGGCGCAGGGTGGGTGTTGCGGGTGCAGGATGCGGGCGGCTGCCGGGGGCACCCTGCAGCACAGCCCGGACACACGGTGCTTTCCAGTGCAAGGAAATGCGCAGCTCTTCCTCAGGCCACCCCGCTGGGAGGCCGGATCCGGCGGGGTCACGCTGCGGCACCGGGGCTGAGTCATGGGCTCCCTGGGCTGCAGCGGGCAGCAAGCCCAGCTTGGCAGGGGAACGGCAGAGGCCGGCGGCACTTGGTGGTCCTCATGCCTGGTGGAGCATCCCCCGAGAGCAGTGGGACTGGGGGGTGCTCAGGGGGTTGTGACCAAGGGCTACTGTCATTTAGGCAGGGCTCGTAATTTGGGAGGAGCTGAGGGTCAGGGGCTGGGTGCCTGCGGTGGGGGTCTGGGGGACTAGGTGGAGGGAATTGGGGGGTGAAAGGGCTGGGGGTCTGCACAGGGAGGCTGGGGACAGGCAGCTGATGGAGACCGCGGTTTGCGGGGCTAAGGTGGGGCAGGCATCAAGGGCTTGAGGGGGGCTGAGCTGTGCCTCCGCAGGCTGTGCGACAGCCTCAGCCGTGCCCCTCCCGTGCTGTGGCAGCGGGGTGCGCTGTGTCCCCCCACCAGGCTGAGCCCTCCCCTGGCTTTGGTGCCCCGGCTCCCCATCGTCCCGGGTCTGACCACGACACCTCCCAGGCCCTGGCAGCATCTGACACACCCCGGCAGAAGCAGAGACGCGCAGGCAGGTAACGTATGTAATCCAGATATATTTATAGGATTATTTTCCAAGAGCAGCACAGGATATTAGAAAGGTTATAAAGTCACATCGACGTTTGTTGTCTCCCTTTTATGTACATACAAGAACACAGCACAACAACACAGACCATCCTCTGCCCTGCCCCGCTGCCGCCCCATGGCGTCTCCACAGCTCCCTACAAGTATGGCTTTCGTGTCTATTGAGAGTTCAGTGCTGGCTGAGAAGCGGCCAGAGCCTCGCTGGGGCCAGTGAATGGGAGTGAGCGGGCCTGGCTGCGAACAACGGCCACAAGGTCCCGAATCCTCCTCGCTCCCCCAGCGTCAGCCCTGGCTGTGTCCCGGTTTGGATGCCCTGGGCCCAGCACGGGTGCCCGTGGTGGCAGAGAGTGGGTATGGGCCTGGAGGTCCCCTGCCCGCGTGGCCAACGAGGACCCCCCGCTCCCAAAGGGGCCAGCAAGGCCCAGGGTGCTGGGTGGTACCCTGGGCTCTCCCAGCCACATGGTGACACTGCCCAGCTTTGCAGGGAGGGACAGGAACCCAATGTCCCCTCTCCTCGGTGACAGCGTGTCCCTCATGTCACCGCCCCAGCAGCACCACCTGCCCCATCGCTTCTTCCACCCCGCAGTGTGGCGCATCCACCATCAGTGACACCACGTCCCCCATTGCCTCCCCATGCCGCTGACGGTGTGTGGTGTCACCCCCACGCCAGCGTGTAGCTTCTCACTCCTTCACAAAACTCACATCACCTCTTGCACATGACATGGTGTACCCAACCATCCTGGACAGCCCTGACCTGGTGTACCACAGCTCTGCACACACGTACAACAGGATGTGCCATGGACCCAACGCAGGATGTACCCCACCACTGCCCTCCCATCACCCTAACAAACTTACGGTGTAGTGCAGCTCACAACCGACACTCATCATGCCCCCACTCATGGCTGTTCCTGTTCCTCTACACACCTGTGACACAGCGTATTCATCACCCCAAAAGACTCAACACAGAGTGTACCCTGCCATGCCCCCGGCTTCCCGAAACAGCGTTTTCCACCGCACCTCACACCCGTGACATAACCTAGTTATTCATCAGGGCCTCAAACTCACAAAGTGGTTTCTCCATCATGCTCACGACATGGTGTGTCCCATCACACCTTCAACTACCGGCACAGCAAGTGCACCATCACTGCACCTTCCCGCATGGTCACGTGTCCCACCACAGCCTCACAATGGTCCCCATCACCCCTCGTACTCATCCCACAACATGTCCCTCTTCACACGTGTGACCTGGTGTATCTGTCACCCCTCACCCATGACAGTCTCCATCACCCTCGCGCCCGTGGCAGTGGGTCCACCACTCCCTTGTGTCTACCAAAGCCCTCTGGCTCTTGCTTGCAGACGCAGCCTCACCTTCATGCTCCCACCCCTCCCAGGACCTGTGACACCTGGGGCTGTAGCTCAGCTTCTCGCCATGGCTGTAATCAGCACAACAGGCACACCCAGGGTGAGACCCAGCCCATCCTCTGCTGACATCCGCTGCAGGCAGCAGGTCCCGCTATGACACCATGCCTCGACCTCCCTGTGCTGCATCCTGCCGTATCCCATACTATGCATCACCTCAGAAAGGTCAAATCCTGACTTGTCTCACCAGGGCAAAAGTGGCAACCACCGGCGCCAGCCTCTGGAGCAGCAGCGCTGGGAAGAACCAGCCACGGCTGTGCCCACGCTGCCTCGAAGGGGCACAAACCTCCCTGTCTGACCTCATCTCCCACCTCCCTTTCCCTAGGGACCAGTTAACCCCCTTCCCTCCCAGACACTCAGGTTGTGGCTTTCTTTGTAACAATCTCTTGCATGTAGACTTACAACAAGATTAAAGTGTACTTGAAAACACATCCTTGCATTTTTATTTGAAGGAATTATGTGTATTCAATAGTGGATGTTAAAGATCTTCAGCAAAGCATCAGGTCGCACATTCATACATGCTCAGTGTGCAGTGGTTAACAGCATCGACATCTGCAGTGTTATCTTCGGCAGCAACAGTTGCATCCCTCGGAATGAGCTCGGAGCTACCGTTAGGACTCCAGGCCAATGTCCTCCTCCAAAGAGATGGGCAGGGAGGAACAACATTGAGAAAACCGTAGGTTTTCTTTGCCATGTATGACAAAGGCTTCATGCACTTCTCTCCTGAGGTGCTAACACCCTGCTGCCTGTGTGCTCCTGACACACAACTTAGCCACGGTGAACCTAGTCACATCTGTGCACATGCCACAAATGTGTTGCTCATTCACACCCAGTGCCTGCCACCCAGCCATGCCTCTTCCTCCTCATCTGCTTGTGCCCAGCTCCCTTCCAGCCCCGCTCTCTGTGATGGCTTCCCCATAGGCATCCTCGTGCCATGTGCTCGCAGGGTCTGGATGGGAGCGACATTACCTGCCCCATGGGCACCTGGTACCCCACAGCAGAGGACACAGGCTCTTCCTCTGCCTCCAAGGTGAGGCTACCCACACCACTCAGGTCTTTTGCCCCTTCCGGAAGTGCTCTCCTCCTCCACACAACCTGAAACTGAAGGGGTGCCCAGCTGAAGGGGGGCTCCTGCAAACCCCTTGTGTCCAGACCAAGAGATGCTGGGATCCTGAGAAGCTGGAAAACCTCATCCTGAGGATGAGGGATGGGGTCTGGCTCCCTGCGAGGTGTGGGGTGTCCTGCAGATGCTGGAGTGCATAGCCCCCTGCAGCCCCATCCTCTGGGTGGGTGGTTGGGGTAGGCCAAGCAGACCCTGGGGACATGCTGGAGAGGTCGGGAAAGCTTCTTGGTTTTGTCTTGGAAGAGATAGTGAAACAGGTAGGGTAGGTAGGTAGGGCAAGCCCCCCCCCAAGCCTTCTTGGAGACCCCTGAACTATCAAGACTAACCCTGGGCATTTTTGCCACTGTTGGCTGCAGCCCTTGGGGCGCTGCAAGAGGGAAAGGGCCTCTTCCAAGCTCAGACCTGCCCTGGGAAAGGGCCAGAGAGGGAAGTGGGGCAGACAGCTCCAGGAAGCAGAACCTGGTGGAGCCCCTCTCTGCACTTGTCATGGACCAGAGGAATCCCAGGCCTTGTGCTGTTCTGGGTTGCGGGTTTTCTCCAGCTCAGCTGCTGTGGTGCCACCGGCAGTGTCAGCTCTGGTTGAAGCCACCCTTGGGGTCTAAACCACCTTTCCGGAGGCTCTGGGGGCCCCAGAGCCAGCCCAGTGAAGAGGGAAGGGGTAACGGCCACAGGCCCACTGGACCTCCCGGCTCTGCCCGGTGCTCCCAGCACAGGTGGCCTCCTGCACTGAACATCTCAATAGATGGTTTAAATTGACATTTCCAATCTGAGAATTTGTGAAGTTGGGGCTTCTTCTCTGGATTCACCCCCAAACCTCTGCCCCCCCGCTTCCTGCTGGGGTGGGACTGGGGAGCCACAGTGCTCGGCAGCTCCCAGTCTCTCTGGGGGCCTCAGCAGTTCCCACCCTGGAAGCTCACCCCCCCTTCACACATCTACCGCACAAGGACAGCTCTCCTCCCGAATGGACACTGTTTGACAAGAACCACCAAGGATAAAATCAGGGCAGGGGCCCGGGGTCCCTCGCTGCTCGATCCCAGCTGCATGCCAAGTCCTCGGAGGCAGAGACGCTGCCCAGCGGTATCCTGCTCCTGTCCTGCTAGTCACGCTCCCTGTCCCAGCTGGGGCCATCACGCAGCAGCCGAGGCTGGGGGGAACAATGGGAATGTGGGTCTCAGCGGGAAGCACGGGGTGAGTGTTTGTGACAAAGGGGCTGCCCAGCTGTCCCGAGCTTGCACCAGAGCCTGGAGCTGATTTTATCCTTGGATGTCAAAGAAACCAAAATGGAGAGAAACAAAGAAAAGAGCTACATCGACCCCAGCCCAACATCCCAACCAAGAACCCAAAGCAAAGAGCAGCCACGAAACCAAAGCAAAGTCCAAAGGAAGAAGGAAAGTCGCTCACTCACTGGTTGGTCTGTGTTTTGCGTGAGCACCAGTCGCAGGGATGGAGGTGCAAGCAAGCAAACGGGGCCAGGGCTTTCGCTGTTCATAGTAATAACGTTTTGTACAAGTTCAAGAAGAAGCATCATGTCTCAGACTGGTCACTCTCTGCTCTCTGTCCCGCCATCCCTCCGTCCGTCTGTCTGCCCGGGCCGGGCACGAGAGAAAATCTGTTGGGTTGAGTGGGGTTTGTGGTCTGGTTTCCGTTTCCATCTGGGTCTGTTAGCTCCATTTCTCACTCTCTCCGACACCCCTAGATGAAATACTCTTTCTTGTCATCACCACCGGCTTGGCCGCCCTCCGCGTTGATGATGGCCGTGTCGGCATCTGGGGCATCGTCCGACCCCTTGGCCTCATGGGTCAGGTAGGTACCTGGGTGGGGAGAGTCAGTGTCATGGGGGGGGCCCTGCTGGCACCCCGCTCCCACACAAGCAGGGGGAGGCTGGGCTGCCTGGAGCGGCCCCAGCGGCAGAGCCTGAGGGCTGGCTGGAAAGCAGAGGTGCGAGGGAAGTCCTTTGGGTTTGGCCTGAAATGGAAGAGTCACTGGTTTCCCTGGGACAAGCCCTGCCCAGGGACCAAGCCTCGCCTGGGCTGCTCAAGACTTTCGCAGTCATCTCTAGCCAAAGGGTGAAACTGCTTCCCCCTTTGCAGGCAGCAGCCCTTGCCTGCACTTCCAGGCACGGCTCCTGCCCTCCCCACTGCATCCCTGGTTCCTGTTCCCCCCTCAGAAAACTGGAGGGTTTCTCTGCAAAACTGCCATCTGCAAGGAGGCTCCAGCTCGCGGCTGCCCCTGGAGCCAGCACGGCGTGGGGCAGGGGCAGCAGCTCTGCTGGGCTCAGAGGGCAGGGATGGGGGGGCTCTTACTCACACATCACCTCTGCTGGGTTTTGCCGATGTCTGGATGTGACCGTCTCCCCATGTCTTATGCACATACCTGCTGGGCGGATGAAAAGTCCAGGGATGGGGAGATGGAAGCGGTGCAGGGGAAGGAGGAAGAAGGTGGAGGGCTCAAGGGATGGTGAGGAGGGCAGGGAGAGGGAGGAGGTGGGGTCAGGCAGATGGGACAGTGGCACGGGCAGTCCTGGGGTGGTGGGTACCAAGCATGAAGGAGAGATGGAGAAATGGGGTAGCAGCTGCCTCCACCTGGTGCTGCCCCACTCCAAGGACTCACTGAGACATCTCCACACTACGGTCAGCACGGGCACAGGCAGCAGCCCCAAATCCAGGAGGATTCCACTGGCCGTGCTGGGTTTCTCCAGACACAGGGCAGGTCTGCAGGACAGGGAGCTGCCTCCCTTCACCCCTGCCCCACGCTGCCCACTTGCTTCGGGGATGTAGCCCTGCTCCCAGAGACCCACTAAGGGGGAGCACGCCCTGCGCTGCCTGCTCCAATGCAGCATGGGGGTCTTGGCTCTATGCCTGCCCCCCCCGTGCAGGTACCCCACCCCATACCTTTGTGTCTGATCAGGTAGTGTCCCAACACGATGAGAAGACTGAGCAGGAGGAAGACAATGACGGCAACCACCCCGCCGATCACCGCATGGTACGTGCTGGAGGTTGAGGGCACTGGGCTGGCATCTGCCCAAACAGCAAAGGGAGAGAAAACAGAGAGAAGGAGATGCTGTGGCCCCTGAGGACCCTGCCGTGCAGGCGGAGGCTGCTGCTTGTCCCACAAATTGCTCAGGGCTGCAGGCACAGGCCTTGGAAGGCCTGATCCTGCTCGCTGGGTGCCATCAGCTTGATCCTGCTGCAGATGAGAGCTGTCGAGGTGGGAGCAAGAAAAGTGAAGGCAGTGGGGGAAGCAAGGAGGGGAAAGCAATGGCCATCGGTGCCTGCTCCTGCAGACAGTGAGCTGAGGGGAGCCCTGCCTGGGTGAGAGGGCAGCTGAGAAGAGCTGCGATGGGCAAACCCATCCCTGTGCCCAGCTGCCTGTGATGTGCCCCAGGGAGCAGCCCCGGCAACATGCTCTGTGCAGCGCACAGTACCTCTGCCTTCAGGCACAGCCATGATCCCACCGCCCCCATCCTTCATGGTGGGATTTTTTTTGCCCCAAAAGGGGAGGCTGAGCACACGGCAGAGCCAGGCTTGGCTCACTCTTCCCTGCCATGCCAGCAGGAAGATGATGGGCAGGCTGGCGTGGCCACACACTGCATCCCAGAAGGTGATGGCACCCTAAGGAACGTGAGACCCCAAGGCCAGTCCCAAGTCAGTCGCATCGTGTAGCACAGCCTGTGCTGGGATCCTGCGTTAGTCCTGGTACACAGGGGAAAATCCTGCTTCCACTCCACTCCACTCTCATTGTGCCCCATCAGCTCAGGGGAGACAGAACCACAGAAATGTTCAGAGGCGGTGTTCAGACAAGACGGGGTGCGAAAGGCAACAGGACAGAGGGACAACATCTCACATAGACACAAGGTTGCAGCTCACAGGCAGCTGCTGCCACAGCCTGCCAGGAAGAGCTGGAAGGACCATTATGCAGCCAGGCACTGGGGCCTCGGCTCTTTCTGTTACGTACCACCACCTCGAAGTGCCGAGATGGTGGCTGCAGAGTCTACACATGCCAACGAGCAGCTGCACAGGGACTGGAGCCTGGCTGAGCACCTGGGACGTGGCAAGGGTGTCCCTGGCCCAGGGTTGGGCCACCATCCTCCTGTGGAACTTCTCCCGCCGAGCTGGGGAGCAGCAGGTCCATAAAGAGAGAGAAAAGGAGCTTACGGTACCTTGGATGGGAGCTGGAGTGAAGGATGAAGCGGTGGCCATGGAAGCATGAGAGATGGGCTGGGAAGGGCCTGGCGGAGGGGCTGGAGTGGAGTGAACGTGTGGGGTGGGGAGCTGGGAAAGATCTGGGGAGGACAACAAAAACACAGGGACACGAATCAACCCTGGGAGGTGATTGTGAACATCTGCTGTGAACATCTTGCCCCATCTTCTACTCTGCCAGCACCCCTGGTCACCCCTTCCTCCGTGAGGGACCCCACTGGGACCCTCCTGCCTAGCAGCCCAGGGACTGCAGTGGCTGGAAAGTGTCACCCACCATGAGGTGCCATCTTCACTTTCCTATGCACACTCTCAGGGATTGCTCCATCCCTCCTCTCCCTTGCTGCTGAGCAGGGTGGTCGCTGAGGCAGGCAGGCTCAAGGGCTCAGCCAGGCAAGGTGGCTGCTCCAGTGATGGTGCCCGAGACCTGAGTGGCTCTGGGGAAAAAGAGGGAGGATTTGACAAGGGGAACCAAGCCTAGATGTCGAGCTCCTCTGCCAGAGGCTGTTACACCAAGCAGGTGAGGGACACTGGTGTTCTGGGTGCTCACGGACGGTTTTGAACACCCTAGATGCTGCTGTGAGCCTGCAAGTGGGTGCTGAGCACCCTGGGGGCTGTTGTGCTCCTGGATGGGTGTGGAGGTCTCTGGGCATTGCTGTGAGCCCACAGCTGGGCTTAGGAACCAGCTCGCTCTGCAGACCCCACACCCAGGGAGATGGGAAGGGTCACAAGGGGTGATGAAGGAACGACTGCACAGTTGGGCATTTAGGGGCTCATCCTGGGCAGGCAGGAGAGGAGAGGGACTCCAGGGGACAGGGTGCCCAAGGTACTATTGCTGCCATGCTCTCCCCTCTACCCACAGCCATGCTGGAGGGGAAGGATGCCAAGAGTGCCCAAAACAGGATGGGAGGGAAAGGGAACAGGAGAGAGAAGAGCTGGAGCATGTAAGAGTGTTGGAAGATGGTAAGTCCAAGGCTGGTAGAGAGGAGACCGATAGCAAGATATTTGGCAGAAGAGGAGGATAACCCGAACTCCAAGGCCAAAACTGCAGGGAAACAGGCTCCTACCAGCATGGGAAAGCTTCCAGGCAAGGGAGACAGGGCAGCACCACCACCAGCCTGGGACAGTCTGGAGAAGCACTTGCAGTCCTGCGCAACACACAGCTCTGCTCCATGTGTGACACATGGCGCTTAGACATAGCGGGGTATGACGACGGCAAACACAGGAGCAGACCACAGCCAGGGCAGGTGGAGGCAGCAAGGAGACAGCACCATGCAGAGAGGCAGTGGGTGCTGCCCCTTCTCACTTCAGAAGGGGTGTCGAGTGGCGATACCCTCTGGGGACACAGGATGCAATGCAAGCCTGCCGCTCCAGCAGCTCAGGGCAAGCCATAGGGCCTGTCTCCAGAAGTTTGGGACAGGGCTACCAGGGCACCTCATGGTTTGGAGGGGTCAGCACCATCTGGAAATCCTCTGGCTCATGGCAGTGACACACAGAGGCTTCCTGCCTGTGGTAGGCTTAGGAGCACTGGCCTTTCCTCCTGTCCCAGACTCCAGCAGAGTCCTGCCTGATGCCCCTGCAGTTCCCCCATCAAACCCTCTCCCAGGCCCCACTGGAAGCAACAGGGACTGAGCTCAGCCATGCCGTATCCCTGTCGTGATCCCCCCAAACTGCTGTCTGCCCTTCTCAGCCCCAAGCAGCAGCCCTGCACAGTGCAGGGAAAGACGGGGGGGCTGGATGTGTCCGGGGGAGCTGGGGATGCAGTGCTCTGCAAGCACACCAGGACCCAGCTGCATGCATGCACCTGCCCTGCATCCAGCCCCCTCCCACCTCAGCCCTCCCTGGATCCATGCACCCCTTCACAGGGAGATGCAGCTGGGATGGAGGCGGCTGTGTCAGCCAGTGGCTGCTGGGAGAAGCCAGGTGATGCCAGGTGCCCTGCGGTCCCGCTTACCGCTGACATCGAGGTTGTACTTGGCCACAACGCTGCCCATGGAGCTGGTGGCCGTGCAGACATAGGTGCCGCTGTCGCTCTTGTTGAGGAGGGGGAAGATGAGGACACTGTCGGAGCTCAGCTGCAGGGGCGCGTCGCTGCCCTCCTTCTCCCACAGGAACTCCTGGGGGCTACAGAGCAGGATGATGGTGAGGCACCGGCACCCTCCCCAGCACCCTGGGCAGGCTGGGGCAGAGTGAAGTCCCTGGCTGGGCCCGTGGAGGGGTCAATGAAGGTGTGGGAGTATTTAAGCAGGAGGAAAATACCCCATTTAGAAATGAGGCGGGATGGATCTGCTGCTCCAGGGAGAGGACAGGGGCTTTGCCTGTTCTACATGGGGTGCTCAGCCCTGCTCGGCATCAATGCAAGGCCAGTGCCCGGTCCCGAGTTCATACAGTGCTACCTGCAATGCCGTGCCTGAGCTCCGGGGAAGGCTAGGTGGTGGTTTTGGGAGCCTCGCAGTAGGAGGATGAGTTGGCCAGGGCCTGGCAGGGACACACAGGAGGAAGGCGATGGGGGAGCCTTACATGGGGTTGCCCTGCCCGTCGCACTGCAGCTGGAGCTTCTCGCCTTCCCGCGGGTACTGGGGGTGCGGCTCGATCTTCGCTGTCGGCTTGTCTGAAAAAGGAAGAGAGGCACAGTTAGGTGACCGCATGTCCTTACCCCACACTGTGCAGGGGCCTGCCGGCACACCAAAACCCCTGCCCCAGCACTCTGCCTGAGTCCCAGCTCTGCGTGTGCAGCGTGAGTGCACCTGTGGGTGTTGGGGTGCCCTGGCATGCGGGTTGGTACTCTGGGGGTGCACAGCGCAGCTCCCACACCTTGCATCTCCCCTCGAATGACAGGGTGAGGGACAAGAAGAATGGGGACAGGCAGGACTGGGAGATGGTGCAGGCAGGTAGCAGGGCAGAGCACAGACAAGTCTCAGGGAGAGGGGGACAGGCAGGGGAAACCGAGGGTATGCGTGCACAGGGGAAGCGTCGCTGTGCAGTGCCCCTACATGTGACAGGACCACTACGCATGCAGGTCAATGAGCCTGTATGCATGATGGCTGTACATACATGTAAATGTGTGTGAGGTCTACTGAACTGTGGAGATGCTTAGGCCTCCTCCATCTCCCCTCCACATCCCCATCCCTTTCCCCATGTGGCCCTGTTCCATCATCCCCACATGTCACGTACAGTGGACCTGCAGCTTCTGCGTGGTTGACCTCTCAGAGTTCTGCAGGGACTCGTGGTCCACAGTGCACGTCACTTCAGCTTCGTTGTCCTCCTTGGTGACACGGAACTCCACCCGACTGCTCACAGTGAAGGTCTTTCCGTTGGGGTCCTCCACCACCTCGGTGCCCTCATCTGTGGGGACAGGACCATTAGAGCTGATGAACACAGTACCCCAGCAGAGGCATGAGGCTGACGAGTGTTAAACAGGGGACACCCTGTCGCTTTGCAATAGCACAGGTTGCCCATGTAGTCCAGTGCCAGGCACATCTGCAAGCCCTGGTGCCCCACCTGCCTCCATGGTGTTCCCCAGACAAGACAGTCCCTCAGGGCAGAGCCCCACTGCTTGGACACCCACCCTTCAGCTCCTTGTTGCCCTTCTTCCACCGGAGCTGGGCTGCAGGCTTGCTGCCAGAGGACCGACAGGTCAGCCGGGCTATCTTCTCCTCATCAATGGGCTGCTCATGGCCAAAGATTTGGGGTTTCTGGGGGATTCCTGGCAGAGAAGACAAGAAATACAACAGCCTATTAGCTGTGTGTGTGCTGCCACCCAGAGATGGACGCACATGCAGAGACGTATCCATAAGCATGGCAAGGATGAGTTAACAGATAGGAATACAGGAGCAGCAGAGATGAACAGCCGTATGGACAGCATCTTGCAGACAGGGCAGTAGCAGGTAGGTGACAGGGAGCAGGTGGAGGGGTTGCCACCAGTGTCTTACCCAGCACAGTGACCAGGGCCTTTGCAGTCCGCACAGGCATGGTGAAGATGGAGCAGGTGTATTCACCCTCATCTGACAGCACCACGTCACTGATGCTGATGGTCAGCTCATTGGGGGTAGACCTCTCCAGCTGGATCCTGTTATCTCGCAGGGCTGGTAGAAAAAGGACAACAGGGTGAGTGACAGGCTCAGTACCACCACACCCCTCCACTAGCTCGTATTTTGCCCAGTGGCATCACTGTAGGTGGGGAGCAGAAGGGAACATCATCTTCTGGGGCACCACCAGCCTTGGTCCACTTTTCCTCTGCCTCACCATTGCTCTGGTCCTGGAGCTGGCTCCTCTCCCCAGGGCAGCACTCTCCCATCCCCAGTTCCCACACACGTACCTCGTTTCTCCCCGAAGTAGAGGGTCTGCTGGGCAGGGTTGGACCACTGCAATGAGGAGTCATCAGGATCCTCCACCTGGCACTTGAGCACCACTGTACCACCAGCCACCACAGTCTCATCTGATGTCGTGGGCTGGCTCTCTGGACAAAGACAGGAGAGGTTAGCCGGGGCCCTGAGCATTGCCTCCCCCCAGGTGTGCACAAGCATCACTGAGCAACCAACAGATGGGAGGGAGGAACACAGCAGTGTCCCCAAAACCCCTGGGACACATAGGGCTCTAGGTGCTGGGCTGAATACAGCTTGCTTGGGACAAACATTTTTTTTCCAGCTGACCCCAAGCCCTGGATGGCTGGGCTATACAAACTGGGGTAGGGGACAGGGTCACCCTGGCTCAGCTGCTCTGGGTGGCAGCATGGGGAAGAGGAGCAGGTATTGCCAGAGCTCTGGCTGGACCCAGGAGACTCTCAGTGCAAGCATATCTCAGTGTGCACATGTGTGTATGTGGAAGCACCCTTACAAGCCCTTTGAGCATGGATGTGTGTGCACGTCCCTCTCCAGGGACAAAGGGTTTCTATTGCACATGCGGTGTGCTTGGAGTGGAACCTCCCTGCACACCCTGGGGACAACAGGGACCTGCTCAGGGGCATGCATCAGCCTGGGTCTCCCCCTGCAATCCCCTTCTCCAGCAGGGAACAGCCCCGCTACAGCTGCAGAAGCAAGGAGCAGCGAGGCAGGATTTGTCCTGCCACCCGACCTGCAGCACCCACTGGTACGGCAGCTCCTGGGACACTGCTGTCCCCAGGCGGTAGCTCCATGCCAACCTGCACAGAGACATCAGTGTCCAGCCTGGCTCCAAGCACGGCCCCTAGGGCTGCCGGAAGATAAAGGCAGCTGGTGCCCACGAGGCCTGAGCAGATCCAGGCAGGAGCAGGGGTACACCAGGAGGCAGCAGGAGAGCCTAGGACAGGCACTGGCTGAAGGCACCTGGGGAGGCAGCAAGCTCTGCTCCACCACCCCAGCAGTGCCAGCAAGCCAGGGCTTGCACCCGTGGTGCATCCATGCCAAGTACCCCATGCAATAGGATGTTCCACGGGCCATCTCCATCCCTGCCTCCAGCAAAAGCATCCACTGAGTGTGGCCTGTGGGGTGCAGTCGGTGGCCCACTCTCCATCTCATTCCTTAAGGGGATTCTCTTGCTCAAGCTGCTCCTGGGCTGTGCACATCCCTTCCCAGACTGCAGTTCCTCAGCTAAGACATTGTCCTTTGCTTCCTTCAGGCTCCTCAGCAGGCTTCACAATGCCAAGCAGCCCAAGGGCAGAGAAGAGCAGCAACAGGATCAGATAACACCACCCCGCTCCACCTGCCCCAAGGACAGCTATTTTGGGAAAGCTGATGTGCCAGTGAGCTGAGCTGCACAGGGATAAGGGGGATGCTGGCTCTCCCAGCCTGGGAGCTGCACACGCTCCTCACCCAGCTGGGTCCACAGACAGCCACATGGACAAGAGGGAGGAACACGGATGCTGCTGCTATTTGCACTTCGCTCATGTGCTGGACACACAGCTTCACGAAGTGTCATCTTCTATCTGAGCCCAAGGTTACTCACATTTAGGCAGGAACTCTGCCTCAGGACCCCTGAGCCTTGGGTGATCCTGCCTGTGCGTCCACGCAACCTGCAGTGCAGCCCCAATTTTACAGGTTTGTTTTCCTGCATGTTATTCACTGCCTGGGAGCAGCTCTAGTTATCAGGAGAGGGGTGGAAGCAGCTTTGGCTGAATTTCCCCATTTTCCACTCAGAATGGTGAAGGGAAATATTTTCCTTTGCCCACACTGCAAATTCCCCAAAGCTGTTGCAGGGAGCAGGCAGGAGCAAAGAGGTTTTGGAGGCAGGCAGGAGGATGAGGCTGCTGAGCTTCCCAGGGACCACTTGGCTCCTGCTAAACTCCAGGAAAGCCCAGGCTGGAAAGGGCATGAATCCCTCCCTGCCCACTCCCAGCAGCCACGATGACCAGAGGTACACCAAATTTGGATTAAAAATATTCCCAGGGTAAAGACTCCCTCTCCCCATCACTAACACTAATGTTTCACGCTTGCTGTTGAAGTTTTGCTCCCTCTGCCTGCCTGGGTTTGATGGCCAGCCCTCAGCCGCTGCTATGCTCCTGCCCAGTCAGCCGAGGAACCTCTGCTTCACGTCTTCTCTGCAGGTATTTACAGGACCTCGCTCCACAGCCTGTTCCCACATGCTGATCACAACCCAGGCTTTTCCCCAGCGCACCTCCAGCTTGCTCAAGGCCTGTGCATGGTGGGAGCTCTGGCAAGCACCACCAGGACCCCTGATGCTGGGAACAGGGCTGCGCAAGCAGGACCCCCCGCCCATGGGAGACGCATCTCTGCCATGTCACATGCTGGGGTCTGCAGCCTGGCCAGGGATCAAGGCCACAGCTCTCCATCCACTCCTCCAGACCAGGGAGGTCTCTCTGTCGGCTTGTTTTAATTTGGTTAACAATGCCTTTGTGCTGCTACTACCATTATTAGGGGATTAGGCTGTTGCAAGTCACTGTTGTCCAAACTCAAAACACTCCAACTCAGATGCGATTGAGGACAGGGTCTAAAACACACACAGAACAGACAATCTCTTAATTAACACAATTACCATCACCTGCCACAGCACTGACTGTGTGGGGAGAGGTTAAACAGCAAGGTGTGTTTCCCCTGCAGCAGGGGCCAGGGGATGCCACCCGCACCCCCAGGCTGGGTGACACACGGGGCACCGCACAGACCCATCGACCCTCCGGCTTGGCCTTCCTGATGACCTCCCTTCTCCCGCCCCAGCTCACAGCCGTACAGGCAGGACCACCGAGGTGGGTCTCCGAGCCCCTGGAGACCACGCTGGGCGAGAGCTGCAGAGCTGCGCCTGGCCCTCCCGCCCGCGGGCACACGCCGGCAGCTCAGGCAGGGTGGGGGACGCAGCCCGACGTTGCCCTACGGCAGAGCCCCTCGGGTCCACCATACTGCGCCCTCCGGCACGACCTAGATACTCGGCTTGCCTCCGCGCCACACGCCTGACAGCTTGGAGGAGCAGATGGGCATGGCGGGCCACTGCGCCAGTGCAGCTTGATTTAATTAAAAACCGCCCTGGCTGTAACCTGCCGGCCCTGGACAGAATAGGGGCAGGGCTGCCGTGGGGCAGGAGAAGAGGGGGCAGCAGGACCCCTGAAGCAGCGAGTCCCACCACAGGGAGCTTCACTCCCTCCCGCTCCTGCCACAGCCTGTGAGGAAGAAGTCGGCATGGCCTCTGCGGTCCCCGTCCCTGCGCAGCCTCGCCACTGCCCTTGCAGGCAAGATCCCCTTTGGCAGGGCAGGCAGGGGGGCACGGGGGCAAAGCTGCCATCCCATGGCTGGGGACAGCGGCACACTGAGAAGGAAGATGCCTCACACACCATGACTGCTCCCAAATCCAGCAGCATGGCCCAGTGCATCCTCCCAGTCAGATCCTGGGGGCTCCCAAGGAAGGTGAAGGGCAGCTTAGGCTACCTGCTCACTCTGCAACAGCCCTTCAACAACGCCGCAAGGGGTGCTGCTATGAGAACGAAGACACCCATCACAGCAGTCGCGGCTCTGGGTGGCCCTGGGCAGCATCCTGGGGGCTCAGAGACGTAAGGGGAAAGAGAGTGAAGATGCGCTGGAAAGCTGCAGCATAAGCTTTCAGGTTTTCCTGGCACACGGGTTAAAACAGCCCCTGTGAGCCCAGGGACAGGTGCCGGACACTCAGGGAAGCATCCGCCCTTGCCATGCCAGTGACTGCTGCCAGCGTGGAGCTGCTGCCACCTGACATCGCGGGCTGGCACCGTCTCCTCACCCTCCCTCCGTGACACTGCGTTACGGCCAAAGCAGCCCCCGGGGCCACCCTGCCGCCATGGTCTGCGGGGCTGTGCAGCCCGAGCCCCAGCATGCTGGCAGGGCTCGGCCCCAGGCGGCACCCGAGGACAGCTTCCGCTCTCACCCCAGGGCAGAGGCGGCAAGAGCACGGCCCCAGGGATGCCAGCGTCGCTCTGCAGGGATGAGGCGAGGCAGGAGAAGCACACCGTGTTCGCATTCAGCCTTCCCTTCGCCGTCCGGGGCTCGGGCAGGTGCAGCAGCCCAGGACCCCTGCTGCCTGCATGGCCAACGGCCCTGCCGTGCTCGTGGCTCTCCTCTCCAGGAGAGGGAAGCAGACCCCTCAGATCTACAGCTCCCAGGGGCCACCCAAGCCTCGCTGGCCACCTCAGGCCCCTGCCACCATCCTGCAATAGGGTGAAAAGTTATTTTGCAGATGGAAAGCCAGCAGCGAGATCTCCCGGCAGGCAGAGGACCTGCTCTCCATCCACAGGACCCTCCTGGAGGGGGCCAGACCCACTGCAGGCAGTGACAGTGAAGGCTCAGTTACTGCCCCAGACCCAGGGACAGGCAGAGCCACCTCAGGCACCCCACAAAACACCACAGCAAAGGCTTTGCCAGGCTCCCTGGTTTTGGCCAGGAGCTGCTGCCCATGTTTGTATTGGATCCCAGTCAGCACAGTGGAATTAGAGAAACCCTGCACTCCAGAAAAATCTATTTCATTAATTATACCTGTGCACCTTTGCAGGGGGCCTGCATTCATATTTATCAGGGGAAAAACATGTCTCTCCCAGCTCCCCGAGCCCAGCAGCAGGACCTGCTGGTGCACACATCCCCTTCCAGCACAGACCCTTCTCAAGTGTCTGCAGCTCTGCTGCTTCCAGCCCCAGGATGCTCCCATGCCCAGACACACAAATCCTCTGCAGCGCTGCATCTCCAGAGGCTTTTGCAACAAAATGCCACGGCATGCCTTCTGCCTTCCAGGAGCTGCTCCACCTGGAGCATCCTCAGGGAAGCGGGGAGCAATGCCTGGGAAGAGCACTGCCGCACAGCAGCCTTCACAGTGCCTCTGGAGGTTGCCCTGCTGCCCACACCAACCTTGGCAGGGCAAAGCGTTCACTGAGGCCCGCCAAAAGCTGGAGGCACTTTCAGTGGCAACCGTGGTCAAGGCTCCCAGCCTCTGCTGAGTACATCCACCCCACACTCATCTGAGCCTGCCTCCAGGCTGCAAAAGGATTTCTGCTGGGGCAAAAGCAGCCTCAGAGGAAAACACCTACTGCTCAAATCCCTCAGACGCCTCCAGTCCACAGCCATGGCTCAAAAAACCAACACTTCGTTTTCCTCATTCTTCTCTATTTAGTCTAGTTTTGTCATCATAAAGATCCAATTTATCTTTGTTGACACAGACATTTTCTAAGGCGAGTTATCTCCTCTCCGAGGACTGTATTTTAATAATTCACTCAGCAGCCATGAACTACAAAGCTCCATTTCCAGCCGCAGGCATCCTTCTCATGTGATGACACCGGAGTGGCATGGCCAAGGTGGCAGTTTTGAACTTGGTGGATTGCAAACCCAGCCAAGCGGGCTCAGACATCTGCTGTGCAAGCTTGCTTGCAAGCTGATTTGAGCAGCGTGTGAATCCACAGTCTGGGATACCCAGAGCCCAACTTCCAGGCTCCTCCTCACGGGCAGCTGACTTGCTCCAGATTTTGTTAGAGGGGGAAACCTGCTCTTGTTTCAGTGCATCTGCTCAATGCCACCCCATGCTCCTCTTCCCCGGATGCCTGCCTGTGGAAACCAGCCTTGCTGGCACGCTCCAGCCCACAGACAAGAGGACACATCCTGCCGGAAGCCACAGGGCAAGGGGACCTCCTGCAACAAACCTCCAGAGCCAGCTCCTCTTCCAGTCCCATGATATTTAAACATCTCTTGTGGCTGCAAGGCTTTACTAAGTCCTGTCACCAAGAGGCAGCTAGCAAGGTGGGATGGCTCCGTGCCAGAGAAGCAAGAGCAAGGTAGAGCAGGATACAGGCAGCAGGGGTTGAAGAGAGCAGAGAGAGGGCAAGGCTGCAGGCTGAAGCAGGCTCAGATCAAAAGGTGGCGGTGGGACAGATACAAGAAGCCAACCTGATCTAAGACAGGACTAGAAGTAGGGACATCCCCATGTGCCATCACCCAGCTGCTCTCCCGATGAGCAGGGGTATCCCACTCTCAGGCTGGGCAGCCGATTTTCCCCAGGATAGCAAGGCCACAGGGACTGTGGCATCCAGAGGGTTCAGGAAGTATCCTAGGTTTGCCTCACCCTCACAGGGACAAATCCATCCAGGATCCCTGTTTGCACCCTCTGGTGCCAGCTCCCACCCTTGTACCACCAGCCTCTGTTGTACCTCCAACAGCAGCCTCTCTGACCCAATCCTTCCAACAAAGCAAGGGATTTGATCTCAGGGTGACAGAGGACTGTCACATTAACACAAATGCTCACTAGAAGTGGAAAACACACAAACCCCCAAGTCTGCTCCAAACTCCCGATCTCTTATAGACAGGGGTGCTGTGACATGCCACTCTTCACCAGCTGGCTCTGCAACAGCCAAGCCTTCTGCTCTGGGCACTTGTGATGTGAGGTGTGGGATCCAAAGGTTAATGAAGGGCATGACAAGGGAACCTACTGTCCAAGCTCCCAACATGACAGGAGCTCACCCCTTGCAAGTGAAGTGGTCAGCTGAATGCAGGGGCTTCATGTCTTCAAGTGTGGTCCACATGAAAAACCCCAACTCCTAAACTCCCAGCCTAAACACAAAGTTCTGTATTATTTCTCTGAAAGCAGATGCGTACATGAGTTCTCCGGGAAAGGGCAAAGCAAGAGGACCCAGCTCCTCATCACAGTCTGCTCTGAATCATGAGCCTTTGCCGGGATTCTCCCAAGACCACACTAGAGACTTTGGTCACAGCCTCCAGGACCCCATCAATGCTTCCCACCAGCCCCAAGCCCTCTGCAGGCAAGAACAGCAGCGTCCTGGTCCAAGGGGCACTGACATTCAGCCCCAAGCGCTGCCCGAAAATAACAGAGCTGCATCCTTCTCCCAGGGTGTGGGGACGCGGTCACCTCCCCAACAAGCCCTGCCTGAGGGCACAGCAGAGGCTGACGGCTGCCTGTGACACCTGAGCAGGGTTAAGCAACAGAAACATGGCCAGCAATCAGCAATCAATCAGCAGCCAAGAGCAGCCAAGAAGCAGCTGGAGAGGCTGGCAGCAAGTGCTGCCAAACCCCTCCAAAGTCAGGATGCCCCCCTCCTCCAGCCCTGGCTGGCGGCTTCCAGAGCGAGCCGACGGGCCCCTCCTGCACGTTCTCGGCACATCCCTTCCTCTGCTGTCGTGCCTCAGAGCAGAGCGGGGAAGCAGCCTCTCCTCGGTGACCAGCAGGACTCTGCTTTCTGTCCTAGCAAAGCACACAGCCCGGCCCCCCGACATCGCCCGCTCTTCCCAGAGCCCCAGGGCCTGCTGAGCCCGGCAGAGAGCCGAGCTGGGAGCAGGCTGCTCAGGGGATGAGGGCGCTGGGGAACCCCTCTGATGGCAGCAGCAGCTCCTGCCTGCAGCTTTGGCAGCTGCACAAACGCAGGCCGCTGCTGGCGGCTCTGCTCAGTCATGTTTGCACATTCACACGGGTCTGGTGGCCAATTAGCTCGGCAAAAGGCAGCAGCATTGCCAGGGAATCCCAGCACCGGGCATGGCCATCATCTCCTTCCTCTCAGCCATGGGATAGCCAGTGTCCTCGGATCTGTTGCCACCCTGACCTGCAAGTCACCAGCCAAAGCCCAAAGCTGCAGCCTGCCTGGGGCAAGCCAAGACCCCGTCTCAGGCCCACACCGCACGCAAGCCTGCCGAGTACAGGCAAGTCCTTGGAGGAGACAAGACAAATGAGGGGGGAAAAGCCCTGTTCTGGGCCACCACAAATCATCCAAGCACCATGACAACCATCCCCAGCATCAGAGCGTTCTTGGGACCCTCTAAAAGGGGACTAATTCCTTTGTGAACGAGCAGCAAGCTCACCCAGACCCTCTCATCTCAGGCCTCCCTCCAGCACAGGGCAGCAGCAAGCAGAGCCAGGCAGGGTGACCCCTCTCCCAGGGCCCTCCTCCAGTTTGACAGCAAACAGCTGATAACTACTTTTTTGAGCATGTTTTTTAGCTCCTACCCTAAGGCCAATCTCCAACATGACTGTTGCCAAGGGAACAAGCTCTTTGCTTTGACAGTTCTGTTTTAAGGATCACCCGCCTGCCCAGCAAGGTGTCTCAGAAATGGTTGCTTCGGATGTCCTGGTACATCGCTGTTGCTTTGCGGGCATGCCCAAGCTGGCATGAGAAAATGTCACTCCCAGCTGTCCAAGGATTAAACACACAGGGTTGTATAAGAGGATATTTATAACAGAAATAAGAAATGGGGGAAGCCTGTCAGCTCTGCTCCCCTCCTAGGGGACAGCGTGCCTGCCGATGGGCGCACACTAACACCTCCTCCCGACTTCCCACAAAGGCAGGAGGGAAATTTTGAAACTACTCAGTTTCAAAAGATTAAAATGCAGGTTCTTTCAGGCGACTGCGGTGGATGCCCTGTTGTGCCCAGCTGCAGCAGGCAGTCCCCACATCCCAACAGATGCCCAGGGAGAACAGAGCACGCTCAGCTTTGGCCGTGGCCCACCGGGTCATCTCTGTTGTTGCATGGTCTGTCCCTTTTGGAGCTAAGGCCCCAGCATCACAGGGAGGAAAAAAAAAAAAGCCAGAAACCAAAGCTGGCAAGATGTGGAGAGGCAAAACAGAGTCCCCCCAGGAAAGTGCCACAATGCTGACCTGTTACTGTGTTCATCTGCTCAGGGTGAAGGTGTTTAAAGACAAGCTAAGAGTAGAGCCCTGCAGCACACAGACAAGGCAGGAGCACCATGCTGCACCACTGGGCCCATCTCCCTACGGCTTCCGCTGCATGCCAGACTGGAAAGCAGAGTGCAAGCCTGAGAGCAGCAGAAAGGAGCACAAGGAGTGGCTGCCCTGGATACAGAGCCAGCACAGCCACCGAACTCATCCCACCTCTAGAAAACAGGTCCCTAGGGTACATGGGGCAATGGGGTCCCAAGAAGCCCAGTCTTCTGGCACGGTCAGCCACGCGCTTGTCTCCTGACTGAGAAAGTGAGCCCAGCTCCTGTGCACACGCGCAGCGCGCGGCCCAGAAAGCCAGCTGCTCTGTGCTGCTGGCTGCTCAGACCAGAAGTGTCAGAACCAGCTTTCCCTGGAAACAATGGCCTGAAAGCAGCATCAAACACAGCGGTCTGGAAAAGCTAATGCTCCACATTGGGCTTGCCAGTAAACAGACCATCTGAAGCATTGTAAGGTGAGGAAGAGCATCCTTGGATGGAGCACTGTCTTGAGCAACACCTGAGGAAGGAGCAGGTCCCCCGGAGCAGGGCCCTGCAGCAACGAAGGGAAGCTCACAGCTTTGCTGTTCCACAGCCACAGGCAAACTCCAGGGTCACCTGGAAAGGTGCTGCCGTCTGGCTCCACAGCAAGCACTGCTGCCCTCCAGCACATCCCTGTGACACTGGGGAGCCTCTGCAATCCCTGAGCTGTGGGAGCTGCAGCATCCGATGCCTGCCCATGCACACACTAGTCCCTGTGCCCTCAGCCCACATTACAGCGGAGGCAGAGCATGACGCCAGGCAGGTGACTGGAATGGTTAAGCACATTCCTGCCCATCCCTCATTGCACATCTCAGCTTCTCCACCTCCCTCTGCTGTTATTGACTGCTCATTTTAGGTATCCTCGTCCAGGTTAGTGCTTCTGGCATCAGGGCTGCCCAAACACAGCACACAGCATTACTGCGTCCGACACTTGCCTGGCTCCTCTCCTTTCCCCCAGCCCTCCCTCTGCCACAGCAACCACACAGCCCAGCCCAGTGCTGGCTGCAACAGCAGCAGAGGGGCTGAGACAGCCCTGGGTGAAGGCAAGAGCTCTTTCGGAGCAGGATGGAGAACCTCGTCACCCACCTGCCCGTGCAGGCAGATGGGGGAGCCGGGGCACCAGGGCAATCACTGCACGATGAAGGCTCTGCTGCTGCATTGCTTTATGACTGCAGGTGCCTGGCCAAGAGCAGAGGGGAGAGAACCAGACCAGATGGTTCAAGCTGAGCTGACCCAGTAATTCAGGAGGAAGATCAAGATACATCTGACTACGTGGGTGTTACAGCGCTGGCATCGCCTTTGAGGTCCCATGGAGTCACTGAAGAGCCAAACAACGAGGCAGCAATTCAATCTGTGCAGACAGTGTCAGATGACCTGCATGGCCAAGCCATGGCTGGGCTGTAAGTGGAGCCCAGAGAGCAGTTCAGGTGGAGACAAGGCTGGGGACCGGGCGTACCATGCCAAATGCCGGCACAGGGAGCAGAGCACTTCCCAGAAGTCATGTGCACAAGCAGAGCATGCTCTGCAGTGGCTCTAACACAGCAGCAAACACATGGGACTCGGGAGAACCAGCCCAGCAGCATGCAGAGCCCACGAAGCTCCAAGACCACCACACTGGCACTGCCACCAGCAAAGGCACCTTGGACACACGTTCACATCCTGCACCACCTCCTCCCTCACACTGTTCCTCTCCTGTGAAGCTGGGTCGGGGTAAAACTAGGTTAAAACCAACCTAATGAAAACAAACAAAAATGTTAGTTTTAATGCAGATTCCTCCATCTGGCTAAGTGCCTGGTCGTGCCAGCACCAGGGTGACTAACCAGATGTACACGCCTCCAGTTACTCTGGCAATTCCAACACCCCTGGTGAGGCGAGAACATCAGGCAGAGGGAGAAGAGGCAGCGTCTAGCACGCAGGAGACCTCACAAGCAGAGAATCCTGGGCAAGTAGGGTGCTTCCCTCCATCTCCTTCCAGAGAAGGAAAGGTACCCACACTTGGGAGCTTCTCAACTCATGCTTCAGTAGCAACACACCAGTCTGTTGGGGATTTCTCCTCTGGCCAGCAGACCAAGCCACCACGCTCCCAGCAAACACCCCAGCCTCAGCATCACCAACCATGCCAAAAGCTGAGGCATTATCAGGACAGCAGCAAAATTCCTGTCCCACAGCAGCAGTGCCAGCACATCCCCTCACTGTCTGGGTATGTGGCGGGGCAGCTCTGCAGCACTTGATCCCCTGTATTGTCTTAAAATCCAGCATTGCCTGTTGAGCCTAACATGTTGTGTCAGACAGCTGAGTGGTGGCTTTCATGCTCCCTGTCCAGCTCCCTCTGCCCAGCTGCTCGCAGAGGGATGCTCTCCTCCGGCTGACATGCCGATCCCAGCTGCATTGCCACTGCGAGAACAGCTCGCTTCCCCCAGGCAGCTCAGTCATTCAAAATCAGGCCATCCAGGTATCAAGTGATGCAGATAGGTCGCACTCCCTCTTCTCGTGCCTGCACACCACCGCCTCATCAGGGAATGTCACTGCTTCCTCCACTCTAGTGCAAAGGGCCTGTGCTGGCACAGAGAGAGACTTGTAGCATATGGTGAGCCCTAGTGACATGTGGGAACAGGGCATTTGCACGCATTAGTTGGGTAAAAGTACTGCTGCAAGCAGCAAAGGATTATGTTGCTTCAGACAACTACCAGGCTTCCAACCATCCCACTTCGGCACACCAGGGCTCCATCCCCAGGGTCTCCGTGCCACGGGCTCGACGCTACAGGCTGGAGGTCGCACATAGCCTCCCATAATCTGTCTCAGGACCAGCGCTGACATCTCCCCAAAGCCTCTCCTGAGGGAGCAGGACTGTGGGAGTCCGAACCTCTTTCCCAGCCCTATGCTCCTACCACTAGACACCATTCCCACACAGGCAGGGCAGAGGACTTCTTACAGAAAGGACACCAGCTGCAAGCACAGGGCATTTCCCCAAGACAGAGAAAGCTCCTCCTGCATGGCCTGGCTGAGCAGACACCTGAAGCATCTTCAGAAAAATGAAGCTGCCTTCCAGGAAGGGGATAGTCTCCTCAACCTGCCTCTCTGCAAGTGCTGGGCAGGGAGCTCATCTCACCTGGCTTCAGACATCTCAAGATTATCTCCAGGCTCTCCTCAGCCAACAGGGAGGCATCGGCATAAGCCACCTAACCAGCCTCAGCATCTCTAGGAGGAAGCAGAGCAACCCTGGCCCCCCTGCTGTGGCACCTATACCTTGTCAGGCAGACTCAGCTCAAAGACCCTCAACACTGAGGTTTCTCCCAGCAAGAGAAACACACATGGTGAGTGGAACAGCTCTGGTACAGTGGGAGGTAACTGGATGTGAGACCTGAGCTCAGCTCCCTGCTGTGCCACTGAAGCTGCCCAGCCTCCCCCCTCACTGATGCAGGATAGTGGTGTTCCTTGCGCTGCACATCAAGGGATGCTCAGGGCCTGCAATGCTGGTGCCACAGCAGGATGAGGTTGCTACCAAGCACAGGTTTCCCCGTTTTTGAACAGCCCCAAAAGTCTGGTTTTGGCATGTTGTGGCTTCCCACGGGACAACAGTAGGGCACTGTTCAAACAAAAGGGTTACACAACTCTAGAGTGGAATAACTCTGCAGAGGGAATAATCCTCACAGCAAGGACAACCACGCATCCAGCCCAAACACTCAGAAATCTGCCGACAGCAGCACACCACCAGCCAAGTGCACAAACATGGCTCTGGTGTGAAACACTGGCACTTCCAGTGCCCAAGCGGCTTCAGGGGGCCCTGTTGGGCCCCACTGCAGTTCTAGCTTTGAAATCCAGAGCACTGGAGGGGCGTTTCTTCAAGTAGAGGAGACAGATACTCCATCCCTGCCCTGGGAAGGGTGCTGCAGAGGGGCTTTCCTAGTCAGAGCACCATGCTGGGAACTGATAACTGAGGATCATGAGGGTAAGGCAGCAACCACAAAAATATACCAGCAGCTTCTTTTAAAGCATCTTCCAGCCATCCATCTCCTCCCCTCCCAAAGGCTTTTTTGGGGTCCATTTGTCTTGCTGCGTTGAACAACGGAGAGCCTGGCAGCTCATGGCCAGGGCTGGGCCACAGCAGCAGGCCAGCCATGGAAGAAATCGTGCAGTGTCATCATCCAGGCTTGTATCCTGCCCTAGGACTACACACAACTTCAGGTAATGGCCACTCCTCCTCATGTGGGCACTTGCTGGGCTGCTCAGCCACCCCCTCCTACGTGGCTCCGACCCACACACTGAGCATCGCCATGCACAGGATGCCAGGACATCCCTGCGCCGTGGGACTGAGCATCACCCACACCCAGGTGCCTCTTTCAGGCTCTTGTGGGAGGACCATGGCCATAACCAGAATAAACCCCAGGATTCGTGAATGATAAATCCCAAGATTCGTGAATGGGAACGCAGCCACCAACCTGTACCAGCCCCCAGAGTAGCTCTGCCTGTGACAGTGACCTCCTCCAGCAAAGGGACGGGCCACGGGGGAGGCACTGCTGGGGAAGGCGGGTGGGAAGCTCGCTCCTCGCTCCAGCACTGGCAGCCCAAGCTGCAGGCAGGAGGCTGCCGGGTTCAGACTTCGTGCCCTCTGTACCATGCTCCCTCCACCACAACAGCCCTCGGTACCCTTGATTCCAGGGCCATGTATGTACTCACACCAGAACTACCTCCCTGCTTCTGATGAGCCATGGGCAGGGACTCAGACAGAGATTGGACCCACTCCCACCGCTGGCCTCCGCAACACCCCCCCAAAACACAACACGCAGACCAAGGGTAGAGGCCGGGCCCCAGACGGCTGCGGCATCTCCCCCATCCGAATACACACAGCAGCAATTTTGTCACGACCAGCAACTCCTGACACAGCAAACACAGCAGCCTGACAGGAATCGGCAGGCCCTAAGCGGCGAGCATTGGCAATCCAGCAAGGACTCCGCAGTTGAATGGTTGTGGAAAACAAGGCACTGCCGTTGACAAGCCCCTACCAAAAGCGCATTTGCTTTGTGGCGCTTCGCTCCCGCTGCCCGGCCCCGCGGCACGCTGCCGCCGGGGTGTAGGGCGGGTAAACAACCTTTGTCTCCAGGGCCGATGCTCCAGCCGAGCCCCGCGCCTCCCGCCCAGACGCCGGCATGCCACCAGACATCCCGGCAGCGGCGGGATCCCGGCGGGATGGGGAGCGGCCGCCCCTCCCCGAGCCCACCGCCCCCGGGAGGAGGGGGTCCAACGGGGCAGCTCCCACCGAGGGCTCCTGCTCTGCCCGGGGTGGACTGGGCACCCGCCCCATCCCGGGGAAGGGTGTCCCCACCCCGAGGATATCACCGCCGCACCCCCCGGCGCTCCATCTCCCACCCACGGGGGTGTCTGCCTCCTCCCCGGGGGTCACCACCGGCCTCCGCCATCCTCCTGGGGGGGCGGCTCCACCCCACCGGGGGGTTTCCATCCGCCGCCCCCGCCCTCCCGCGACTCCACCCGCCTCGCCGCGGGCACCGCCGGGAGGGGCCGGGCTCCGCCGCCGCCCGCCGAGGCCTGTCTGGAACCTTCCGCCGCCCCGGCCCCGCCCCGGGCGGTACGCGACGATGGGGGGACACAGCGGGCAGCACCGGCGCAGCCGTGACCTTGAGCCCCGCCGGCGGCGGCGGCAGCGGCGCGGGCGGGCCCTGAGGGCAGGGCCGGGGCGGGGCGGCGGGGCGGGGCGCGCGGCACCTGTCGGGCCCCGCCGCGCCTGACCCACATAACGGCGCGCCCGGCCGCCCCCGCACCTGTCGCTCGCAGCGTGTCCCTCCCCGCGCGCGCGGCCGGTACCCTCGCCGGAGGGAGAAGTGTGCCCCGCCGGTCACCGCCGCCGCGAGGGGCTGCGCGATGGCGGCGGGGCGGGGGGGGGGGGGGGGGGGACTCGCCCGGCTCCGGCGGCGCCACTCACCGTCGCGGGAGAGGTTTCCCCGGGCGGCGCCGAAGCAGGCGAGGAGCAGCAGGAGGCCGAGGGGCAGCATGGTGGCGGCGGGTGCCCGGGTGAGCCGAGCCGCAGCGCGGAGGCAGCGGCACCGGGCGCGGCGCTGCTCTCCGAACTGGAGCCGGTGGTGCGGCAAGCGGCGGGGATTAAATAGAGCGCGAGGAAGAGACCATTCGTACCGCGGCGGCGGGGGGGTGCGGGGGGGGCCGCGCCGATGCCGCCCCCCTCGGCCCCCGTGTAAACATGCCCGCCCCGGCATCGGCCCCCCCCCCCGCGCCCCTAGGCGCGGTGGTGCGCTCCACATGCGCGGCTCCCTGCGGGAGGGAGGTGGGCGCGGGGCGGCGGCGGCGGCGACGGCGCGGCGGGGGGTGGAGGTGTCGTCCCGGTGGTCTCCATCGTCCCCGTCCCGCCCCCGGGGCCCGGTCCCAGCTGCGTCGCGATTTGTCAGGGTGTTTCCCCGGGGCCCGGTCCCAGCTGCGTCGCGATTTGTCAGGGTGTTTCCCCCGGTCCCAGCCCGAGGGGCGTCCCGTCCTGAGGGGGTGCCGGTCTGGGGGGAGGTCCCGCCGCGGAGCGCCTCGCAGCCCCGTGCCTCGCAGCCTCGCCCGACCCCGGAGGGGTCCTCCCAGAGCGTCGGCCCAGGGGCTCGGCGGGCCCGGGCACTCCCCCGCGGCCCGGCCGTGTCCCCGTCGCAGCCCACCACGTCCTGCCTGCTCCCGGCGGGGCTCTCGGGGCAGGCCGCGGACGGCCGCTGTCTCTGCCCCACAGGCGGGGAGCACAGCCACCCAGACGGTGTCCCCAGGGCTGCAGTGTCCCCAGGGCACATGCCAGGCCGGGACCCTCTGCATGGTGACTCTCCAGGTGGGTCTGGGATCTGTGCTCTGGGAAGCATGTGGCAGAGCCCCGGGCTGAGCGATGGGCAGCTTGCATTGGCCACGGGGCGGAGGCAGCGGGAGGCAGGGTTGCCTGCTGGCATGTATTGCTGCTCTCTAGGGTAGTTGGCCCTGCCTGGTCTGGATCGCTGTCCTCTATGCCACGTGCTTGGCATATGTTGGTTTGCAAAGCATCTCCCATGGCTCTTGCACCTGAAGGCCTGGCTTCGGCTTTCCTTTCGCTCCTGCAGCCAGCCTGTTGAGCATGGACGAGCAGACAGTGTGCAGCTTGATCGATGCAGGATGGTCTCCTCAGTGCTTTATGGGGTCAGAAGGACTACAGCTGAAATGCTGGGGTGTGACCCGTGCTCATCAGGGTGGCTTAGCCTGTCCTGGTCCTCAGGGCTGAGGACTTCCTCTCTGTTTCTGCAGCAGCCCACACAGTGCCTGGTCTCATGACCGGTCCTCGCTCAGACTTGCAGCTGAATCACATTTGGGGTGAAGCCTGTGTTTGTTCCAGTCCTTGGCTGCCAGTCCCTAAAAGTCAGTGTCCAGCCCTTGCTATCCCATGGCATCTCCCAGGAAACCCCTTTATCTACTGTTAGCCATCCATTAGATGATAATCTAATCATGAATTAGATGATAACACCCAAGTGCTCGCTCATGCCAGTCCAAACATTTCTAGCTTGGACTCCCTCCTGCAGCCCTAGAGGAGAAATTAACCCCTTTTGCTTTAGTAGGTCTGAAACAAACGTGTACGTTCATTTCACACACCAGCGTAAACTCCTCCTCACCTGCTTGTATGCTGAGATTTTCCACACCCTGATGCTCTCCAGCACAAGTGCTGTGCAAGAGGGATGTCTCTGTTAGTCATAATCCCTGTGGGAAGGGGCTGTGGGAGGAACAGCTTTCTTGTGGTCACATCAGATAGCTGCTCTGCCCCAATTTTTGTCGTGTGTCTGGATGTGGCTGTAAAGGTGATGCTGCTTGTGTTACAGCCTCATCCAGCTGATCTTAGAGGAGCTGCAGCTGGCCCCATCTGTGACTTCAGTGCTCAGGGTGCAGAGCCATGGCCTGTGGGGCAGATTTGGGGACAGTGTGGGCTCAGTGAGGCCATGGGAGTCTCTGCCTAGGTCTTTAGCTGAGGAAGGGGCTGCCTTTGGAAAATGGCTCTGGCAAGCCAAGGGGATATGAGAGCAGCTCACACAAGGTCTCCCTCAGGAGCAGAGCGAATACAAGCACGGCTCCTCCCCGAGGTGTGAGCGTGGCCTGATGCGTGAGGGAGGCTCCGGTGGGAGGGTGCGATGGGGCAGGGAAGCTGGAGAGGCTCTCGTGGGGTGGCTCGTGGAAGGGGACCATGCTGGGTCAGGCCCTGGGAGGGTGTGGGTGGCTCCTGGCACTGCACGCGGCAGTTGGGGGGGGCAGTTTCCTTCGGGTGACACTGGGTCTCTTAGGGCCTTTCATGATCCCCCAGCCTCTCCTCAGATGTCTTTGCTGGAGGAGGACGCGCGGGAGCATCGTGTCCCTGCGGGCTGTGCAGCAGTTCCCTCGCGGGAGGAGGGAGGCTGGGAGGGCATGCTGCCTGCCTGTCGCAGCACTGGCTGCAGCGTGGCGAGGCTTGGTCACAGGAGATAAACGAAGTGCATGGAGCCCTTTGCCCCCTCCCTGAGCACCCCGCCTCCCCAGCCTGCTCCCCCCAGCCTGTCCCCTCTCCCTGCTGCTGGCTGGAGGCTTCATAGCTCTGGGCGGCGCTTTTAACCCTTTCTCTGTCTCCTGCAAGGCAGGTGGTTGGGGAGAGCCTGGCTGGCGGCAGACAGCTGTCCCCTGCCTCTGTGGGTGCAGCACCCACGCTCTCCATCATGTGGGTGACTCCTGAGAGGTGATGGCTGGTGAAGGGCAGGGTGGCTGAAGGCAGGGGAAGAGGAGGTATTCAGTGTGCAGCAGGTGCCGAGGCGACGCTCACCACAACAAATCCCTGTGATTCAGCCCCAGAGCATCTGCCACCGCCAGGCACCAAACATTAACAAACGGCAACAAACGGCCAAGGGGCTGATGCGACGAAGCTGCCTCTGGTGAGGCACCCCGGAGCCCCCAGGAACCGGAGGTCCCCTGCATGGATTCACTCTGCTGTTCCTGAGAAGGATGGTGCTCCTCAGCTCTGCTTTGCCTGAGAGACCCCCAGAAGTCCCTGCCGGCCTAAATCCCTCTGGTTCCCTGTTGCTGATGTGGGGCTGCAAAGGTGGGTGTTACATTCAAAGCAGGTCTCCCTGCTCTCTGGGAGCACGTGCCTCTATTGAACTGGGCTGTTTGCGTCCTCCAGACCCTCCCACATGTGCCAGCAGTGGTCTGGCAGCATCCTTCAGCCAAGTGTAAAGGACTGTGCAAGGTACGAGCGTACAGGCTGCGGGTGCAGGACTGTTTTTTTCAGCTACGCCACTCAGGTATAGCACCCTTGGGCAGAAGCCTCCAGATCTCGCTCACCTCCCACTGACGTCAGTTTAAGAGCTGCCAGCCCTGATCATCTGTGAAAATCTTCCAGCCCCACGTCCTGGCTGCAGCTGATATTAATGCTACAGAGGAAGAATAAACCACCCTGGTGTTAACTTTCCACCTGGGACCAGCTGGAATGCAGAGCTAAAACACTTTCCAAAATACCTTAGCAATGCCAGTTACAATTCCTCCCCCTTGCACCACCCTGAGCTGAAAAATCCAGTCTGTTTGACCACTCTCTTATCACACCTCTGGGGAAGATTTTCCCCTCTGATTATCTGAATTTGGCCTTTTCTGGTGTTTTGCTGCCTGTCTCCTGACTTTTAGGATCAGACCAGGAGCTCCTGCCTTTCTTTTGTAGTCCCTCCAATGGATACTTTCTCTGGAAGTGGGGTTGGAGGATGGAGTGAGAATGAAGCCTTCTAAATCATCAAATGGGTTCCATAAGGTGTTTCCCTTTAAACGATCAGCTAGGCTGTGTTTGCTGTTGCCCCAGCCATGGATAGTACTTCCCTGGAGGCTCTGCAAAGGCATAGAAATCTCCAGGGAAGGTGTGGAAGATGGAAGAAGAAGAGTCATTTAGCATCTCTGCGATATCCTCATCTGCCATAATTGCTTCCTTTAACCTCTGACAGTCTAACAGTCCCGTGTTTTCCTGATGGCTTTTTGACATGCTCAGCCCTGTTGTTTGTTTTTATACCTTTACTGATTTGCTCTTCAGAACCCCTTTAGGCTTTGCTTAATTAGCCTCACGCTGATTTTTAGCATTTGCTTCCGTTTAGTGTCACTTGCTGCTGTTTGGTCCTGGTTTTCCTGTGCAATGGCTGAATTGAACAGCACTGGGGCTGCTATTATGCAGCATCTCAGCTACTATTGCTGTATGAATTTGCTCCTGTGTGCCACTTAAAACTGAGTCAGGAATGGCCTCCCTGCTTCTTCCCGCTCCTCTCCTTGCTCCGAGTGAGGGATCGCACAGAGCAGCATGCCGAACGTGGAGATGCTCCGAACTGTGTCCCACTGTGCCGCGTGCTTGTATGTGGGTGGTTCGAGTCCCTTACTACCGTCCGCTGTTATCGCACTTTTGCTGGAGTCTCATGCCATTTTGATCTCTCTCATCAAAGAAGTGAGCCTGCCACTTCTCTGCAGCTGCCTGGGCGGGGAGATAGAGCCTTGTGGGGATGCGACTGCATCTGGGCCTTTGGCTGCTTCTCTTTGCAGCTTGCTCGCGCTGTCCTGCAGGTCTTGCAGCCAGATGTTTTGGTATTTCTTTGACTTCTGTAACTCCTTTTACATCAAGATCAATGGCCGGGCGAGTCACCTATGTTTGCATACTGCCGGGATATTTGTAATGCTTGCTCCAGACCAGTGCAGGCTTTTATCGAACTCGTTAACCTGCAACCAAGCTGATTTTACAGAATTATTCTGTGCAGAAACATCTTGTCTCTGATTTGCTCCTGTTAAGGCTTTGGTAGTTACTCCTGAGTCACGTTGCTGTGAGTCAGATCAGAGCTCTGCTGTGTGTCAGGAGCCAGAACCCGATGGCCGTGCTTGGGGATTCCTTCCAGAGCTCGGCTTTCATACACTTAGGGGCTATCTCATTTGAACCAATTTTCATCAAGACAGGATTTATTCATGGCTGACTGCAGCGAGCCCAGAGCAGCAGAGAAGACAGGAGTGGGGAGTGAATACAAAACCCCAAATGTGGCAGGTTTGCATGGTGGGTTCAACCTGACTTCCACCAGCTGCACAGTCTGCTGTGTTGCAGCAAACCCTCAACATCTCCTTTATCCAACTAACTCTCAGATTTTCCAGCACTGTCCTTTGTTTCTGTAACTTCTACACCTCACCTTATTCAAAGTGCAAAGTCTTAGAATGACCTGTATTGTGATCTGGCTACATACAACATTTTTACCAAAAGCCTAGCAGAAAAAAGCAGAAATGTCTCTGATGTGCTGTGCAGATGAGTAAATGGTTGGAGGGTAGGGCTGGTGCTTTGCTAAGCTGGAACTAAATGGATGTTTTAATAAGGCTGAATGTAGCATTAGCTGTTGAGGAACAAATGATGGATGGTGCTGTTCTGAGACAAAGTGACCAGAGAAGACTTGGAGGTCACTGGAGTATCAGATAACCTTTATCTACTTTAACTATTGAATTTCTAGGAGCATTAAGGGCTTACTTAGCCATGGTACCTAAACGTCTCAGCAAAAAATCCTGTTCTGTTAACAGGTCTTCCAGTTTGGAGGATAGCAGTAACTGGAGCAGGATCCAGTGGCTGGAAGCTGGCAGGGGACAGCTGGGATTTGGAAGTCACTGGAGTGACTTCCCGAGGCAGATTAACCCACTCAGGTAATTTTTAAATTACAGATGAACTTTTCCCACAGTCCATTCACGTTCAGCAGGAATTCAGAGAGGTGTTGTGGCTGCACTGCACAGGCTGATGGCCAAAATCCGAACGGCCGTTTCTAATCTACCCTGTGCGGGCTCGGTGACATTTATTAGCTCTTGGCTTGCAGCACAGCTCTGAGCTGACTCCAAATCCTGGCTGGCAATTTGCTCTTTGTGGGTTGTGCAGACTGCTTTTCCAAGCTCTGGTAGGACAGGTACAGCAGAGCTTTGAATCCTCTCTGAGATCCCCCTGTAGCCTCCATTGCAGTTTGAACAGTAGGTTTGCATAGCTTTGGCGCAGAAGACGTTGCAAATAGTTTAGGAATTTATTCCTGAGGATTTTATTTCTGCAAAGGAATGAAATTTGCCCCAATTAATGATGTATTGAGTATAAATGCACACGATGCCAAAACAATGCACTTAAATAGCTACAAAAAAACAATACAAAATGCCAGTCAAAAAGAAAATGCTACTTTGAAAAGCTGGTGTAAGAATTAACAGAAAAAGACAAATGCAACAAAATTTTCTCCTTGGTACCTCTAAAACTCAAGAGCAGAATTCAAAAGCTCAGTCACAGGAAGGTATCACCAGCTCCAGAAACTCCTCTGTTGCTGGGAACTAGTTAGTCACCTGAGCATGTAACGAGTGAAATAAATTGTTGGTTAAAATGGTTTAATCTGTGAAACATTGACATTTTATAGATCCAGCTTTGCAATCCTCAGCTACTGAAAATGAGATTTTCCTTATTGCGGGGAAATGCCTTGCACAACTGGGCAAAATTTGAGGCTGGAGAAGCTGCTTCTGTTTGGGGGAGAAAATGAGTTTTAGACACCATAAAAGACAATCCGTGAAGCAACGAGCGAAAGACCTTACAAGGGGAGAAGTAACCTTTGATTTATTCCAGAGTAATACACAGAACCTGGATCAATATATCACTATCAAAGATACACTTTTTTTTAAAAAATCTGACTGTAATGTACTCAAATTCAACATCCTGGTAAGGGGAAAGAGCCAAAAAAGTTAACTGCAGCAGGAGGAATTTGAAAAAGTCTTTAATTTACACAAAAAGGGAAGCCAGTTAAAAGGGGTTTAAAGGGAACAGCTAAATGGGTAAAATCCTTGGCTCTGCCATGGAGAATACTTAAAGCCGCTGTGTGAAGGTCTTGAGTCAATAGCCCTTCTTCTCTGCCATCACAGATGTTCTGCGTGGTCGCAGGGGGTGAGTGGTCGGTCGTGGGGGATGTCTGGAGCAGCTGGTGGGGCTGCGGGAGTGAAGGGACAACCAGAGAGTGCAGAGTGTGTTCCATGGTAAGGGACCAAGAGATACCGAGGGGACTGGGGAGCTGATGCACAGCCAGGCTTCGACAGCGAAGAAAGAGCCTTTGCAGAGCTGCAGGAGGGACCCAAGTATCTGAGAAACCAGGAGGCCACCCAAAGTTGCTGAATTGAGGTTGAAGGACAAATTCACTCTGCAGGGACACAGGTCTGAGTTTCCCCCGTTTCATGAGACATTTTGTTCTCATTTGTATTCTGACACTATATATATATTTAGAGGTTAAAAGTCCTTTTACAAGGCCAATTTTCAGGAGGACTTCCAGGCAGCTCTGTCTTGAGGTGTGCACATCAGGAGCAGGGAGGACACGTGAAGAAAACAAAGCTATCGTGCAGAAGCAAATGAGTTCCTTGTGTTACTGCTTGCTGCAGCGGCATCCCAGGAATGTTCCTTCATTTGCTGTGCAGAGGGAGACGGGGCTAAGGGACTCTCAAACCGAAGTGTTGGCAGAGAGGTTTTAGAGCAAATCAATACATTGCCTAGGCCGACCGCAGTCACCCAACGGTGCCGGAGAAGCACAGTAGTGAAGCTGTTCGACTCCTAACGGGCTTGTGCTTTGATGCCTAAACCAGTCTTCAAGGGATGCAGGAGTGTGATGTCAATGAGTGAAGGCAGTCCCGGACTGATTTAGGAGCCAGGGTTAGGTTCAAACAGCCTCAAATTGTTAGAGACAACAATGTAGAATAATTTTATTAGATGCTTGAATGAATACAGTATGTTGGGGAAGAGTTTTATTTGGCTCTTAGAGAAGGAAGTCAAAGCTCAGAAGCGTGGCCAAGCTCTCTGAAGGTGTGAACGAGCTGGTGGGCCAGCGTGATGTACAGTTAGTACACTTGTACATGGGGGTTCGCACGTTTTGAGCAAGTTCCCGCATCAGTGACCTACAAGAAAACTAACTTTGCAAGGGGTGAAAAGGCAGGCCGTTAGATTAATAACTGTTTACAGGAGTATCGAGCCCATTTTCACAGTGACGGCAGGTGCTGGTGGCAGCATACAGAGGTCTGTGCTGGTATTCATGCCAGTCAGTGCATTCATAGAGGGTGCAGAGAAGACTGAATAGAGAGCTGGCAAATTTGTAGGGAAAAAAAATTACTCAGGAGAGCCAAATCTAGGGCCGAATGCAAAAAGCTGAAGAGGGTCCCATGATGTTCACGCATAAAATGGCAGATGACATTCAATTCAAATACATGCAAAGCCGAATTCAGAGGAAAGAGAGTGGTGTGTACTGGCTGTTGACAGTATTTGTTGCAGCTGGCAGTAGAGCTGACTGGAGGAGGCACAGAAGTTCTGGCAAGGAGACCAGAGCTGGCTTCTCTATACAGGACAGCTTATGGGGTAGCACCCAGCCTGGGACGGGGTGAATTGAAGGGAATGTAGCAGACATCTGTGGTAGAGAGAGGGAGGAAACATTTTGCTATTTCCCACTGCGTGAGAAGCGGATGCATGGATGGATGTGATCCATTCACATCTTTTTATGAATCCACCTTTACATGATGCTGAGGATTGAAAGCAGAGTGTGTTCAAAATGGGATTAGATGAGTTCACTGCAAAAATCACAGTCCAGAAAGTTCAGTCCAGGATGGAGACTTCTACATTTCCGGTGATGAGTGAGTCAGAACAGCCTGGTGTGTCCTGTCCGTGAGTGAAGGACCGGTACGAATTCAGTTACATGAAATCAGTGCCATGAATTCAGGCACAGATGTGGCGTAGTAGCTGGCAGGACTGGAGGGGACATAGAAAAGTCACTTAATATGTCTGTGTGGAAGATAGCTCTGCTCACTGCTGCCAGCACAGGTGGTCCCCAAAGCTGTATCTCGTTGGGACTGGTGATAATGCTGGTTGCTCTGCTTGACTTCCTGTGTTTTACAGCTTCTCTTGGCTCTGGCCCCTGAAGGTGATGGTGGCATTTCCTACATGAGTAGGAAATCACTCCTTGAACGTGAGGGCAGGAACCCTCTCTGCAGTGCCTGGGCTCATGCCTGTAGGCTAGTGATAAAGGGGCAGGTAACAGGAATATGATATGTTTTTTCCTGAATGACTGAGTCTGTGACACAAGACAAACTTCAAGCCACTGAACAGCCAAATCTGTATTTTGTTTTTGCTTTCCTGTGAAATGAGATGGTTTTTTTACATGCCAGCTCTGCTTGTTGTAACATCTTCCGTGTGGTTAAAGCAGCTGTGTCCCCAGCAGCAATGGTTACACGGGGTCCTCAACAACCTTGCCAGAAAATAAGAAAAGAGAGCGCTATCTGGGGACAAATGTTCTCAGACTTCTCCACTTTTATGGGTCTAAATGACCGACTGCCCCACTCCTGATGGTTCTGGTGGCCGGGGTGCTGTTTGCCAGAGGATGGCACTGTCTCAGCTGCACTGCAGAGGAACGGCACATGTGCTGAAGCACATGTAGTTCTTCCTATGAAGCACTATGAAGCTTCCTATGAAGCACCTATGAAGGATGCGGTAGTGCAGGGTGCAGAGCTCTGCCCTGTGTCCGAGCTGTCGAGCTAAGGTTGCTTCCTGCCCAAGTCATATGCTGGAGCTCTGGAAACAGTGGATTGTAGCAGATTACAGATTGCTAGCATGATTTCCAACCTTAATGATTCTGTGATTAATGCCTGCCAGTTCTGCTCTGTGGAAAATAAGTTCTGCCCTGCAAACCTGAGTGGTATCTCTTGGCCAGATTACAAACTTGGTTGTTGAAAATATGTAAATGTATTAATGCTGTATGTTAAGGCTTCTGTAGGGCATTTGAGTTCCTTTGCTGCGCAGTCTGATTACAGAGCTAGCCTCAGTCACACAGCCTAGGAGAAAGTCATGCAGTAGGTTAAAATTCAAGTATATTCTAGATCTCCAAGAGCCTTTGGAAATGGGGGAATGGATTGGCAGGTCCTAAATGAAGACATGAACACAACAGGCGTATTGGAAACCTGGGCAAGGTGGACAATCCTTGGGGCACCGTAAGCCTAGTGATGTTGTTTGACAAAGTTTGTAAACTGAAGGAAGTGGGCAGGCTAACCATCCCAGTAAAAAACAGAGAAACGTTGTGGAAAGAAAGGCCGGACCTGGGTAGGACGACGGTAGTACTGTGTCCCTGTGTTGGGTATGCATCACTGAGCTCCTGGTCCAAGTGGCATGCTGAAAGAATCTGAGAAACAGCTAAAGAAGAAAAGAGTATATTTTCTTCAAATATATCAGAAACAAGAAGTGTGCCAGGGAGTTGACAGAGCCAGCACATGATCAGAGTATAAAAGAAGCAATTAGAAAAGATGAGCCCATTGCAGAGAAACTGAAGCAATTATTTGCATTATTGTTGATTGTAGAAGAAAACGTGGAGATTCCCATGCTGTAATTAACCTTTGTGGGGACTCATCAGAGGATACGTTCAAAACTGAAAAGCCTGGAGCAGAGATTATGGATCCAACTGATGAAATGGACAGTGAGAAACCATCTGGGCTGGTTGTCTTGCTTCAGACTTCTTAAGAAAGCCAAGAATGAGACTGCTGAATTAGAAATGGTGGCATGCAAGTGCTTTCGCAAAGCTTCTTTGCATCTAAAAGCTGAAGTATGGAAAATTTAAAAAAGAGCTCCAGGAAAGACCTGGTTGATTTTTTGTTTACCCCATAATGCCACGGAATGGTATTTGTAGGCAAATGTATGTACATGATTCATGGGGGAAGAGGCAGTGGAGCTCTCTGATGTGGCAGACAAGAGCAATTTATTTAACAGGCTGTATTGGGATTCCTAAAATGCTTTCAACAATGCCCTTCACCAAAGGAAAATAAGCAGCCACAGGATAAGACGAAAAGGGCTGTAAAGTATAAATAATTGGTTGAAAGGTCAGAAATAAGGTGGGAATAAATAGTCAGTCCTTCTCAGGGCTGGAGACCTGCAGAGACTCTGGGTTCAGGGAGAGACTGGACAAGTTAATGCAGGAAAGGTGAGCTCAGGGTTGCAAATACATAGAAAACACGTCTGGCTCGAGGTGCTGGGAAGGTATCAGGAAAGGTGTCACACATGCCTGCCTCATTCTCACCGTTCCTGTGCATTTGCCTGTGACCACAGCTGGACGGAGCCTGCTAAGTCAGAGGGACTTCTGGTCTGATGCAGTACAGCTACTCCTGCCTCGTTTTGGTGCCCTAATTATCAAAAACCACAAGTGTTGGTATGGGGAGTGATTGCTGCAGGACTATTTTCTCATGTATCATATAGAGAAAAAACAGTGGATCAGTAAAAATGAAAATGGTGGCAACTACTCAGTTGGAGTCATCTGGGCCGGTTGGTGAATTGGACTTGCTGAGCACAGTTTGTTCATTTTAGTATGGGTAGTTGCAAAGTTACATACAGAAAAACAGAGCTCACATTTACATAGTGGGACTGTTGTTTGGAAGAAGAAGACACAGAAGAAAGCTAAGGATCCTGAAGTGCAAATGACATGTATGAGCTTGAGATGTGTCCTGGTAGCCAAGGATAGGATATTTACGCAAGGAAACCCTGAATAAGAGCAGAAAGGGGAACTGTCTTTTCGTTCATCCCTATCATATGGATGCTGCATCCGGCTACAGTACTTCCATGTTTAAAAAGTCTGTTTGGAAATCACAGAGAAAACAGCCACAAGTGAAATTTAGAGGCTAGAAAGTCTGCTTTTGAGAGAAAGTTCCAAGAGCTCGAAGCACTTTACAAAAAAGACCAAAAATGATCTGATTTTCATCTGCAGTTCACTGCAAGGATGGAAGATTTCTCACAGTGGAAGACTGAATAATCCCAGCTAGAGACTGAGTGAGGTCAAGTGGCTGAAGTGAAGCATAGATTCAAACAAGAAAGAGGGTGCAAAATGTCAGCTGTGCAGAGAATTAACCTTTGGGATGCTGTGAAGGCTTCTCTGCCATTTAGGGTCTTCGTTCCTAAAAGGTGTGTGGCCTTCTAGCTGGGAGGGGTGGGCTGTGCTTGGGGAATCCCTGGCTGAAGTCCGTGAAGGCCTGGGCTTGGGGTTAAATGATGAACTTGGTCCTTTTGAGCTCTAGTATCTAGGAACACGTTAGTAACTCGTGCTGGTGGTCCCAGTTTTACTCTCCTATCACGAATGCAGGCTTTACTTAGCAGGTACCCAGCTGTGCTGAAATTGGTGGGATTAGGATGGCTCTGTCTCCCTTAGCCTTGGGTTGATCTCATCCTCAGCCATCAAGAATTGCTCTCCAAGAGCAATAAATGCCAAGCTGTTTGCAGAGAAGACATTTCTTGGAATAGAACCCTCTCTCCTCTCGCCTCTCTCGTCTCCCTTCTCTCTCATCCCTCCTCTCTCCTCCTTTCAGTTCACCTCCTGCCAAAATTCTGCTCTGGCCACAGATAACGTGTGTGAAATTCAAACGCAAAGAATATTTTTTGAGAAATATAGGCTGTGAAATTGGGCTTATAAATGAGCACAAACTACACCCTTAACTGTGGAGTCCTTAGCTTGGCTTAGAAGGCTGCTAATCCCCATCTGCCATAGGGGAAAATGGCCTGAGGAGGCTTGGACTGTTCACGTTACAGCTGGATTTTGTGCTTCCATGTGTGGTAGCACTGAAATAATTTGCTTCTCCTGTAATTAATTACTCTTGTGTCTACCCAACATCTCTTATCTGCTCCTTCTTATGAAAACTCCCCCTTGTCCTTGACCACCCCAGGTCTTTCTGGAAACGTCTGGGGTCACCTGGAACCGGACTGAGGTCCAGGGTGGTAGACTTTAGCCTGGACAGCAAGGTGCTTTTCTCTTACCCCCTGTGGTTGCTAGACCCTTAGCTCAGGAAGCTGGTGACCTGCAGGGCAGGGGGCTGCATCAGAATCATGCTCTGTTTTCAAGTGGTTTCACTGTTCTCCACTGCAGTGTACAAGTCCTTTGTGAGATCTCTGCTCTGGAGGCAGCTGCAGCAGGTTGCACCAACCATTCCTCTGTTTGACTCCTGCCAAACTCTGCTGCATGATGCTGAATTTGAAACTGGCTTATACGGCTCAGGAAAGAGCCCTCAGAGCCGTCGGTAGTTCTCTGAAATCATCAGCTCTGTGTGCAGCAGCAGCAGCCAAAAAGCCAACAGTGTGTTGGGCATCCTCACAGAGACACCAGGCATCATTTTGCAGCTCTCTTGCACCTTGTGCAGCTCTGGTCTCTGCATCTCAAGTTAGACAGAAGCATCAAGAGGATGAAACACCTGCCTTGTGAGACCAAAAAGACCCATATTCCAGTTTGCAGAGGAGAAGGTGGTAAGAGGGGGAATGTGGCTGAGCTTTATAACATCATGGAGGTGGTGACTAAGATGAAGGCAGAGCTGTCATTCACCAAATCCCACAGTACTAGAACTATGTGCGCTCGATGAATCTAGAAGGAGACAGCAGTTTAAAGCAGATAAGAGGAAGTTCAGACGGAAGGGAAAGTGAGGAACTTGCTGCAGGAGGAGGCAGAGGAAAGATGGTAACAGCAGGGTCAAAAAAGGATCAGAAAACTTCAGAGGCAACAGGTCCATCAGAAGAGACTGAAGGCTGCAGGCAGGGACATCTCCTCTAACATCCCTGATACAACCACTGTGGAAGAGCAAGGGAGATGCCTGCAGAGTGGCTAGGCTGGTTTGCATCCCAAAGAGCATCTCCTTTGCTTCTGCCGGAGACGGAGGCCTAGGCTAGGTCAACATCTCTGGTGTTCCCAAGGTTGCTCCCAAGGTTGGAGCTGTAGAGCCACAGGGGCTGGCACAGCCACTCGCTTTAGTTTGCTTTCAGGGCTGTGCTGACCTCAGCCGCAGGATCGGGCAGAGCACGTGCTTCTTGGTGGCTGTCGAGAGCAGCATCGCAGCTGGCGGCCCGAGAAAGGGGATGCCTGCGGCTGCTGCCACACTGCCCTGGAAAGCCACTTCTCCTTTTGCACCGAAGAACTTGCGGGTATTTCTGTCATGGGACCGCTCAGTCGCTCTCACAGAGGAAAGGCAAGATCTGTTTGAAATACTGTGCTTTTAAAAAAATACCCTGACCGCAAGATGAGGACAAACATTGTTTTCTCTTAGGAGCATACGCAGTTGGAAAGCTAGAACCAAAATATTTATCAGTGACTAAAACTTTGGAATCTCACTTTTTGAAAGTTGTTTTTTAGATGTTAAACTTGTGTGGGCAAATAAAATCATCTGGGAGAGCAACGGCAGTTTTCTGTACTGTGTTTCAGTACGAGCTGCTCTGTGCTGGAGGGAGAGCCTTACCTGTTCAGCATCCTCACTCCGGTCTTCTGGGACCTCACAGCACTGATGGGGATTTGGCCCTTACCCAGGGCTGAAATCAGCCACGTAGGCAGCAAGTGTACGTGTGTGTGCATTTGAGTGGGATGTTCTCCGACTCCCACATTTGGCTTCTCTCTCTGGATAAATTCCTGCTGCAAAATTTTGCTTGAATAGGTTTGCCAAGCACGTCCCCGCATGGTAGACCGCTACCCTCAGCCTTACCCCATGTGTGCAACAACAGCCAGCAAGAAAAAACCTTTTCACCACGGCTCATGGTGTTTGAGATGGCTCCTTCACTATGCTAGCAGCAGCCCTTCGCTGCCAGTGTAATGGCCTTGTCTGGGACTTTACTGGAATAACCCATCGCTCCTCTGTGGGCTTCGCTACGGAGAGAAGCTGAAAGCAAAGAGAGAGGACACAGAGAGGAGGAAGTACATCAGGGATGGCATTTACTTTGTAGATTTTACTGATTTTTGACGTGTCTCTGCAAGCAGGAGTCTCTGCCCCACTCTGCCCCGCGTTCCTACCCTGCAGACCTGCTGTCCTCAGAAGCTGGCACAAGTGGGTTTGTGGTCGTAAGGTGACAAGGTCTGAGAAGTTACTCCTACTGCAAAATAACTATGTTTTGCCACTTATTTTTCAACTGTGCCAGCTGCCCACAGGGGAATGTCTTTCTGGCCTGTCCACCACTGTTCACAGGGCGGTGCAGGACCAATTCTTTCATTCACAGCACTGGCTTTTCTGGCCTCAAATAATTTGCCCAGCTCGAGCAACAGTGCCTACAGCATTTGCTCACTCTCCATCTTTGTCCCATATCACCATTGCTCACCGTGTTCTTCCTGGGAAGATGCTCTCTAAAGCACATGGTATGAATCAGCCTCTGCAGCTTGCTACCACCCAGCAGACTGTGAGGGGTGCAGGGTCTGCGGAGAGAACTGGACTCTGTTGGCTCATTCTCTAACACTGCTGAGTGCAAGAGTTTTTATTCCGTATTGTGGTCCCTGCAGTCTACATGGCCTATGGCAGCAGGTTTGGTCATCGTTAATGTTGGTACTGTCGCTACCTGAGCTATGTATAACTTGCATTTTAAATCATATCTCATATCTGCCGCATTCTGCGTTGAGCTGTAAATCAGGCATTGTATGAAAACAAGGGAGAGAGTGTATGTGTGTGTGCATGTGCGTGCCTGTGCGCTCTACAGAAACCCGAGGTGGAAATGCGAGCAGAAACCCATCATGATGGCGTGCTCTCTATGTGGGAGGGAGCAAGAGCGAGTGTGTTTGATTGCCTAAGTAGAAAGGCTGCATGGGCAGCCTTTGTTTCGGAAGTTATGTAAGGAGATTTTGAGTGCTGCTTAAGTGCTTAGCTGACTGGTTTGTCCTAACAGAAGTGCCTGCACATTCTCCCGTTGCGCGAGCTCTCAGGAGATGCCTGGGAGTTTGGGATGCAGTGCCGAGCTGGAGGGGATAGGCTTGCTGTTGACTCTGATGATGGTGAAAAGGCAGGGTTCCCATCTGCACGTTAATCCTTGCTGTGCAAGCGTGCTAGCCCAGCACTGGGAGCTCCTGGGGATGGACCCTTCTGCTCAAGATCAGACGTTCCTGGGATAATTCAGGAGGGCAGGGACCTCGGGAGGTCATCTGGTCCATGTCTATGGCTATATGTGTCAGGGTATGTTCATCAAAAATTGTGCTTTTACTTAATACCCATCTCTGGAGCTCCTGAGGCTTCAGACAAATGCCCCTCCTCCCTGAAGGATGTCTGGTAACTGCTTTTCTTTCATAAACTGTCATCCCTGCACTGTCCAAAATCTAGCCATCGCTGCTGAACACATCAAGGACAAAGGCAGAGTTATGAATCCTCTCTAGCACAGAGATAAGACTCAGTATAATTAGAAACTTTTTATGTGGAGAAATGAATCAAAGATCCTTCTACTCCTGGGACATTTTAACTCTTCACAGCTTCTATTATTAGTTGTAGAAGCATTTTTTTCCCTGTTTCAGGGTAGGAAAACCTGCAATAAGAAAGAAGTCCACACTGAACTGACTCTGCTGAGCTGCTTGACCCCATGGACAAATGAGTGATGATGGAGCATGGTGCACATCTAGGGACATCTCTGGGCTGTCACATGGAGCACTGGAAAGCAACTGTAGGACTGCAAAGCAAATATGTCATTTGGCCTTGTGGGTGGGTAGGGCTTTCAGTCCTGATAAGCAGCTACAGTACTTCCACGGTCAGGGACCGAGCTGGGAGCACTGGATTTTATTAGTTTCCCAATAATATTCCTATTGTCTTTATTGCAGAAGACCAGGGATTTTGCATTGACGAGACAGTGTGGAGTATCAGGTCTTGTTTGGGCTTCAGCTGGTTTTAGCTGCTGTCCTGGTTTCAGCCAGGGTAGAGTTAATTTTCTTCACAGAAGCTAATGTGAGGCTACATTTTGGATTTGGGATGAGAAAATGTTGATAACGTGCTGATGTTTTGAGTTGTTGCTAAGTAGTCAAGGAGAGTCCAGCTTCTCGTGCTGGTCTGCAGCGAGCAGGCTGGGGGTGCACGGGAAGCTGGGAGGGGACACAGAATCACAGAATCACTAAGGTTGGAAAGGACCTTCAAGATCATCAAGTCCAACCATTAATCCAGCGCCACCATGTCCCCTAAACCATGTCCTGAAGCGCCACATCCATACGTTTTTTGAACACTTCCAGAGATGGTGACTCCACCACCTCCCTGGGCAGCCTGTTTGACCACCCTCTTGGTGAAGAAATTTTTCCTAATATCCAACCTAAACCTCCCCTGGCGCAAGTTGAGGCCATTTCCTTTCGTCCTATCACTAGTAACTTGGGAGAAGAGACCAACACCCTCGTCACCACAACCCCCTTTCAGGTAGTTGTAGAGAGCGATGAGGTCTCCCCTCAGCCTCCTTTTCTCCAGACTAAACAACCCCAGTTCCCTCAGCCGCTGCTCATAAGACTTGTGCTCCAGACCCCTCACCAGCTCCGTTGCCCTTCTCTGGACACACTCGAGCACCTCAACGTCCTTCTTGTAGTGAGGGGCCCAACGCTGAACACAGGATTCGAGCTGCGGCCTCACCAGTGCCGAGTACAGGGGCACGATCACTTCCCTACTCCTGCTGGCCACACTATTGCTGATACAGGCCAGGACGCCGTTGGCCTTCTTGGCCACCTGGGCACACTGCCGGCTCATGTTCAGCCGGCTGTCAGCCAGCACCCCCGGGTCCCTTTCCGCCGGGCTGCTGTCCAGCCGCTCCTCCCCAAGCCTGTAGTGTTGCATGGGGTTGTTGTGACCCAAGTGCAGGACCCGGCACTTGGCCTTATTAAACCTCATAGAGTTGATCTTGGCCCATTGATCCAGCCTGTTCAGATCCCTCTGCAGAGCCCTCCTACCCTCCAGCAGATCAACACTCCCATCCAGCTTGGTGTCATCTGCAAACTTACTGAGGGAGCACTCAATCCCCTCATCCAGATCATCAATAAAGATATTGAGTAAGACCGGTCCCAGAACCAAGCCCTGGGAAACACCGCTTGTGACCGGCCGCCAGCCGAATTTAATGCCATTCACCACAACCCTCTGGGCTCGGCCATCCAGCCAGTTCTTTGCCCAGCAAAGAGTAAACCTGTCTAAGCCACGAGCCGCCAGTTTCTTCAGGAGAATGCTGTGGGAGATGCTGTCAAAGGCTTTACTAAAGTCCAGGTACACAATGTCCACAGTCTTTCCCTCATGCACTAGGCGGGTCACCTGGTCACAGAAGGAGATCAGGTCGGTTCAGCAGGACCTGCCTTTCATGAACCCGTGCTGGCTGGGCCTGATCCCTTGGTTGTCCTGCAGGTGCCCTGTGAGCACTCTCAAGATGAACTGCTCCATGATCTTCCCCGGTACGGAGGTCAGGCTGACAGGCCTGTAGTTCCTGGGATCCTCCTTCTGGCCTTTCTTGTAGATGGGTGTCACATTGGCAAGCCTCCAGTCTTCTGGGACCTCACGTGTTAACCAGGACTGCTGATAAATGATGGAGAGTGGCTCGGCAAGCTCTTCCGCCAGCTGCCTCAGTACTCTTGGGTGGATCCCATCAGGCCCCATAGACTTGTGGGTGTCCAGGTGGCTTAACAGGTCCTTAACTGCTTCCTCCTGGATTATGGGTGGGTTATTGTGCTCTCCATCCCCATCTTCCAGCTCAGGGGGCTGAATACCCTGCGGATACCTGGACTGGCTATTAAAGACTGAGGCAAAGGTGGCATTAAGTACCTCAACCTTCTCCTCGTCCTTGGAGACAATGTTCCCTGCCATATCCAGTAAGGGATGGAGATTCTCCTTGCCTCTCTTTTTGTTGTTAATATATTTGTAGAGGCATTTTTTATTATCCTTTACGACTGTGGCCAGACTGATGTCTAGATGGGCTTTTGCCTTTCTAATTTTGTCCCTGCTTGACCTAATGAGATCCTTGTACTCTTTGTGAGTTGCCTGCCCCTTCTTCTAGAGGTGATAAACTCTTCTCTTTTCCCTGAGTCCCAGCAAAATCTCCCTGTTCAGCCAGGCCAGTCCTCTTCCCCGCCAGCTCTTCTTACGGCACATGGGGACTGCCTGCTCCTCTGCCTTTAAGATTTCCTTCTTGAAGACTGTCCAGCCTTCCTGGACCCCTTTGTCCTTCAGGACTGTCTCCCAAGTGACTCTCTCAACCAGTGACCTGAACAGGCCAAAGACTGCGCTCCGGAAGTCCATGGTAGCAGTTTTGCTGACCCCTCTCCTTACTTCGCTCACAATTGAGAATTCTATCATGTCGTGGTCGCTAGGCCCAAGACGGCCTCCGACCACCACATCTCTCACCAGTCCTTCTCTGTTTGTAAACAGCAGGTCCAGCAAGGCACCTCGCCTGGTGGGCTCACTCACCAGCTGTGTCAGGAAGTTATCCTCCACACACTCCAGGAACCGCCCAGATTGTTTCGTCTCTGCTGTACTTCCAGCAGATGTCCGGTAGATTGATGTCCCCAAAGACACAGCCAGCAGAACTGACCCGGGCTGGCCAAAGAGATATTCCATACCATATAACGTCATGCTCAGTATATAAAGCTGGGGGGAAGAAGAAGGAAGGGGTGGAGGGACGTTCGGAGTTATGGTGTCTGTCTTCCCAAGAAACCGTTATGCGTGATGCAGCCCTGCTTCCCTGGAGATGGCTGAACAACCGCCTGCCCACGGGGAGTGGTGAATGGAGTCCTTGTTTTGCTCTGCTTGCGTGCGCGGCTTTTGCTTTACTTATTAAACTGTCTTTATCTCAAACCGTGAGTTTCCTCACTTTTACTCTTCCGATTCTCTCCCCCGTCCCACTGTGGGGGAGTGAGCGAGTGGCTGCGTGGGGCTTAGTTGCCGGCTGGGGCTAAACCATGACAGCTGCATTTAGCGGTTGCCTGTTGGTCACTAACTATTGCCCCAGTTGTAGCTTGAGCTCTATGAACGTGTGCTAAAGGGCTGGTGAACCCAGGCATTGCTGTGTAGCAAACAGCAACCCTTTATGTTAAATGAAGCTGGAGGAGGCTACTGGGCAACTTCCAAACTTCAGCTGGGAACCAGCGAGAAGGCAGTGTTAGCAAAACACGTGAAAATGAATCCAAGTGTGCGCAAGACTGAGGAGGAAAAAATCACTGCTGTGAATAGCACGCTCTTCTTGGCAATGACTTCAGGGTGCCGATGACTTCTTGTAACCCCGTTCTGCTTGAGGAAGACTTGACCTTTCTCCAGTGTGGGGTTACCAGCGGCAGACTGTGCCTGACCAATCTGATTGCCTTGTGTGAGGAGGCAATAGATGAGAGCAATGGATATTGCATACCTTGGCTTTAGCAAGGTGTTTAATATGGTCTCTCAATTCACAAGATACAGATGACTCCAGTGGAAAACTGGCTGGACTGCCAGCTCACAGAATTGCAATCAGCAGCACAAAGTCCAGCTGGTGGCCAGCTACTAGTGGCTTCCTTTTGGTACCTTCTGTCCCTCTACTCCAGCACTGGTGAGGCGACATCTAGTGTCCCATTTTGGGCTCCCCAGTTCCAGAGATAGATCAATGTACTGGAGCAAGTCCAGAGGAGGGTCACAAAGGTAGTCGTGGGTTTAAGCATAACAGCAAATGAGGAGAGGCTGTGAAAAGGTGAAGGGGGATCTAATTGCTGTCTTCTGCTACCTAATGGATGCTCATAGAGAGGAAGCCAGACTCTTGAAAGACAACAGATAATGGTCACAATTTGGAACAGCAGAACTTGTGGTTGGTCATAAGGGAACAGTCTTCCCCATTAGGGTGGTGAAACAGTGGGGCAGGGGCCAAAGAGGTGGTGGGATCTCCCTCTTAGGAGGTATTCCACACTTGACTGCATGAGGCCTTGAGTGATGTAATCAGCTAGGAGGTCAGCCCTGCTCTGATCAATGGCTGGATGAGAGACCTCCAGGGTCCACACCAACCAAAATATTTTTGTGATTATTGTATTGGCACACTTCAGTGGAGAGTATAGCAGCACATGGCACATCCCTCTTGTTTTTGAAAGCTAAGATATTTGATAAGAACCTTACCCTGTTATGAGCACCTTGAGAGGGTTAAGACAAGAAGTGAGATCTTAGGAAATACCAGAAATAAGATAACTTCATCTTTGCCTGCGGCAAACAAACCGTATTATTCATGCTCTAATTTCCTGGACAACCTGGTTTTCTTCTGAGAACACCTGCTGCACTCAGAGCACCATGTAGTGAGTGAAGGGGGCCTAACTGGGCAGGACCACAGCTGCATTAGCAGCGTGAGTGCTGAGCCAAGTTTGGTGCTGCTGGATGTCCAAGGAGTGCCTTTGAGAGAGGCATGCCTGGGAGCCAGCTTGAAGGGGGAGAATAGTTCTCTTCATGTCATAGGGCACTGTGAGAATTCACAACCTCCCTGATGTTTCCGAGACTTACTTCTCCAGGTGATGAGCGCAATAGATAAATGCAAGAGGAAGCAAAAGATTCCCTATTCAGAGCAGGGTTTGATGTGTAGTAAACAAGCCCTGGGGCTGTACACTGAGTGATGAAGATACAAACTGTACTGAACAGTGCAGGAACGCAGCACAAAACAATGTAATGTGTAGCTGTCCAGAAAAGACTGGTTAATCTGTCTGGAAATAAAGATGTGGAGCACAGACAGTGCACCACGTCAGTGTGAAATTCGTGAGAGCTGCAGGTGCTGGGCTCCATGAAGGAGCCAGTGCAGCTGAATGAGAGGTGTGTGGGGCAGAATGGACAAAGACTGCCCCGAGCAAATTGGCTGCAAAGTCCTAGCCCGGGAGGCAGGCTCGGGATCTGGGAAGGAGTGGGGTCACTGAGGTAGATCCACCCAGGACACTGCAACTGCTGAGCACTTTGTTGGCAGGCGGGTACTCAGAAGTGCTGCAAATTGAGAGAGAGGGCAGGATTGGTGCCTCCAATCTGAGCGGCAAACATCAAGGAGTTTTGATGTGTTGTCAAAGGAATCTGTTGTGCCTGGGAATGCAGCAGTGGTGTTTTGCCTGTGATCCTGCCTTGAAAGAAGTCTAGGATGCATGGTCATCCCTTATAGGCTGTATTCAAACCTAGAACAAACACTGGGAGCAACATATGGGCCCAGTCTGGCCACTGCGAGAGCGGTTATAGCCATCTGGGGACCACGTGAGACTCTGCTGTGCCCCGGAGCTGACTGGAGAGCCCTGACTCTTCTTGGAAAATGCAGATCACCCTCGTTGTTTCTATGTCTTGTCAGGTTGTATAAAGATGCTTCAAGTTTATGCCAGCCCACTGTGTGAGTTGCTCTCTGTATCTGCTCTGCCCTCCCCACCACCGTTCCATTTCTGCATCAGGGATGAACACAGGAGAGCATTAGGCCAAGAACAGACCCTCTGAGTTTCCTTCTTCTGATGGATTAGGCCTGTTAGTACACCTGTACTGACTGACATGAGTTAGCTGTTAATCATTCCTAGTTCCCCCGTGCTTCTGGGTATAGCCTCAGACAGCAGGACTGTCTGCCGGCTCTGCACAGCTCCACTGGTGCTCCGAGCAACGCCGAAGGCTTGTACCAGCAGCAGAGGCCGACTGCCCAGGCACGGCTTATTGTTTACTTCAGCTAAATTGCCCAGTGACCCAGGCCTGCTTCCTGCCGCACTGCCCAGCAGTCCTGCCTATTCACCATTTAGCTCTGAAATTGCAGTAATGAGACTACTCGATGTAAAGCAAAGCTCCACCAGCTCTCCTGTTCTGGCTCTCCTGCTGCTCTGCACAGAGGGCTTTCTCCCAGGAGGAGTCAGCAGTGGATTTGCTGCTAGAGATTGTGCTTGCTCTGGCTTTGCCGATATCCTTCAAAGAGAAGCACTGTGCGGAAGGAAGAGCTGTTAGTTTAATCAGACTGTTTATCCCTTCAAAGTGAGCAGTTCTCTTGGAATAAGTAGAGGAGCTCAGTGGGCTCGGCTAACAGCAGCTCATCCCACCAGTTTGTGCTTCCAGAGACAGCTTCTCCCTTCTGAAGGTGCAGAAGTGGTGGGTGAGAGGTACACTTGGTCCAGACATGCAGAGCAGGGGTATAGCTGTTGTCGGTGCAAAAAATGCAGTTATAGAGGAGCCTGGAGCTGCGAGACCATTTGTGAGAAACAGGTTAATAGACTGCGCTAGACAGCGAGCGTCTGTGGGATTGACGGCTGTCGGGTTTCATGGGTCAGGCCTCGTGGGTCCTCATGGGGAGGGGGCTGGGCACTGTAAGGGCTAGCAGCAGTGGGACAAGCGGTAGCGGGCGAGCTGGGCCCAGTGCCCTCTGAAAGCAGGTGGTTGTGGAGAAAGGCTGGTGGCTCCATCATGCACAAGGACAGATTACACTCAAATTTACTCTCCCAACAAGAGAGTGTCTGTTCCTGCTTGGGAACATGGTGCAAGCGGCACTTCTGATGGAGCAAGGAGAGCTTTTAAAAAAAAAACACTGCCACATTTAATTCCCAGACTGAGAAACAAATCCTCAAAGCAGGTGTGATGGCAAAACAGGGGGTTTTGCCCAATTCGTGGCAAAGTAAAGGCCTAACTTGTTGCAAATGTGATGTCTTCACAGGTGAATGTGTTCTTCTGTTCAAATACTGGAGGGTGGGGCTTCATTTTGCATATAAGACCACCTGTGGAGGGGGCTGAGTGGCTGTGTGGGTGAGTAAGGTGTCTAGCAGCATTTGCAGCAACACTGCTTTGTCCTGCACCAGCAGAGACCTGGTCACCCCCTCCCCAATTCCTGTCTGGGTGAATCTGAGCAAAAATACTTTTGGCTGCAGTTGGGTTTACCTGGGGTTTTGGGAACACAAAAGGACTGGCATGCCAACTCTACTCTGTCCTGAGTACTGCTGAGGAGTACAGAGATGGCAGATCTTGTTAGAGCAGAAGTGTGTAATAGAGCCTGTGCCTTCTCGTGCTGCCCTTTGAGCTATAGCCATGGAGAGTGGGGCACAGCTTTCTCTGGATGCGTCCTAATGTATGGATGAAAGAGGGTCCTAACTCTTACCTGCTCCCAGTTACTCAAGGCCGATGAGGGGGGTTATTCTGTTGCATTAGAGCAGGGTGACAGAGTAGCTGGGGACACATCCAGACAAGAGCTGCCATGTGGTAGAGGAGAAAAATGTGGAAATTTGGTAACTGAGGGTAAGGCTGGGGAAGGCAGTAGGACCTGCCTCAAGGGAGGCACTTGGTCAGCCTGTCGTCCTTGCCCTGTGGTGATGGAGTCAAGGTGCTGTAGTTAAATCGCTAATCTTGTACGTTAACTGCACTGTTGTTCTGTTGCAGGTGTGTGAAAAATTACCCTGCTGAAACTACACTGATGGCAGCATGCAGTATGTGTACTTGCAAGCACAGTGTGCAAAGTCTGACCCTGCCAGGTAAGGATATGCTACAGTTCTCTCACACTTGCTTATGACTATTTAGTATCTGCACAGTAGCAGCACCAGTGAGCCCTGTTTATATTACGCTGGGACTTTATTATATTAGGTGCTGCACAAAGAAACAAAAATGCTCCTTTCCCAAAGAGCAGCTCAGAGGCAAAGTGTGGAACTGGGGCTTCGGGCACCTGTAATCTGCAACGTCATCTTCTCTGAGTCTCTCTGGATTTCATGCCATTTGCGCTATCCAGATCATTAACACAAATGTGTTGATCAAGTCTCTGTGACTAACTAGAAATTGAGATTTTATTCTTCCCTTCCCTCCAGTAAGAGGTAACAGACCCCATTGCCCAAAGCTTATTAGGGATCCAGATCACATCTGTATAACCCTTGGTGAGTTCCTGAAGGGGGGGTGTGTGTGTGTTGATGATGAACTTCTGATTTATAAACCTCCTATTTACAAATTAATTCTTAAGCACAGACACTTAAGCTGACCTGAGAAACCAGCACTGACAAATAACTTTCAAGCCCATTATATTCTTGCTGAATCTACTGCTTTCTCTGGCCTCTGCATCGGGAAAGAGCTCCATGTTAGAAAACATATCGATGGTAAAATTCAAAGGGATATGAATTTCATTGCTTATTATCTGAGATTGTTTGCAGTTACTACCATCCTTTTAACTTGAGGTCTGAGGTGGCAGCCAAGCTAGAGGGCAGGTAACTTACCCCTGTTCCTGGTGCCACCACCTTCATTGCTGAATGTCTTATTGCATGGTGTGGAGGAGTTATGACAGATATGAGGGATGTCCCGTGGGAGGGTCAGCTGGTGAGTGCTGGGTGCAGCTCTTGGGGTAGACAGGGTCTAATCCAGCTAAGCAATAGTCCCTTCGTTGATGTCTCCATGTGAATTACCCACTGCCTGCAGTCGCAGGATCCTGGAGTTTCATCTGGCTGTGTTCACTGGCACCTTGAGTTTCAGGAGAATAAACTTCTGCTGGTGCCTGTAACTGCATTAATTACTCAGCATGCCTGGAGGACCTTGTGTGAGCTGACCACTTCTTCCCTGAGGCCATCTGGGAACCAGAAAAAAGGCTGCCTGGAGTCCCTGTGCCCTGGGAAGCTGGATTACCCTAGGAGCATGCCTAATCACAGCAACAGGAAGCCAAGACGAATGTGTGCAATGTCCCAGAGCTTTGAATATCTGCCCAGGGAATGGGATACCTGCAGGCCTCTTTCTGCCTAGAGGAGATAGGAACATCCATCTGGCACTGCATCATGCCATGCGAACATACCTGCAGGTAACTGTGCAGCTCGTTCGGTCCCTGCTCAAAACACGCCTGGCCCAGACATGGATGTCACTGCGCCAATGGGCAGTGTGTAGTGCATCAATTCAAGCCCTGTGTACAGCTGTGTACAGCTGGAGCAACCCATGGCTGGCTCTGCTAGATGCTGCTGCAGGGCTGTTAGCAACTGTTTTTTTCCACGAAACTCGGAGCCTGCGAGACAAGAGGTACCTGCTTGCACTGCTGGAAGCAGCAGCTGCATATCCCGTTCTCACAGGCCCCCGCAACTTGCTGCTTGTGAAGCTGACACAAGAAGACACTTCAAAGCTACCCTGGTGCAGCTCCCAGTAACCTGGTGTGGGATGTCTGTACGGGGTGAGGTGGGGTTTGCTTACCCAGGCAGGGAGGTCTGGGGGTGTGAGAGGTCCTGGAGTAGTACATAAGAAGTCACCCCGGGCATGGAAGTTATGACACAGGCCCTTCTGGATTCCCATGCCCATTTGGAATGACAAAAGGTAAAGGAATGACCTGGAGATAAAGCTGGGTCCCCAGGGCATCTCAAATGGCACCAGACATCTGTGGGCAACTGAATCCCTATTCTGGTTGCAGAACAGACACTGGCTTCACTTGAATCTCTCTCCAGAGCTTGCCAACTAGAGCACCAGGGCTTGATTTGGTTATCTTAATACCAATCTCTAAGTACTATCTTAGCTTCCCCAGGGTCCCCAACTGGCGTGAGTCTCCTATAGACCCTGTGTTTGATCTCTCAGCGCTGTGTGGATGTCTGGGATACCCACAGGCATCTAAAGCAGCACTATGAATCAACACAGCTGAATCCCAGTTCCATCGATCGTGGTAGGAAGCTGTACATCCTGCTCCCTTGCAGGTGTCCAAATTTGAGCTGAACCTCTCAATTGGGGGGTTCGGCTCAATTCAACCCTCTCCCTGGTCGAATGTGCTCTCTGTTTCTGAATGGAGTCTGAGGTAGCAGCTGAGATGGTGATGCTAGCACCGGGTATATCCATGATTAGGTGTGACAAATCTTGCATGTGGGATATAGGATTGTGTCCCTTCTGCTTGTTCGGATCCATCAGAGAGCTGTGTTTTGCAGGATGCTTTTGGAGACCTCCTGGTGGTGGCACGTTTTCAGTGCAGGTTGAGACCTGTGGGTTGTGGTGCTTTCAGCCTATTTTATAGGGGTGGTGTTGACTTTACCATTTGAGTTTCATGGCCATAATGTCATATGGGACCAAATGAAATGCTCTTCACAGTTAATTATCATTAAATTATTAATTTACCTTTATCACCCAGTTTTATCATTCCATCAAGATAACACGTTATGCTGATAAAGACTATTTTCTGTGAACTGCTGTAGAACAGCCAGCTATCCCCTGTCTGACTGACAGGCTTGTAATTACTCAAGTCTTCTCATTTATCTTTCTAAATATTGGCACAGAATTACCTTTTTTTCCCATCTGCTGGACCTCCTGGCTCTGTTTCTCACTTCCTTACTTCCACCTATAGATCTGCCTTGGCCGACTCTCATACTAGCAGACCCAGTCAGTCTGCACAGGTTTTTGCCTTTGTTCAGGACAGGAGCTCTCTGTTATTTCCAAGATTTCTTCCTGTAAGGGAGTCACATTTCTGCCCATCCTGAAAGGTGGGAAGCCACCCTGGGTTTGCTCTTCCTTTTTGGTGAAGCAAAGTGTGACCTCCTTACCGAGAGCAATATTTGCAAGGGAATTTGGGCCACTAGATCAGTCTAAAGGGAACTTGCAATAATTTTGTGGCATATTTTGTGGAGGAGAAAACAGGTCTTTGGTCTCACAACGATCTTGTGAAGGCTGAGAAGTTTTCCAGCCCTCCACACAGGCACAATGTGGTGTCCATTCATGATGACGTCATGCTCCCTGGTTGGTACTCGCACATCAGCCCTTCTGGCAAGCCTACCTCAGTTTCTCTTGTGCATTGCACGTGGCCACTCCTCATGTTTTGTTCTGATCAGCTTCTTGGCTGTTTTCTCAGTTATAATCTTCTTGGGAAGTAAGAAGCCTGGAGTCAGGAACCTGGGAATCCAGCTGACATTCAGGCTCTCTTGGATCAAATTTTTCTCCCTGCAAACTTAGCAAACCCTTTGCTAGGATTAATGAGCAAACACAGGTCTGCGCCCAAGTCCCAACCCATGTGTATCTTTGGCTGCTGACTCTTCTCACCTCACTTATTGTGTGAGTGATCCTCTTGCATGCCTCTTTCTGAAGTAGCTCCATAGAGGTCTGCTGCTGAATGGAGACCCTCTCTGTGCTTCCCACTGCTGGACATGCAACCAAGGAATTAAAGCAGCACAAATGGCAAGTTTAACCGACTCATTACCCTTCAGTATACAGTAAATAAAATAATTGTCCTTAGACCCCTCTCAAAACCTCTGCTGTCTTCCTGACAGAAGGGTCGCAGCATTTAAATGCTGTGTGCACAAGCATTAGGCAGCACTGGGGAATTGGAAACCACAAATACTTTCTCCTTGGGCAAACATGATAAATGTGTATTTACATAAAAATGGAATCAGGAAAAGCTAACGAGTGTTAAATACTAACTCTGGAGGCTCTAATATGAAGGGAAGCACAGAGTATCGGGAACAGATGGATTTGAAAGCTTGCAGAAAGACTCATCAGAGCAGTTCCAGCTGCCTGAACTCATACGTTAGGCAAAAAGGAAAAGGTGGCCAGAAAATATCACCAGCCTAAAGACATGGGCAGTTGTGTTGGCAGGGATTTTACCCAACGTGCTTCTGCAGTGTCCTAGAAGGTATTAGCAGCTATGTTTGTAAATCCAAATATCCACTGTCACCCAGACTAATGGAGTCTGGGTGATAGCAGATATTTGGATTTACAAAAAGTGTAGGGGAAAAGTCTTTCTATGACAGCTCTGAAGGAAATCTAGTGGTCACAGATTAAGGGGAGAGTACTTGCAGGGTCTAATAGCATGTTAAAGGATGGGGCCCAAAGACTAGAATGAGGTTCTGGTTTTCGTGTGGGAAGGGGAATGAAGTGTCAAGAAGATCTGTGCTGGAGTTGGCAGTGCTCAACATAATTACAAGAAAAGGAAATAATTGTGAGTGGCTGTATTTTTCATTGGTGCAGTATTGTTTAGGATAGTCAAATCTAAAGCTGTCTGTGCAGTCCCACACCAGATTCCATGTCTTTGGGCTGCATCCTAACCTCTAAGAGAGATCCTGCAGGTCTTATGGCTGTTTGTTATTCTTGGCCTCACTCGACGCCCTGGCATCTAGTGCCCCAAATTTAGCATCACAGGACAAAAAGTCACTGCAAGGAGATCTGTAAGGAGACGAGGACCTGTATGAAACTGAGTCCTCACCACATGCATTGGGGTCTGCCAGGGCTCCTCGCATTTGCTCTGGAGGAAATTTGCCAGGACGAATATCCAGCAATAGCTGCCGAATTGACTCAGGGTGTCTTTAAATACACTGATATGCACCAGATGCTCAATTAAAAAAAAATAAATCTTTAAGGCTATTTAAATTTGTGCTGAGGGTAGGATTGAGCACCTGGAGCTACTGGTCTGCTAACAGACCCAGAGCTGGCCCTGTAGCCTTGGATAGGCCTCCTGCACTGCCACCATAACCATAAATGCTTGCCATTCTCTCTCTAGGGCACAGAGTAACATTTTTTCTGTTGCATTTCACATTGAATACACTTTAAAGGCTAAGAAGTATGTCAGCACCTTAATACTGCAGTGTATTACTCTGGGACAAAATGTGATGCGTAGATACCATGAATGATGCTTGGACTGCATCCTAGTCCCCCCATCCTGCACCTTTTCCCTCTGTGTTTTAGGAATTAATTCCCAGGATCTTAAAAATGGAGAATTCCACCTCTTTGAGACATTGCAAGAGGCACAAGAAAGTCTTTGAAATTGGTTGCAGGTTTAATGCTTAGGAGGAATGCTTAATTTGGACTCCCTAAGATATCCTTGATCAGATAAATGATGAAGGGCTGCAGCAAGAAGGGACACAAATGCTTGACCAAAAGTTTGAGAAAGCTTAAAAAAAAAAAAAAAATCCTCAAAACAGCAAAATAGATAAATTTGAGTTAAAAGAGTCAAGAAACCAAACAAGAGGGTCCTGTTCAGTGACATCTGAACTTGCCAAAACTGCAATAAATAGACAGGCAGAGCTGAAGTGTGAAGTGTGGAGGTGTACTCCTGCTTGTAATTATAGAGAAACAAACACAGTTTGTCATCCTTGTGGGAGAAAGCATCCTTACAAAATGCCTAGCATCCACCTTGTTGCTGAGATTAATACGCTGGATATTTACATGTTAATGCAACACATCTTTGCTCAGACCATCATAATGCCACTAAAAATAAGTAAATGCATTCAAAGGATTATTCAAAGGAAAATTACTACTAGTGAATAAAAAGAAGCCCTGAAAAAAGATACCCAAGAAAAATGGAGAAGGTGAGAGGTGATGGGCACAGGCTGCATTAAGGGAAGGTTGGACTAGAAATAAGAAAAAAAAATTCCTATGCATGGGAGTGGTCAGGGGTCCAGGAGAAGATCATTCCTCCCTGATGTTTGTTCAACCCCATCTTATAAGCAAGTTTATACACTCCAGTGTGGCATGGTTGTATTCGTGTGGTATCCACTTCATCCCCACCTTCATCCACATTATTTAAAGCTCTTTATGAAGCTGTTTGTTCCCTAATCTGTGTTTCTGAAATGGGCTGTTCTTACGTAGTCTCTGGCCATGCGTCCTCCCTAAATTGCAGCCTATTTTTTTTTGCAGACTGTTTCTCCCAATCTGTCAAGGTTATTTTGAATTCTAACCCTGGCTTCTAAGTTGATCCAGCTGCAGATTTAATAAGAAAAGTCTTTACGCCATCATGAAAGTCAGGTACAAAACACTGAGTGATGCTAGGCCTCGGCCAGATTTCATCTTGATGTGTTTTTCCCATTTTGAGCTAAACCCATCTCCCACGTAGATTTTTTTTAGCAGTAGACAGTTTTGCGCTTGTTTTAGGGGAAACTTAGCTTAGATGACTTTCTCTCCCTCATCTGTAGGTACCTCGTCATACAAGACGGTGTCAAAAGCTGTGTTGAAATCGCTGTACATGGTATCTTCCCTGGGGTGTTGGGAGGATTCTTGGAGAAAACTGCTGAATGCTCTGGACCTGCAAGTCTAGAAGCCCTCCATGAAGAAAGTCATCAAGCCCAGCTAATACAAAAATTAACTTCCTAATCTCTTATCTCCTTCCCTTGTATCACTGAAGATTTCATACTTCTGCCACTGGAGTGAACTGGAGTAGCTCCCATTTGAGTAAAGGCTGTAGCAAAAGGAGCCTCGTGCTTGTGGCTGTCGCCTCTCGACAGCATTTCTGCACGGTGAAGTGGTAGGCCACCCCTTGCCATCACCCTCTGCGTGCTGCCGGTGCCTCTCAAGTCCTCTGAGGTTGTGTCTTGTTTGGATCCCAGACCCTCTGACTTCATCCTTAATTCCCTGTGCTGCTTTTGTCCATCCCAAGTAACCTGAAGTATTCTTCATTTCTTTTCACTTCTGTCCTATGCTTGACCTGAGTGCAAAGTTTCTAGTTTTGAAAAGTTGGTCTTTTACTAAATGCCTCCTGCTGCTTCCTCATCAGAACAGTTTTCGGTTGCTGTTGTTTCTTCAAGTAACCACGAGTTCTCTTTATCATCTGCGTAGGTTTTCCTTCAATAGGCTTTTCCTCACCAATTTTACCAGTTTATGAAGCAGACTTTTTTTTTTTCTTGTTCTTCCCTTTTGGCCAGAATCAAATCTAGAAAAACTTCAGCTTTAGGGTTTTTGTTTGTCTGTTTTACCTTTTGGATAAGAGCTGTTCTGCCAATGCAGTCACAAAACTTGCCAAGCAATCAGTGATTTACAGGATCCCTGTCAAGCAATTCTGAGTAGCTAAAATCCCTTGCTACCACCAAATACTGGTTTTTGGATGATATTGTGAACAACTCATTAAAATGGTTGGTCTGTTTTCTCTTCCTAGCTGAATTTCTGTATGCCTCTGCTCTAGCAGCACCCATTTTTCCTTCTTTAATTCTTATTCAAAGACTATTTCCTCCTGCAGTCTCATCCTCAGGGAATGTACCTGTGCTCTTGAGATCCTTGTTTTTCTCCTTGTTCACCCTTCCTGAATAGGCTATGTGGTTGGATATTAATATTCCAGACATAAGCTATCCCAACAAGCCTGTTATGCCAATTAAATCAGAATTTTGCTTTGTATGAAGAATTTGAGCTCCTCCTGTTTGTTCTGTTTCTAACATCTGTATACAGAGATTTCGAAGACATTAAACATGTTGTCCACTATTGTCCTTGTCCTCTTATGACCCATAAATGGTTCAAAAGCCATCCCGAAATCAGTGTGGTTTCTTGCTTGTCAAAAGGTTGTTTCAGAAAATTACTTCTCTGGTGGTTAGAATCCTTTTAATTTTCAGCCTATGTTCATGGCAAATTTATATTTATTTATTCTTGTGCCAATTTGTGCTTTGGATTAAATAGGTCTTTTCTCTCCATGGTGTTCATTTCCCTGTTGTATTTGTAGCAAGTGTTTCTGCCTCTCCTTAGCCTTTGCTTTGTTGCATTGAAAAAGCTGAATTCTGTCAGTTCTGATGGACTCACATTTTTGAGCAGAAATCCTTAGGTTCAGCCTCTAAGCGTGCACCTGTTCTTTTCCTCTGCTAAATTACACTGAAGTGATGTTACTCCAGACCTCAAGATCAGGCAGCCCTTCTTGTGCAATAACCTTACTCCCCTTTGCATTGATGATGCTTCAACTTTAGGCCAGCTACAAAATCTGTGATAATTCCTGCTGGAGCTGCTCAATGAAATATTAAATCCTAGGCAGCTGTTTGTTGGCTGATCCATTGCTTATGGGTAGAAATTGATACCAGGCTCTGGACGCTTTGAGGCAGAGGGTCCTTGGTTTGCCACCAGCAGGTGAGCAAGGGCTCCAGGAGATGGGGTTGTGCTTAGCGGTCTCTGTTTGCTGAAGAGGGGTGCTGCTGGACACCGCCCTGGGCCGTCGATTGGGGCCGGGAGGTGGGTAGCGTGCTCATCTGCAGCTCCCTGGAGCAGGAGCTCAGCTGGGCTTGGTCTGTTCCTGAGACAGTGGCTGGAGGTGCAGAAACCAAGTGGTAATTCCAGAAAAAATCCTTTTAAATGAGGCAATTTTAGCTTAAACTGTAAAAGTTGGCAGATGCTGAAGACAAGAAGTCTGGCTTGTCCAAACACAAGTGTTTGTTGTTGTCATCCCAGGGCTGCTCTAACAACCAGGAGGAGTGTTAGAAATTTACAAGCTGAAGCTGTGTCAGAAACCAGGCGAAGGGGATTAATGCGGCGGCGAACGGGCAGCTGCTCTCCTGTCCCGGCGGAGCACACCTCTGATGCTGCAGACTGGTCCTGCCGCTGTGGCGAGCGGGGTGGGCACGCCAGGCTTGGGCTGCGCTGCAGCGTCACTCCCTGTCCGCCCCTCGCCAGCCCCTCCGATGGGTCTGGCCCCACACACGGTGCCTGCTGCCCTGGGCTGTGGAACAGGGGGTCTTGAGCGCCCCGGGGCATCACGCGTGGCCCTGGGTGCCGACGTTTAGGCACTGCAGCCACCCAGAAGGTCTGACCCATGACTGGTCAGCTTTGGATAAAGCCACCAGTGTGTAGGTGAGCAGGGATAGGCATCGCTGTGAGTGCTGGATGTGATGTCTTGACTTCTTTTACAGTTGCTGGAGACTGAAAAGCATTTCAGGTTGCTCTGGGCATCTCTTATTTGACAGGTGAGTTGCTCTGGTTCAAATAAATGTGAAGGCAGAGCTGGCCAGAGCTTTGGTGATCTGTCTTTATCTGCTCTTGCAGCCAACTTTCTAAAGGGACCAAGAGGCTTTTAAGCTCAACAAGCCAGGTTTTATTGTAATACGAGCTAGAATGCTTAACGGAGATATCTCAAAGAGACAGATCAGATCAAATAGGTCTAAAAAAGGTTTTATTTAACTCTCTCCTGCCCACTTGCGGAAAAGAGTATTGCCTCCAGGCTTGTCTTTAGTCATCTGACTTTCTGAGGTGCAGAAAACCTCTGCACGGCCTCCTTTGAGCCCAGGGACATTTCTCCCTCCTCCAGTAGTGTCTGTTCCCTGTGTGCTCTTGTGGTGCAGGTGTCCCAGCACCTCCTGCCGTGTTTGATGAGCCTAGCCAGCTCCCAATTCCCTGTGTCAGTGTGGATGGAACCTCAGTGAAGATCTGTCTGTGAGGATGGTGGGGAAGGTTGCTTCATTCCTGCAGCATACTTGCAATTGGCAACACATGGTCTGCTGCAAAATGTTCCTGGTTTCCAAAGGTAGATATGAGAGAGGCTCCAGCAAAAAAGGTCTAGGCTTCGAGGTACCTGTGCATGGAGGGGAGGGGAAGGGAAGGGGCTTTCATGGGTCTTCAGTGAGGCTGAGTGGCTCTCCCTTTTGCTTATTTGTGCATGCAGGGTGTCTGCTTCCCCCAAGGTGATCCAGCCAGACACTGCTTTTCCAGAACCATCATTCCAGAAGGGAAAGGAAGGTCTGGGGAGCTACTGGCTGGCCAGGTTCACCTCCTGGAGGATGTTTTCAGGCACATAAAGGAAAGGAAATATATGAGAACAGCCAGCAGGGACCAACCCAGTTACCTCCTGTGATGTGATGTCCAGCTGTAGGGAAAAGTGGGGAGCAGCAGATATTGTTTATATTGATTTTTAGCAAGGCTTTTGACATCATGAAGCATCTTTATATCCATATCAGGTACGTACAGACAGGATGAATGTATTGTAGAATATTTGGGTTGGAAGGAACCTTTAAAGGTCATCTAGTCCAACCCCTCCTGCAGTAAGCAGGGACATCATCAACTAGACCAGGTTGTTCAGAGCCCTGTCCAACCTGACCTTGAATGTTTCTAGGGATGGGGCATCAACTACCTCTCTAGGCAACCTGTTCCAGTGTTTCACCACTCTCATTGTGAAAAATATCTTTGTGGGCTTTTCCATCGCCCCATAGGCAATGGGGCATCTCCCCAGAGTCTGTGTTGTTTCTGTCAAGGGTACCCAGACTGACTTGCTCATGGGTGCAGCTCCCTAGAAGACCATGGCAGAGCAGCTTGTGGTGTACTTGAGGTCTGGTCCTGCTGTCTGGAGAGCCCAGGAGCATCCTTGGCTGTCTTCTCAGCACCACAACCTAGCTTCTCCTTGAAGCCTCTACCAGATGACTGGAAGCTGGGAAGACCTAGAAGGAGAGGTCCTCCAGGAGTGTGCAGAAGATCCAGGGGCTGCGGTAACTTGAGGTGACCAAGGTGTCACGAGGTGAATGCATTTGCACTGTGCCAAGCTGTCCTCCCATGTTGAGAGGGAGAAGCCCTGTGGTGTTTGGCAGATGGTAAGCCAGCAGTGAAGAGGCTGCACAGTTTTCTGCTCTGTGAAGAGTTCCGTAAGCTCTGAATAACAACAGAGCTGTTAAATATGACTTCTTAGGGTTGAACACAAAAAAACCCCCCAGAAATCCCCAAAAAACCCAAAACCAAAATGATCATCCTGGCAGACACAACAGGAGCTGGAGGAAAGCAAAGTGCTGTGAAGCAAGGCTCTCCTTGGTAACTTGAGCTCTTGTCTTCCCCACCAGTGGTCAGAGGCAAAGCTGTGTTGAGAATCGGTGAGCTGCAACCTTCCCCAAAGGCCAGAGCTCATGTCAGGCCTCTGGTCTGCCTCTAATCTGCTGTGCTTTAGGGACTTGCAAGCTCTTACCACCAAACTGCTGTTGGAAAGGGGAGCTCAGCAACGGCCCTGTCCTGCTTTCAGTGTGTGCAATGGGGTAGGAGGCAAATGACGGTCTGCAAGGCACCAGGGCTGTTGTGAGGGTGGAAAAGAGGTAAGCTAAGGGGATTGGTACTCCTTGTGGCATGCTCCTCTAGGACACAGCAAGCACTTTCTCTTCAAATGTGTAATATAGGAAAGCACTACTCCCTGAGAAGAACCTGCTGAAGACCTCTGTGGGTGTGCAACTCTTGCCCAACAAGGCGGCAAACACAACTGTCCTGCTTCCAACTTGCTGAGCCACCAGCACCCTGGGTGCATCCCCTGTCCCTGCAGGTATGTACCCAGTCTGCCTCCCCTGCCAGGCTGTGCTGCAGGACGTATTGCTGAGGGTCACTAGGACACCTAGCTCAGCACTCTCCCTTCCACCCTGGGGGACAACCCAGTTGTGTCCCTGCAGATATGGAGGCCCAAATGCCCGCTCTAGAGAGTTAAACAGTGTGAAGGGATTGTCACTGGATGGCTGTCATCTCTACATGGGTTTGGTTCACGTCAAATCATGCTCTCCCAAGAATGTTCCTGGATGAGCACAGGGAGGTTTTGCTGGGCAAAGGACTGTGCTCAGGAGCAATTTGTGTGTTGAGCTCACTTGTGGAGGTTGAAGAGTTTTATAGCCTGGATATGGGCTGGGTGATGCCAGCTGATACTAGTGCTGGAAAACAGTGCTGGATGCATTTAATTTACTAGTATAAAGAGACATCCTGGCTGAACAAGCTGTAGAGCTGGGCTGGTGAAGGGCTTGATGCCCGGTGTGGGAATGGTGCCTGCTGCGTGGAGCAAGGTGTGTTCAGAGTCGGAGGACTCATGGGCGAAGTGTGTGGACAGCACAGGCTCCTCCATATGGAGGTGGGCAGCTGACAGATTCACAGCGATGGTTTGTGCGCAGGGTTGCACAAAGGGGTAGGCTCTTGTCGTGTATGTGGCTTCAAGCATTTGTGTCCCTTAGGACACAAGTCTAGTGTCCTTGGCTGTGCCTGGTGTGAGCGCACAGTCTCACGCTTGGCCCAGTTCCGGGTCTGAACACGCCATGGAGATGCTGCCTGGAGAGCGCTGCTGTCTCCAAGTCGAGCAGAGAGGAGCAGGGGATCGATTCAGTCCAGAGGCAGCCCGTGAGCTCAGCTTTGTGGGCTCGAGGGCAGCGATTCTGGTGCTTGGCTGTTTCTCTGCAGTGGGCTGAAGCCATGTGTGCTCTTCTCTGATTCCGGGAAGAGGATGGTGCCTTTGCAGCTGTTTGTTCTTGGGAACTGACAGTCCCAGGAAAGCTGCCAAATCTCCGGCTGATGGATGAGCCCCTCTCAGAGCCTGAAAACCTTTCAGACAAACAGAACAGAGCACTTTAGGGAGCTGCATGTGGGGATAATTCAGAGTGAGGGGGCAGACTTGAAAATGGGAGCACTGTAAAAGGAGGTGACAAAAATGCCACTTCACATGCATGGGAGTCCCCGAAGCTGTGCTGGGAAGAGAGTCCAGGAAACTGGAATTACTGGCCTGAAACAGGGAGAAGATGAAAGGAGTTAAGACACAGTGAAGATAGGAGCTCCTGCCTTTATTGGGAAGCAACGTTCCTTAAGAACAGGCATTAAAATGAGCAAATTTGAAATGAAGAGAATGAAACGATTCCTGTCACAGCAAGAGATCTGGGGAACTCCTAGCCACAGTGTGCCTTTAAACTAAGTGACTAGGGAATTAATCATCATATTCTCTGGGACTGTTTGTGGGCCAGTACTTCCAGCAAACCTTCCTCAGCTGAAATGCACCTTAAAGGCAAGCCAAGTTACCCCAGGGCCTATGTGGACTGGCTTTTCTTGGACATCATGCTTACAGAGAGCAACAGGAGAGCAGAAAACAAATGGCAAAATCAGATTGCAAAGGCTGCTGGCCAAGATTACCAAATGCAGGCAAGTCAGTCTCTGCATCATAGTGCTCACACGTGGGCCTTTTGTGGTCCTCAGAAATGCTTACTGACCATCTCCAGCCAGCAGCAAAGCCAGCAGCTCTTGGTGACCTGTTGGTCTCTCGATCAGGCTGATGCTCTGGTGTGTTATCCCACATGTGTGCTCTGTCAGTTATCCCACGTGCAGGGAAGCGTCACCGTTCAGCACCACTGAACCAAGTGATATCCATCCAGGAATGGAAGGGCAAGCTGCGTAAGCCATTAGAAAGCATGTTGAGGGCTCAAGTGCAAGGCGCACGGACTCTTCCAGGCCTTCTGGGCTGCAGACTCCTGCAGACAAAGGAGACGCCTACCATTTTTGAAAGTCTGGGTATCACGTGGGGGATATTTTTAGCTTTTTATCCAGATGCTAGGGCCGAGCTCTTTGCCGTAGCCAACAAAGCGGTTGACTGCAGTCAGGTCAGGCTGCTTAGCACGGGGAATTTTCTTAGTCTCTACACAAGCTGGCTGGCAGTTTACTGGGGAAGCAGTACAACATGGCTTTCCCTTGGTGTCCTTAACTGTGCTGCTACTTTACCCCACCAGGCAATCAGATTGCATCTGGTTGCATGTCCCTGTGAGGTTCTCCTCCACCAAAGTCTTCATTATATCAAACAGTGCTGGTGAGGGATCTGCTCTCCTCCAGCTGCAGCTTCCATCTCCCTCTTCCCCTCCAGTGGTCCCTGCAGCATGGGGAGCAGCCTGGCGTGATGTCCTGCAAATGTTTGGCCCAGGTTAGCTCTCCCTGTGCTCAGCCAGCCTGCATACAAACTGCTTAGCTGGGCTGATGTTCCCTCACTTGCTCTGCTAAGTAGCACCTGGAGCGGCTCCGGGAAATTAAAGCCTTAACAGAAGCTGTGGGGGCAGGCCCTGCCTGCATTTTCATCCTCCCTCAACGATTCTAGACTCAAGTGATGTTCCTGCAGGGCGATGGGAGTGACTTCCTCCTGGTTCCTACGGAGGAGACTTGTGGGTGTGCTGGGACCCCCTGCAGAGCCCCCCTTTGCAGGAGCCCCGAGCTCACCAGTGTGAACCACTCAGCTCGCCCACCAGGCCGGCCCGGTGCTTGCAGCATGCCCGGGGAGCGGCAGCCCGGGAGCAGCAGGGAGGAGGGCAGAGCAATCTGTTGCTCAGGGCAAGCACAGGGGCCAGAACCAGGAGCGCACAGGCGGGGGTGGCCGGAACAGGCGGATGGAAAGCAGAGCGCAGTGCCGGGTGGTGCACGGGCTGGCAGAGACCCAGGGCTCGGGGAGCCTCCGTGCTGGGGCTTCACACCTGCCTGATGCATCTCCAGGGAGCAAATCGCGCCTGAGCAGTGTTGCATGCATCCTGGGTCTTCTTGAGGACCGTAATTGCACTAAGGAAATGGCCATGAAGAGCAAGACACAAACGTGTCTCTCCCCTGTCACTTATCTCTTGATGGTCTCAGAGCTGGTGCCTGTGTTGGAAGGACAAGCGGGAGGGCTGTGCAGGTGAGTTGGAGAGCACGAAAGGGACACTGCTAATGGCACCAGGAGGTCTTTGGATTGGGGCCATATGGCTTATGTGGGACTGGGGACACGTCCCTTCCAGAGAGGAGTCTGAGCCACACACGAACCCGGTTCTGCTGCCAATCTGGTAGGCGAATGTGTAGATCTACTGCAGCCCAGCAGAGCCAGCGCAGCGCCCCAGGCGCAGCCAGGCTCCTGCGTACTGCCCGGCTAGGGCTGGCGCACGCAGGCTGGGGGTGGGTGGCTGCCCATGGGGCTGTTCCTGCTCCCCGGCAGGTCTTCTCAGCTTCAGAGCAATCTTGAACCTGCTCTGATTGCTCCTGCCTGTCCATGCTGTGCTAAGGTGTGACGTACCCTTCCCTTTCAGGGTGAGATGAAGGCACGAGGGGAACCTGCTCTTCCCCAGCTGTCACAAAAGCTGCGGCATGGATTCAGGCCTTGTGTGTGGGCAGCAGTGTGTGAGTGTGGATAGCAAACGTGTCTACATGAGACCTGAGCTCCCCTAGGACTTACTGGGGCTGGAGAGAAAATCATTCCCAAGGGTCTGTACTGTCCTCACTGGAGACACCTGCTCAGTTGTAGGCACCATCTTGTAGGTACCTGAAAGGAGATGCCACCAAATTGGGGCTGAACAGATGAAGCAGATTTGGACAGTCCCACACTCTGTGGCTGGGAGCAGACATGGTTTCTGGCTGTGGGGCAACCTAGCAAGGATGAGAGCAAAGTGACTGTAGGAACAAGGTTGGGGTGGCAGCCCCTGGCAAAGAGCAAGCTGTTGGCCCCACATGGTATGCCCGTGTGTCCCATCCTGACGGCACTGCTCCGGAGCATGGGACGTGTCCTGGCAATGCTGGGCGTAGGATACACTGCGCTCAGATGTCTTTCCTTGTTCGGGACAGCACAGGAGCTTATAGGGATCGCTGCCTGCTGATCATCAGTCAGGGGAAGACTTTTGTCCTTTGCAGGCACAAATTATAACCACCAGCCTGCTGTGGGCATGGGCCCAGAGTCAGAGGTTCCTGGGTCACAGCAGGGCAGCTGGCTTTTTAGCTGGAAATGATGCATTGGGTCAAAAACTGACAAGAAAATGGCTCTTCCAGCCCATGGAAATGGATGGAGGTGGTGGTGAAAGTGGACCTAATCTGACATCTAGCCAGGGCTGTGTGTTCAAGCTCTGTGTACTGTGTTCCTTCTTGCTTGGCTTTTGCTGTGTGCTCCCTCTGGGATCCATCGGGGATACAAGGCTTGTTCTTGCTCCCTGGCAGTACTCTTAAGATTGCTGGGAGCCCATGGTGCTGTGGGGCATGGACTACGGCTTGGGTACCTCATCCCGAGTGTTTCCAGTTCTTGTTTACATGCTGCAGAACTATTTGTTAAATAGGAAAGCTAATTACTGGTGGGACTATTTATAGCAGCCTAGTTCTCCCTAACAGGTCTGTTTGCGGCTCCCTGCCTGCACACTCCTCTGATATAAATAGAGAGCCAGGGAGGTTGTAAAGCTGGAAGATACAGTGTGCAACAGGAAATACTAGGGAAGGGGATGAGTCCTGCTCGCCCTAGCGTCCTGCTGTCCTCTGCTATGTTACACCCTCTCTTGCAGGCTCAGCAAGAGGAGTGACTCTTGGAGCCATGCCAGACCTGACCGTGCCATGCTATGGGACGAAATCACTGGAGAGGCAATCAGCTTGGGGCCCTAGAGTGGCCAGAAGCAGAGTCTGGACCATGACTGGCAGTGAAATCAAGAGCTCCAGGGATGCATGTGAGCCTGTAGTAATGAGACCTGAGTGGGATACAGGGAAGTCTGTGTGGGTCGGAGAAGGGAGGCGAGCGGATGAACCGTGTGAGAGGGAGGCACACTTTGGGACATGCCGCATGAGCGGCATTGCTGGAGAACTGAGCAGTCACGTCTCTGAGGGAGCCCCGTAGAAGCAGGGGATGGAATCTGAGATTAGGGGCAATGGTGAGTATTTCTGCAAGCACTTTGCATTTCTCTCCCTGTTTGTATTGGGTTTGCGTGGCAAGATTTTCGTAGTGGGGGGCAACAGGAGTGGCTTCTGTGAGAAGCTGCTAGAAGCTTCCCCTATGTCTGATAGAGCCAATGCCAGCTGGCTCTGAGACAGACCTGCTGCTGGCCAAGGCTGAGCCCATCTATTTAAGAAGAATCGCTTCTGGGATAACATGTTTACGAAGGGGGGGGAACCCTACCCTGCACGAACTGCCGCTGGAGAGAGGAGTGATATGTGAGAGGACCAACTCTGCAGACACCCGGGTCAGTGCAGAAGGGGCAGGAGGGGCTCCAGGCGCCGGAGCAGAGGGTCCCCGGAAGCCCCCGGGGAGGCCAGCTGTGCCCCTGCGGCCATGGAGCTCCACGGGGGAGCAGATCTCCACCCGCACCCAGGGAGGGCCCCACGCCAGAGCAGGGGGTGCCCGAAGGAGGCCGTGACCCCGTGGGCAGCCTGCGCCGGGGCCGGCTCCTGGCAGGGCCTGTGGCCCCGTGGGGAGAGAGAGGAGCCCCGGCTGGAGCAGGTTTGCTGGCAGGACCTGGGACCCTACGGGGACCCAGGCTGGAGCAGCCTGTTCCTGAAGGACGGCACCCGTGGGGGGACCCGAGCTGGAGCAGCCTGTTCCTGAAGGACGGCACCCGTGGGGGGACCCGGGCTGGAGCAGTCATGAAGGACTGCAGCTCATGGAAAGGACTCACGTTGGTGAAGTTAATGGAGGACTGCCTCCCGTGGGAGGGACCCTGCACTGGAGCAGTGGAAGAGTGTGAGGAGGAAGGAGCAGCAGAGAAAATGTATGATGAATTGACCGCAATCCCCATTCCCTGTCCCCCTGCACCGCTCAAGGGGAGGAGGTAGAGAAAATCATGAGTGAAGTTGAGGCCAGGTAGGGATGGGGAGAAGGTGTTTTAAGAATTTAGTTTTATTTCTCATTACCCTACCCTGATTTGATTGGTAATAATTTAAACTAACTTCCCCAGATCAAGTCTGCTTTGCCCGTGATGGCAATTGGTGAATGATCTCTCCCTGTTCTTATCTCGACCCACAAGCTTTTTGTTATATTTTTCTCTCCCATGTCCAGCTGAGCAGGGAGAGTGATAGAGCGGCTTTGGTGGGCACCTGGCATCCAGACAGAGTCAGCCCACCACACCGTTAAAGCGTCAGCATTTCCTTGCAGATTGCCTCTGCTTAGCCAGGAGCTGTCTCCCACCACTTGTGCATCCCTTTTGCTATCAAACTGGAATCCAGAGCTGCACTGTGGCTCTGCTCCAGGGTGTCTAAGGAAAGATGGGGGCTTTGGTTTTCAAAGTTTTCCAGGTTTTGTGTACAACCAGAAGGAAATGCTTGACTTAGCATGGGGGTTAGCTGAGGACACTGGATGCTACCAGTCTCTGTGGATTCCAAAGGCAGCTGGACAAATTAATGGATACAAAATGCATCAAGTGTCATTAAAGCTGAAGATACCATCTTGGGCTTGGGAAATCCCTGAGCCACGGGTCACTGGGGGATGAGAAAGCATGCCAGGGATGCTTACCTTACTCTTACAGCCTTCCCTTGCTGTCTGCTATTGGAAATGGTGATAGGCAGACCAGAGATGGCTGTTTTAAAACTCTCCAAGACCGTTATTAATCCCTATGAGCCACTGCTGCTTCAAAATCAGAATTTTGTCTCTGTGGGAGCCCCTGTCAGGCTCAGTTCACTTCTAGTCTGCTTCTTCCACTGTTGCTGTGAACCCCCTTCTCCCCTATCAGATTAAAACCAGGAATGAGCCTCAGTGTTTGAGAGAAGAGAGTGTGTTATCTGGGCTTGTCTGGACACACAGATCTGCATTTCCAAATGGCCTCTGACAAGGGGCACAAATTTCAACTCTCTGTGTTTCCAGAGAGTTTGTCTCTGTTCCCACCCCCTGCTGCAAGTTGATCCCTTGTGCGCAGCAGTTGCAAACTTATACCCCACTTTGCTGGAGATGGGCACCCAAAATTATTGACCCCGTTTGAATATGGGAAAGTTATTAAAGGGAATGTGGCTCAAACGATGTACTTTAAGATACCTAGCATGTTCCTCATTACCACGTTTAAAGAGCTGGAATAGCAGAGTTGTTTAATCCCTGAAGTAGATGCTTGTTTCTGAAGTTATTTCCACAAATTAGGAGCATATGAAGCTCTATCAGTAATGATAATTAAGTGTTCTCATATCAAATTGCAAACTGAGCTGTTCCATGGAACTACTTGTAGGAGAAGGAATTACAGAGCACAGTAGAAGTTAGTGGCTCTGGCTCATTAGTGACAGAAGATTAAATAGCGAATGTACTTGAAGCACTTGGTACTGTTTCCTGAAAGACAAATTGTTAGCATAATCTGGTTCAGCTTGAAAATAACGCCAGGCCTGGCTGAGGTCTGTCTACAGGCTGCAAATCCACGTGCAATGAGCTGGAGCTGTGCGGAAAACTGTGTGGAGACAAAGCTTGTTGCAGCTCAGAAAGTGAGAGCAGAGCAGGATGGTGTTGGCTGGCGGAGGTCCCTGAGCAGGGTCTGTGCACCAAAGGCAATGGGGGGGAGAGTCCTCGAAATCTTCCTGATGCAAATAGCTCACTGCTGCTGGTAGTAGCTGCAGGTTAACCAGGTTTGCTCAGATTGCAGTTTCCCAGCTTGCCCTGAGGGCACAGGGACTTTTTGCCTCTCCACCTTCTGTGGCTGTGAACAATGCCTCCAGATGCCAAGCATGAAGATTATTACTGCTGAAGAGTAGATGCTGTTGCTCTTGGGGCAGCCAGTGCTGAGAATAAGTCTGTCCAAACAATGATGAAAACAAATCTCTCTCTGCCCTGCAAATGGCAGAGCTTTTAAAACTTGACTCTGGGTTTGATGCTCAGGTCTGTGGTTGTTCAAGATTGGGCTGGAGAGAGCCCTGAGGAAAAAGTGCTGCTCTTCACACTGCTCTGGTTTCTGAACATGGGCTCTACACCAATTCAATGTCAACAAGATAGCAACCAGATCATTAAGGACCTCCACTGGTGTAACCTGCCTCTCTCCAGTTGTCCTGCATGCTTCGTCCTTGTTCCATATTCCCATGCCAAATTTTTAAAAGCTCTGCAAAGATGGGGTGATGCTTGCAAGACCATTATCATTAGCAATGGAGTAAATGAGCAGGTGGAAGCTGTAAGAGTTCTGTAAGAGCAGAGAGAAGCGCAGTGGTGCAGGGACTATGCAGCCTCGTTGGACTGGACAGCAATCCAAGCAACCAAATTGCTCGTTAGTGTGGCTGCTGCCCTCACTTGCCTTGTCGTCACTCTTGGCTCCTGGCTCACCTGTAATAGAGCTGCCCTGCTCTGCTGCCCACCTGCAGCCCATGTCATGCAGGATCCACAGCCCAGCCCAGGAGATGACTCTGCAGCTCTGCTCTGGACCTCTGGGTGTGCAAAGCATCAGATGAGCTCACACAGACTTTTGACAGAATTTGACTATTCTATGAGGCATTTCCCTCCCATCCCTACCATGCGTGTCCTATGGGGCAAGGACAAGCATGGCCTTACGAGTGCCCCTTGATGGGTGGTGGGCTGGGAGTGGCCAGGGCAGTGGTGGAGTGGGAAGCAGAGCTGGGGTGAGCATGGCAGGATGAGAGAGGGACACACTTCCCCCACGTTCCTGGTTCTTCCCTTTGAGAAGAGGGATGCTGTACCAGGTAGCTGTGAGCCCGCAGCATCCCCTCCCGCTGGCTCCCGCCCAGTCCCTGCTCCTCCATCACCTCTAATTCCCCTGCCTGGCTGCAGGCAATCTGCAGTATTTCTGCTGGATGTGTGCAGGGCCAGGGGCTGGGCTTGTGCCAGCAGCCTCGCCTTGCTCAGACCAGACAACATCAAGGCTCTGCACCGTCATTTCAGCCCGGGTCTGATGAGAATGTGACTCAGCTGGCATCAGAGCCACAGCATCAGGCAAAGCCGTACAGACGAGGGTGACTGCAGCTCCACTGGCTCCAAGGTGTCATGCTGAGGTGGGATGGGAGCATTGCCTTCCCCTGCTCTTCCCAGGAGCCTGTGGAAAGGACTGCGATGTGTCCTGCCGTGATAAAGCATCACATATTTTCTGCGTGTCCATGGAAAGACCAAGGATAATCTCCTGTTCTGCACAGCTCCTCTTGGCCTGACATCTCTCTCAGCCATTTGCTCTGCAGTGCTTGCGGTGTGGCAGCAGGAAAGAGGGACCAAACACTACCTGTTCATCTCCTGATATAAGCAGATATCCTAGGCTCCTATTATGGGCTGGGACATCATGGCTAGCCTGGTCTGTGCCACACACACTATGGACTTTCAGCACAGCTCTGAGTGGTGATTCTTACTGGTGAAATCTCTTTTGGGGTAAGGAAGGTCATGCTCCCTTGGATGAGCTTGCTCTGCTGCTCATGTCTCAAGTACTGCCCTGCTTTTCCACAGCTGTCCGGGGAACCGCTCAGGGTGGAGTCTTGGCTTGTCTTCAGACTCCTGCACATACTGTACTAGTTTGACACAGATTCACTGGAATCAGCTCTGTGATGACAGAATTTGCTCTGGATTGATGTTGCAACTTGGTTTCAGGACAAGCCTTGGGTTTCTAACTGACCTCGTGCCCTAGCTGCCGTGCAAAGAAAACTGAAGGCTGCAAACCTGCGGAGCACCCCAATGCACTTCAGCTCACCCCATGGTCTGGGCAACGTCTGAGAGGATGCATGGCCTCATGGGGCCTTGCACCAGGCAACACTGCTGGAGAGGGGCTGCTGCTTCTGGAGATGTCATCACCTACATCCAGACCTCCTGCTTGTGGCAGGAGGGAAGCCAGAGCATCTGGGGACAGGATGGGAGAGGGAGACATCAGCGGAGAAGCAGCAGGGCGCAAGATGAAGCTGTGATGGTGCTGCTCTGCTCCACGGGAGCCTTGCTCCCCATGTCTGTCCAGCTTGGATGTGAAATGAAATGAGTTTGTATGATGAACATTGCCACATTATCAAATCATCCCAGCCTAAAATTAGCCCTTAATGGAGGAAGGGGAAGGGCTTTGCAACATGGAGCTGAATCAATAACAGCTTTTCTCCCATCTCGCCATACCTCCCTGTGTCCCTCCTCAGCAGCAGGAGGGACGCACTGTGCCTGTGCTCCCTTTGTTTAAGCAATGTCAGTATTTGGCTGATGTTGAAGCTGAGATCAATACTTACCAGGTTTTATAGTCTTTCATGCGCCAGGCAAAAGAATGCCATTCCTTCTGTCCCAAAACAGACAGAAAGACTTGATGGTGAAGGACAGGACAGAAAATATAGCGCTGGATTGGGTAATAATAAACTAACAATAATTGTGAGATGCTATAAGGGAATAAGAAGAGGTGTAGGCTGTGGCTCACATCAGTACCCTTCTTGCTTTCTGGGACCTGTTGTCTCAGCACTTGGAACAATGAAGTAGGATGGGGCTGAGGAAATAATCTTCCTGCAGCCTTGCTGCCCATTTAACTCTCAGCTGGCTGGGCGTTGTTCGGTGTGTTCATGAATCCTCATCAAAGATTTATGCCCCTCTTTAGAAGTGCTCTTCTTAAGCAACTCCTGTTAACACAAAAGGTAAAGCCCTTCAAGGAGTGTGAGCTTTCTCCTATAAGCAGGAGAGGAATTATTGCTGTAGCCTGTGAAGAAATAAATCCTGCAATGTGAGTGCTGGGGCAGGGCTCCCTCCCTTGCAGTCCGGCTCCTGCATGAGGGAGGTCTGGCTTCTCCCACCACTGACATGAGGTCTTCAGGGTAGGGGAGACATCCCAGAGCCTTGCACTGCCGGAAGGAGACAAAAGAGAGCAAATGGAGAAAGATAAGCAGATGGTGATGGTGAGGAGGAGACCCCAGTCTGAAATCACCAGCTCAGCCATAGAACAGCTCATTGGGCCAGAGGATGCAACCCTTTCCCAGGTCTGCCCTACCAAGATTGGCTCTGGAGCCAGCAAAGGAAATAGAAGCTAATGGCTGGAGAACTGCCAAACCCTGATTCATGGTGCCCTCGCCTGCCCTCCAGCCATCATTTGAAGCACAGAGGTTTGCTGTTTGTAATGAAATGCAACATGTACAAGAAGGTTTTCTCACCTTCCTTCTTTGCTTCCTCCCTGCACAGGTTTGTGAGGACCGGACTTCAGTCAGGACATCCTGGAGACAGACGCAAGGCTTCCTGCATCCTTTCTGATAGGTAGCAATCTCAGGGGGCAGGAGGGGCAGCTAAGTGGGCAGGTCACCAGTGCCTGTGGGGTTGGGAAACCCAACATTGCCAAGCAGGGCTGTCTGGGGGTCTTGCCAGCATGCTTGGGAATGCGTATCAGCTATCACGTCTGTCCTTATCTGTGCGCGCCCTGTGCGAGCAGCTCTGATTTAGTCCTGTCCAATTCATTCCTGTACAAGACATATGTAAATGCACAGTCTGTGCTATTTAAATGGTGGGAAGAGGAAAAGTCTCTTTGAATATTTACGTTAGAGACTATGAAATTTAATCAGCAATATTAACAAGTGAAGAACCCTGATGAGATTCCCAGTGAATAAAAAGGTTTTGACAGAGAAAACGAATAACCTGACAGTAGCCGAGAGGGAACCTAGAGTAAAATTGCTTCAAAGGCAGTTAGTCCAAAGAGATGTGGCAGAGAGTTCTTCCTCTACAGTGCCTTTAAATGAAAGACTCCCGGGAACAGCAGTAGCTGGTTTCACAGTCCTGACTCCCCTGTGGGAAGAGTGTACGTGTGGAGGTGCGTACTGTGTGTACGTGCCATGTCCTGGGCATGCAGAGTGCCTCTGCCCTGTGGCTTGGATGCCAGTGTGTTTTGCTGGATGCTGTACTTCAGCCTCTGCACTGCAGGTGTCAGGATTTTCAGAGTGGTGCAGCATACTGCTCTACTAATTGCTGCCATGTTTCACTTTCTCCACACGTGCTGTGTGCTTCGGGTGTGCATGGGGTATTTGTAGGTGCAATTTTTCAGGAGCCATGTGGAGGTTAAAAAGTGTGTGTGGCTCAAGTATTGTAAAACTGGGCATTATGGTGTGGACCTGGGTGCATTGCCTGCAGACCTAAGCCTGCTGTTAGCTTTGAGGTGGAGAGCTGTGCATGGATTGGGAGTTGTTGACTTCTGGTATGCTTTTGCCATGGTAAAACAGTAGATGAGACTGGACTGTGCCCACACATGTGAGTAACAGAGAGACTAGGGCCCATGGTGCAAACATGAATGAATAAGGGCCTGGAACATCTCTCATACGAGGAAAGGCTGAGAGACCTGGGGCTGTTTAGTCTGGAGAAGAGAAAGCTGAGAGGGGACCTTATCGATGTCTATCAATATCTGCAGGGTGGCTGTCGGGAGGATGGAGCCAGTCTCTTTTCAGTAATGCCCAGCGATAGGAGGGTCAATGGGCATAAACTGCAGCACAGAAAGTTCCACCTCAACATGAGGAAAAACTTCTTTACTGTGGGGGTGATAGAGCATTGGAACAGGCTGCCCAGAGAGGTTGTGGAGTCTCCTTCTCTGGACACCTTCAAAACCCGACTGGACGCATTCCTGTGCAACCTGCCCTAGGTGATCCTGCTTGGCAAGGGCGTTGGACCAGATGATCTTCAGAGGTCCCTTCCAACTCCTACAATTCTGTGATTCTGTGAAACGTCAGAGGGTTGATGGTGTATGCCATAGCTGTGGTTTCAATAGCAAAAGTACCTCCTGGGGAAACATGCAGATTTTCAGGTGTGTGTTGCCCATCACTGCCAGTGCTTGGGGGAACAACACAGCACATGTATAGGCTACGCCCCCAGGCCTATGTGGAGTTAATTTTCATAGGTGCTCTCCAAGGGAACCCACAGAAAGCCCTTAAGGTTACAAAACAGCTGAGGCAGGATGTTATGCTGGAGATGCAGACATTTCTAAACTCATCCAAATTGAGCTGCCTCCTGGCTAGAAGATCTCTCTTTGTGCAATTACCAGGACAGGTACCTAATAGCTCCTGAGATCTCCATTTAGTCAGGGAATTGCATCCTGTGCAAGAGACCAAGCAGAAATTTTCATCTCAGATCTGGCAAGATGGAACCTGAGCCCAGGCTTTTCTTGTGCGCAATGACCAGTGTAGGGAAGAATCACCTTTCTTCACTAATGCTCATCCCATTCTCAGTGTCTCTGTAAAATGTTTCTGTTTCAGCAGAACAGCAGGTTTGCTTGAATTTTCACAGCATCAACACTGCCATGATGATGTTTTTACCCTTGTGCAGAATATGCACTATGCAATCGCTCTGCATATGAGGAGCAGGGTCTCAGAGTATTTCAGCAGCGACAGCATGATCCAGGACTACCAAATTGGCTTCTCCAAGAAGTGAACCATGGGCTTCACTTTTACCCTGGAGATGCTTATTAACAAGTATGTAAAAAATAAAAATTGGGCAGAATGCTTGTCTGCGTCATAGACTTTTAAATAGCTTTTAACTCAATCTACTACTCAGAGCTGAACATTAAATGGCTACAAATGGAACTGGTGGGAAAACATGACCTCATTAAATCCGTGCACCATCCGTCTCAGGCCGGATGCAAACAAACCATCTGCAGATAGGACTTCAAGCAAAAAAAGAAAAAGGAATAACAGAGAGATGCAGTCTCAGCCCAACAAAGGTTATAATCTCTGGTATATCAATTACTCCCTATCCCTACTGGAGCAGTTTGACTCAACCTCATGGGATTCTTGGGTCAGCCTGGAAAAAACAAAAATGATGATATTTTCGAAAAAGCCCCAAACCAACCAAAACAGTACGTTTTTTATTACAGAGGCAGAGAGATTAAACATATCCTAAATTATACATACATGGGGCTCATTACAAATGCATCAGGGACCCTTGGGCTGGCTATAAAAACATTACAAGGGAAAGCTTTGCAAGTTTGTATGCAGTAAAGAAACCACTGGATAGATAAAAACCCCAGTAAAACTGTTGCTAAAACTACTCAGCAGTAGAACTCTACTCCTTCTCCTGTTTGGGACTGAAGGCTGTTGTCCAACTTTAGCAGCAGCCAGACTGATTCAACTAAAACCAGAGAGAAACGTTGCCTATACCAGCCTATGAGAAGTCCCTCTCTGGGCTCAGAGGCACTGGGGTTGAGTAAAAGCTCAGTAGTTCAAACTCCTCCATCCTTCCTCTTGTTGAATTCAGCTAGCAAAGCAAACAAGTCTGTATAAAAGGATGAAAAATCTTTGATATACTAAAATGCAGATAAAACAGGGCATGGGCAAAGGCAGTCCCACAGTGCCATGACACAGAACTGTCTCAGATATCTGCCTGGATCTGGCTAGCAGACACTGAGTCACCACGACTTGCAAAACTAAAGCAGATCACCAAATATAGAATTAGATTGGATTTAACATGAAGATATATCTTTCTTACGCTCTTTCTATACGGTTTTACTATTTTATGTAATCTGGTGCGATTTCATGCCTGGACAGTCATTTAGCAAAAGGTGAATACCTACAGGCAGCTATTATTTGTTACATCCCAAACAATACACACAATTTCTACATGGATGTAGCTGAGGATTGGGAATACAGGCGAGATGCTCAGACCCTTGGAAGGGCTGAATGTGTTGAAAGCCTGATCAAGATATCAGTAAGCAAATCCTGATTAGCTGAGAGCTGTTTTCAACAACCATAGAGCATATCTCTGCAGAAAGAAATAATTGCCAGCTTTGGGGCAGAAGGATGGAGTCAGGAGAACTTCATGGCATGGAGCATCCTAGTGCTGAGCCAGCAGAGGATGCTGCAGACGTTCATCCATGAACCTTTGCTGGGTGAAGGTAAATAAATACCTTTGACACTGGCTTGTGTGGTTGGCTGCTTTTTTTTTTTTTCTGACATTGCCATGCCAGTAACTAAACTGAATAATGTGCATCTCCCTGCTCATGTGTTACAGGACTGTTACAGGAAGAAGTTTTTTCATGACTCATTCCCATTTTATTCCTCTGCTTGTGAAAAATACAGCAGGTACATGCAGAGGGGTGAAGGCTCTTGCATTTTGCATTGTAGGAGGGATTTATCTTGCAACAGTAGACAATGTAGATGCCTTAAATTTCCTTCAGAATTGGGAGCTCTGCAGAGACGTTCAGTTTGCAGATGAGGAAACCTATAATCACTCACTCAGCTGAGGTTGTCTCTGTGTGTGCTGGGTGCCTGAACACCCTACTGCAGTCAATGGAGACGCAGTGAATGCAGCTGCTGGAGTCTGAAGAGTGATTCAGCCCAATAAATGCAATGTCTGGTTTGGCCTGACCTGACTTTTGTCCACTGGTGAGGGGTGAGGATTCAGGGCCTGAATTTAATTAGCTAAGGCATTTAGAGCCATTTGAAATAATCTAGGCTATCCAAGACACCCCCAAGGTCCATATGGATCTGATTTCCTGGAGACCTTCTGGGCGAGCTGTTGGAAGGAGGTAGCATTGCTCACAGAGCCAGACACTAGACAGACATGTCTTCTTTTGCACCTCTGTTACATGCAATGCTCCCTCTTCTGCACTGGCTCAGGCCTTGACTCAGTTGTGCAATCTGCTAAGTGGAGGGCTCTGGAGTCTGCAACTGATGCCCACCCCTTGTCAATATTATGAATAGACCTTGGGGTGCGATTTGTTCATGGTAGCGTTGATGTTTGAGTTGCTCACACTAAAGCTTTTGGTGCTGAGGTGCTCTGGAGTATCCTGCCTGGCCTGCAGTGATCTCAGAAGGTGTACTGTGCATCTCCTGTGGAATCCCAGCACTTCCAACAAAAGCCTAACTGAGCTGTTACTACACTGGCCTCAGGTGATATTTATGCCTGGCCCCGAACGCAGTGTGTTCTGTTGAAACCCTGGTAGCAGAGCAATAACCACAACAACCTACCTCATTGACTTGAATCTCATGCTTCAGAGTCCATCAGAAATTCTGGAGAACATGGACTTGTGGTACTGCAACATCATCAGCAACAAACTGTGTCCAAAATGAAAAAAAGGAGTTTATTTCAAAATTCATGCTCCAAGCTGGTGGAACATGCTCTGCCATGGTACATCTGAGCTTGAGATATAAAAGATTATTATCTTGTAAAAGATAAGGATTGATTCCTCCTCTCGGAGTGAGGTCAACAATCACAGCTACCACCAAACCCCTGAAGTGGGGCACACCATCTCTTTCTGCTTTCCCAGTGGTTGCATGGGAAGGAGGTCAATGCATGATCCATGTAGGTTTGAGTTCTCACTGTGAACCTTCTTCCTGCACAGACTTCCTCCTAGCATGACATGTCACTAGTATATCATAATTTAAGCCAAGGGCTGTAGAAAGGATAAAGGATTTCCATGGGGAGCAGTCCTGTCTCTGGCCTGGGAGCCCAGACCGGCTGGCTAAACAGTGCTGCTTAGCCTCAAAAAGGGGCTGCATGTAGCCACTTGACATTGTCCCTTTGGAAGCCTCTGCTGAGAGTGACAGCTTGACAGTTCTATGAAGCAGGCATCTGTATGGAGGAATTAAGGGAGGCTATTTATTTATTTATTTATTTATTTATTTATTTATTTATTTATTTATTTATTTATTTATTTAAACCAGGAATAACAGGAATAGGAGCACTGGCGCAGACTCACTCTCACATGGAAGCAGTTAACTTGGCAGTCTCAGCAGAGGAAAGCCAGGCATTGTATATAGGTATATATAGGTATTCCTGTTCTGCATTTTAGAAGCAGCAGGAAGATGTTTCTTGATAACAGAGATAATGAAATATTTTCCTCCTCCTCAAGTAAGGATGCAGGATGTGAAGTGGCAATTGTTGAAGATGAACTTCTGTAACGGCCCCCCTCCATTAGATAGCTTAAACCCAGCACTAGTAAAAGGATCAGCGGGGGAGTTCTCCCAACAATTAACACTGAACTGTTTTAAAGATTTGTCCCAGTCCATCTGCATTCCTGTACACCTCCAGTCCTCGCCTTCCTCATACTCGTCAGCTGTTAGCAGTCTCTCTGGTGTATAGATGTGATTACATTTCTGTAACTAATTTGGCAGTATGTGTTCAAACTCGGTCTGCCGGAGCGCTGAGAGCAGCGCAGTCCCACGTTCGCGTAGCAGCAGATGGCACCGATTCACGGCCACTGTGGTAACACAGGGACCTCCCCTCGGGTCTCAGCCCCAAGCAGTCCGAGCAGTTTTCCTTCTGGATAGTGGCATAGGTCCAGGTATCCAGATGAACAGAGGGTTTAAGGACTTGCTGCCATCAGCTCCCACCCCATTTCACACCACTACCAGGGAGAGCCACTAATTCCAGTCTGTGGATGTGCCAGGGAAATGCATTCACTGGGAAGTCCCCATGAGACTTGTGAAGATTGGGGCGGGATCCTTGTGGCTCCATCCGGGCTCTTTTTACTGGATCTGTTCCTCAGTGGCCTCTGCCTAGCACAGCGCTGCCCAAGTAACGCGATAGAGCTGGGTTCTCCGAGAAACGCTGGGTGACCATGTGAGCCTGTGGTGCTGGTCGGTGCGGGAAGCAGCCGTCCTGGCACTCGGGATGAGCTGGCAGGGCAGCCGTGCAGCCCTCTTTGGAGTCACCATTTCAGCCCCGACGGATCAATACCCAAGTTCCCTGCTGGTCCCCAAAATGGGGGACACTTTGCACGCAGGGGCACTGCAGTGTTGGTGTGTTGCACAGTCACACAGCAGGGGTGAAGCATTTTTAATTGGAAACAAGTCAGAAGGAGCCCTGTGGGCTGCATGTTGCATGTGGCAGGTTAGGCGTCCTGCCTGGCTACGATCTGTGAGTGGCAGGAGGAGCGTGGTGTCAGACCGGGGCTGCTGGTTTGCAGAGGGTGTTTGAAATTGTGTGTGGTAGTGATGCACTAATTTTCTTTTCACATGCAGATCTAGCTGCAACGTCAGAGCCCTGAGTGTATCAAAGCCTCGGCAACCCCCCACCCCAGGGCCTCGGCTGCCGGGTTTCAAGGTGAGCTCTGATGTGGCACAGCTGTGTAACCTTGGCTCAGCTCGCTGGGAAAGTGGATAAGCTGCGAGAAAGAGCTCCTAGAGCTCCTGCCCTTTGCTGAGGAGCTGCAGTGAGGTTTGGATGCTTGCCCTTGGTCTGTGACCAAGCTCTGCTGCAGGTATACCTGTGTCTGGCTGTGCACCTTGCTGATCTTCCTTCTCTGACTTCTTGGACTGAGCTGGGCTTGTCTGGTGATCCCTGGGCTGTGACTGACCCTGGAAAACTGCTGCAGGTCTGCTCTGATCTTCTTGTTTAGAACTGCATGCCCTGCCCATGAGGATGCTGTCCTGGTGGCCCCCTTTACCTGCGGGGGCAGCCTCTGTGGGCGGAAGGTCGGGCACCGCTTTCCCTGTGGGTGCGTGTGAGCGTGGCTGACCTGTGCGCAGTGCCTTGCCTGCATGGGAGGAGGTGGGGGAAGAGAGGCCATGGGCTTCCCTCCTGCCATAGGTTTTCCTGGTCGAGCTTTGCATGAATGTCCCCTAGCAACCAAATTGGTTCCTAAGCGTGCTTATATTCCAATTTCCTTCACTAAAACCCTCCAGGAGAGGTCTATTTCTGGGACAGTGTCTCTTATAGCCAGGTGACTGAGCTGGGCTCTTGTGTCCCAACTGGAGAGGTGTGTGATGGGGCAAGGTCTCCAGGATGTGCCTCTGGGAGAGGGTGGAGCCAGCCCCCGTAAGGAGCACCATAAAATGCCCTGATGCGCAGGGGTGAGGTGTGCAGGACTGAACCCAACGCGGGGTACCTGAGGCCCTAAAGCATGCAGGTAGCCTCACGATGCAGTGTCCGAGTCATGTCCAAGGAACATCTGTGCTTGGAACACCTCGCTCTGGCAGGTCACTGCAGGGTGCTCATGTGCCTCCTGCCAACAGCCTTACAGTAACTTTTCTGTATGTGATGGCCTCTGAGGATTGCTCCTCTGTAGGTGTAACAGTCATCAATCAATGATGTCCTTTTAAAAACATTAAAGGCCCCTGTGGTTTCGTGTCCCGGGGCGATAGGACAGCCTGTTTCCCTGAACAGTCTGAGTCCTCTGTGTCATGGGGGATCTTTGAACTTTCTATACTGGGTTGCTTAGTGAAAGGCAAACAAACCAACAAACCAACCCCCATCTGCCTAGCTATTTGAGAGAATTTGAACCCTGTGATTTGAAAGTACGGAGTTCCCGAGCCCAAAAGTGTTTAGAAAATTTAAATGGATTTAGGCTTATTGTTTCAACCTCTGGGAATATATTCAGTGCAGCACAGAAATGAACAATTGCCGCGATTCCTCACAAGGCAATCCCAGGGCTGCTGTAACATTGTCACCTCTGCGATGCTGCGTGGCATTAACATCTTGCTGATGGTGCAAAGCACACTGACACCGCGGCTTTTGTTATCGCCAAGGGGAAACAAGCCACAGCAATCTCACCAGTTGACTCCTGGCACCTTACGCTTTCAGAGCAGTGCTGAGGTCAAGTTAGTATTAAAGTTATCTGAAACCCAGGGACAGATTTTCATCAGCTTGAGGGAGGAAAAGGCTTTGGATTAAGCTCATCTAGTGCACCTGTGGGAAAGCACAAATGTCTCCAGGCACTGTATTTCTTAATTGTTTATCTGAGCCTTGTGTTTACTCGCCGTTATTTGTTTAGACAGGTGTAGCTGTGCCCAGAGAAAGCAGTCTTTGGAAAACTTGTGAGATGCTGACAACTAATTATTTGTCCTTCATAAATAGTTATTATTAGACTGATTCTAAACTTATACAATTCACTAATTAATGTACTGTGCTTTGCTGGTGTACAGCAGAGAGCACTCGGGTGCTTGGAGAACTGCTTTTGACCTCTCTTTCACCATTTCCCTCTCAAGGGACTCCCCAGCATGGTGCTTTGTGCTTTGCTGAAGTTGTCCCAGAGTGCTCAGCCCTTCTGAGGTGGTGGTTTTTAACAGTTTCCACCAAGAAAAGCAGCTCTTCTTTATCCTGGATGCATTTTTTTCCTGCCTGTGCTCTTCTGCTTTCTGCTGGTGGTGGCTGCTGTCTGGGTACCTGAGGTGGTCTGGCTGGTGAAAATCTTTGGAGCAGGACCCCTGAATCGCTACTGCTTGTGAGGACCGATGTACCCATCAGGGCCTCAAAGACATGCCTGGCACAAGCAGCAGAGAGATACATCAGTGTAAATCTGAACGGCTTCTTGGGGGTCTGTCACCAGGGGCCGTTCAAAATAAAACGGTTGTCTACAGACAGGGATTTCTTCTGTTTGTTTCAATTTTAGGGGTTGAGGAAATACAGCAAAGAGCCTTCAGTCTCTTCACCACTACAGTTCAGCTTATCCAGGCCAGGAGACTGTTGCGTTTTATACACAGTGTTTTTCTGAATCAAATTGTACACTCATCAGAAAATGGACCTTGCTGTTTGATGTATGTTGAAAAGTGCCATGTACGTTTATTGTGCTGTATAAATAAAATAGAATAATGCTGAGACTCAAGGACTCCCATGGAGTCATTCAGAAGAGAGGCAGAGGGCCAGTGAATGAATTTGGACAAGAATCAGAAAAGGGAAAGAATTTTTTTTTAACAGAAAAAACCCGAGAAAGAGCCTTTCCTGCCACAGAAACAGGTCCTGAGCTGCCAAAAGACTGGACTAAGCAGTAAACCAGGTCCTGTGGTTGAGGAATGGGAAGAGGTATGTACTGGATGGGATTTTTCTGCCTAAAAATGTGTCTCTATCTCTGTGGGTGGCTCAGGGCTGCTTTTCGAATTGAGGGTGCAGGTTTATTTCTGCCTGAAGCTGACATCTGTATTGGTGGGGGGAGGAGGACTGGAGGACTGGCCTCAGCCACTAACTCAGTGAGCTGTTTCCAGTTAGTGATGGTTTAAAGATGCTGAGAGCTCAGCTGACTGTGTGTGTGTTCGTCCAAGAGCACAGTATCCCCTCATGCCATTTGGCGATCCGTGGAGGGACGGAGACCATAAACAGTAGTGAAATACTCTGGTGATCCTCCTGCTCTGGCACTGGAAACAGTTTGAGTCTGTGGCACAGAGCCTGTGGCCGCTTGAGCCTGTGGCACAGCTCTTTCCGCCATGGGTGGCTGTGCCCTGTGATGGCACTGGTGACATGCTGGGAGCAAGAACAACTCCAGTTGTTCCAGCTGACCCTGCTTTGAGCAGCGGGGCTGGACTAGGTGATCTCCAGAAGTGCCCTGCTGACCTCAACCTTTCTGGGTTTGTGTGTAGGGACTAGAGCAGAAACAGGATTAGGGGTCAGAGATGTAAAGAGAGAGGAGGGGAGGGAATGAGCAGATGGCAGCTTTAACCCTTGTATGGGGAACATACCTTCAGACGGAAGGTGAGGAGCTGCAGGCAGCCTGCCAGGGAGGAGGTGGTCAGTGGTAACACGTAAAGATCCCAGTGACCCTGCTATAGCAGAGAAAGCTGTCGAAGTCATGCCATTAAGGACCAGGCTTTCAATAGGGCACAGCATTTGCTGGGTGCCTGGTGATGTCTTCTGAGAGCCTGACATCACCTCTCTGTGCTGAAGATTTGCATTTTCAGCACTGAGCTGTTTTCATGTTTGGGCCGTACCTGCCCTCTCACTTCAGATGAGCCCCTTTCTCCGGCTTAGGTTCAGTAACAGTGAAATCTATGCCGGTAGGGCATGTTAATGCAAAACTTCCCTGCCTGTTTGCACCTTTTCCTGGAGCAAATCCAAGGCTGCTGCAAACACAAAGGGATTCATCACTCTCCAGCTGTCTGCAGACAGCAAACCAAGAGCAATGTTTGACAGTGAGGAATAATTACCTTGCCAGCTTTGCTTTATCCACATTTCAGATTCAGAAGGGAGATAAAGCCATGTTACCAATGGCTCAGGCAAGCAGCCCATCAAGAGCATCCAGTGCAGCTGGAAGCTCCCCTATCTTAGGCGAGACGTGCCTGTGGCAGCTGTGTGGAGGGAAGAGAGGCACTGCAGATGCCATCTCTCCCCACCCTCCTGGGGTGTCCTCTGCATCTGGTCCTTCCTCTCTGGCTAGTTCTTTGCCAGGGGCCATCTCTTGGTTACAAACGGCCCTGTGGTGCTTGAGATGCCCAACCAAAGCCTGGCATCATGAATCCTGCCCAGCCTAAGGAACAGCATCCCAAAGTGAAGTCTGTGCCAATTTATTTTGCTCATCCTTCCCACCTCTTTAATTAAATGAGCTTGAACATGAACAGGGTTGCCTGACCCTTAGTGGGTTAAATGAGCCAGTCTCCATGGCAACCTGCTTCTCAGAAGGTTTGACATCTTGCTGTCTCTCCTCCAAACCCTTCCACATTCCTCAAGGCTGATCCCTCTTTGCATGTGGTTTTTTTAAAGGCACAAAGTTAGGTTTGCATCTGGGTTGGGCTGCTATTTCAATGCTATTTCCTAATGCTGCAGGAGCTGTACTATACTTTGGAGGCAGGCAGCTTTTCTCAGGCTGGTGGGATGATTTGAGATTGCTAATCTTGAAGCAAACCCTGAGGTTGCTGCCTCCAAAGCTGCACAATGGTATCCATTCAGATAATTGTTTTGGTGTGGATCAAAACTTATAGAAAGTATTGCTCTGTGGTAATATTTCTGGAAGGGGGAAAAAAAAAAGCCATTTAGAAGTTTGAATAGGAACAGTCCAGCTGTTTCTAGGTGTCGTAAATAAACAGCATGATTTGTCTCTGCACATGCCGTGGAGTTGAAATTTCAAGTGCTGACCCAGATTGAGCCAAGGGCAGAGATCATGAAATCTGTATGCCCATCAGTCTGGTGACGCTTACAAAGTGCCTGGAGATGCTGAGGTGAGATGGGACAGAAGACTTTATGCTTGCTTAGAGTGTAGACCTGTGCATGTGCAAGAAGTCCCCTTATGCCTCCCCTGCTTCATATCCACTAACAAATCCTTTTCTTGCACAAAGAAAGATGTTCTCTGGCCTTCTGCCTCTATGCAGTAAGGTTTGGGTTGGTGGTTTTTTTTTTTCCCCTTTTGGTGGCCAGTCAATTCAAATGCTAGTTGCTGGCAAAATTTCCAAGTAATGGAGACCAGAGCTCCTTCTTTTACACGTCCAATGTTGGCTTTTCCACAGAAAACAAATAAAAAGCTAAAAAATGTCATATTAGAAGAACAGCTTTCAGGCACTGTTGCCTCTGTAGGAATTAGCATGAAAAGGAAAGGAGGCAATGCAAGGGAAAGGTTGGGAAGTTACTTGACTGCGTGCACTATTTATGTGCCTAGCAAAGAATGTGAGTGGAGGACTATTTAGTATATCAGGCAGAGATGTAATAAGACTCAGGGATGAAAGACTTTAAACAATTTCAAGCTCAAAATATGATTCAGACATTTAACAAGGAGGGGAATCTATTAGGAGAACACATCCTAAAGGAAGCAATACACTTGCTATCTTTTTGCATCTTTAAATTACATTTGGGAATGGAGTTCATTTAAGCTATTTTAGGTGCCTACTTTAGGATGACATGACCTGCACCCGTTACCTCCACTGACAGTAAAGGGAGCTTTGGGTGCCTGGATGAAGTGCAGGTGGCTGTATTTTAAGCGTCTATAAACAGCAATTTGAATCCCTCCCTGGGGTGTCTCTCTAAAATAACTGCTTCAGATGAACCATGATAAATGCCTGATTTAAGAGTGACTTGGGAAGCCTCTCTAGGTCTGGATTATGTACCCAGCCCCAGAACAGGGATGAAAATTGTCTGGGTTTAAAATCACAAATTTAGGGGCAAAATGGAGTGTGCATGCCCAGCCTCAGTTTCAGTCCTGTCATACACACAGGCATAGGTATCTGCACATTTTCTCCAGTCTGCATGCTGTTTCTCACATGAGCCAATCTGTGATTAAATGTTTCAGTAGGTTTAAGCAGATACATCCTGCCTCTCATTACAGTGAATGCCAGACAGGGCTTTTGAAAATTATCTACATGTAAAGTGTTTGAGCTATGCTTTCACAATACATTGCAAAAAAAAAAAAAAAAAAGATGCAGAAAAACATTAGCCACATGTAGAAGGGGCATGCATGTTTACCGTTGCCTTCCTTTAAGCAGCATTTATGTGTGACCATCCTTTTTGAAAGGCATGTGTCTGTGCCAGGGCCCGGAGGGCACCAACAGGCTTTAATGGCCCTGACCAGTCTCACCTGGGGGTGCCCCAAACCCTGCACCGGGGCTCAGGAGCCTATTTCACCTCAATATTGCAAGGTGATAAAGGGACAAAATCGGTTTGTGCGTTGGGGTGTTCCTGAAAAATGGCGTGTGATGGTGTATATAAAAAGCATGATTGCACCCTCTTACACACGTGAGGACATTTGAAGTCATTGTTGCGTGGTCTGCAAGGTCAGGAAGGCAGTCTCTACGTTAGCTCATATCCTATTTAGTGTGTAAATTGTGGCATGATGACTGTGTTCCAGGACCTTGGCAGTCTCATTATTTTTCCAGAATAAAGAGAGGGACCTCTCGCTCTCCCCATCAAAGCCAGGGCCGGCTGCACCTGTTTTATTTAGTCTGGATGGATGAAGCCACTGTACAAGGTTTAAGGCAGCAAAGGTCTACAATAAATCCAGTCTCATCTGCACCATGTGGGAAAACTTCACAAAGGCTGTACCATCCATGGCTCATCTCTGATGAGAGTGTAGTTGTCCTTTGATATCCACCCCATATTCTCTTTTCTTATTGAAATAGCAGTCTTGAATGATAAAAGCTTTGGCATGATTTGATGAATTCCGTAAGGCACTTGCCTGAGCGTCACGCAACTGAGCAACTGGGGCACCAGCAATACTACTGTAAGCCCAGTGAACTGCTGGGTTCCAGTGTAATCAGAAATGAGGAATCACCATGAGATGAATACATTTCTAGTGGAGGACCTCAGTGAAATCTCCAGTTCTGAGCTCTCACACTCCAGCCCCCTCTCACCATGTCTCTCCCAGGCATTGTTGCTGAAAAAAACCAAAAGCCTTGTGCCTTGTGTCTGTGTCAAACCTTTGCGCCTGAGGGAAGGCACAGCCTGGCTTCCGCTCCAACAACGCTCGTGTCTTCCAATTGTCGGGGTCTCTGTCAGCGACCATCTCAGCCACAGACCTGGAGGAGCAGTGGTTGGCGGAGAGAGGTGCTAGCGAGAGGGTAAGGGACCTCTTTCCTCCACTGTCCCCTGCTTCCGCACAGAGAGAGCTGGTGTGCTTCCCGTGGGGGTGAGCATCTGGGGGGGAGATCTCTGTCAACGGGAGAAGGGGAGCACGGACAGACAACGGGATCTGAGGAGAGATGGCAACAGGAGAGAGGAAGAAGTGCACGGAGGAGTGTGGGAGGAGCAGGGAGACTGCAGAAGAGAACGGTGGAAACGGGGTGAACCTAGCAAAGGAGGGGGCTGGCGGGAGGTGAGAAACCTGGGGAAGTGCCCGGTAAAGGAAGCGTGGGGGCAGAAAGGGAAGAGATGGGCCGGTAGGTAGCAGAGCAGCGGTAAGAGGTGGAGGCTGGACTCCCCCCAGCCCCTTCCGAAGGCCTGCCTGGGCGTGCAAGGGTGGAGTCACCCCTCCAGGCTGGGGGGGGCCTGGCAGCGGCACCCACCCTGTGGGAGATGGGTTGTTGCAGGTCGTGGGATGGATGACGGTGTGGGAACGGTGGTGTGGGGATGGCTTACTTCTCTTCCTTGTGAGATGTGCAGGAACCCTGGTGGGAGATGTTTTCCTCTGCACCAGCGTAGCTGCTCTTATGCTTTTTCATGTGGGGTTTCATTACGCCCTGCTCTTGCTGCAGATGGTGCACGGATGAGAACGAGGAATGCATCGCTGCTAAAATATGTCCCAGCCATCTGGTGCCGTCCTGGCCTGGCCCACCCTCTTTCTGCTCAAGAGTACAGTAATCGCCATCCTCTTCCTGCTACCCAGGGCCAGCCCTCAGTGCTTGGGATGCTCTTCCCAACTCCTGCCGCGGAGCGGGAAATCTCTGCCTTCTCTCATCATCTAGAGGGGTGTTTGAAGGGGATGGGCAAAAGCAACACTGGGTGCGACGAGGCAAAAATGAGAGGGGAAAAAAATTGAAGAAATGTAAGGTGAAGAAAGCACTGATGATGCAATTTAGTAGGAAACGGAGATTTGGAAACTGCCAGTGCGGAGAAGATACTGTCCATACGGCTCTTACCCGGCTAATGCAACACAGAAAACAGCCTGAGGAAGCAGAAGATAGAGGAGCGCACTGGACTCAGCAAAGGTCAGTGTTTCTGTTACGTATTTCCACGTGTTACTTCTGAGCCCAGCCCACACTTTCGTTTGACCACAGCTGTTCAAATACAGGATTCCTCTTGTGCAAACTTTCAAGATGTGTTGAATAAAGCTTTCATCTTTCTCTCCTCCTCCCCACTCCCCAGAAATGAGCACAAGAAACAGGACACACAGAAAGTGGTCCTGCCTGGCTTGTCTCCTCCACCTTCCAGCGTTCTTCTCTTGTTTGAATCGTGAGGTGGCCTCTCATGGGGGCACTGGTGATGGTAGCATGCTCCTTTTAGAATTGCTACGTGTGTGTTCCTCCAGTTTCCTTGTGCCAGGTGGAAGCACCCCATGCCATGACTGTGCAAGGTCAATATGGTGCTTGTGGCCTTCGGAAGGCACCTGTACGGTCTCTGTCTGCTGTGAGGCTCTGAAGTGGGGAAACTGCCTTAGCACTTGCACTTCCATATTGGGTTTTAATTAGTTCATGTCACAGAAATACAGCTCTATGGCCATTTCTCCAGCCCTGCTCTGGGACTGACATCTAAACAAATTCAAGCTTCCCATCTTCATAGAATCACAGAATCATTAAGGTTAGAAGAGACCTTTGGGATCTTCATGGTGGGTTTTAACCCCTAAGACTGTCTCCTTGGTTGTCCAGACAAAAACCTCACAACTCCCCCTTTTTCTTTGACTCACAGCTTTTGCTGTGTGGGTTTTTTTTAGGGTTTGGGGTTGGTTTTTTTTTTTGCATTGTCAGTGTGGCTGAGTCATGAGTGAGTAACACCAGCCTGGTCCACCCCTGCCCCTTTTCCCACTGGAGGCTGGACTCCTTCTCTGCTCCTTTCCCAGGCATGGTTCAGCTGGGAGAAGACTTTCCCCTGTTGTCCCTGTCCACAGCTGGGGGACATGCCCTGGTAAATGCCCCTCAATACATCCTTTGTCTTCATATTGCATATGTACTTCCTAATTTCAATTAATTATTATAGACTAGGATAACTAGAAGCCTCTGGATATTGTCGTGGTCTCTGGATATTTTGCTGGTGTCTTGCAGCAGAGCTATTTCTTGCATTCCTGAGGGAGATGCCATATTTCTTATATTTCTGTTAATCTTTGTGGAGCAGCTGCAGTTTGTGTCACGGATCTTAACGGAAGAGCAGAGCTGATGCCACTGAGCTTACCCTGACAGGTTAACCTAGTTGCAAGCATCCAGAAGACCTCATAAAATGGTGTTGCCTTTGGCTGGATCTTGTTCCTTTAGTTTGCTTATGAGGACATCATGTGTGGCAGTGACAGAGACCTCACTGAAGTGGCGATTTGTCACAGCAGTGTCTCCCTCTCTATTTATTTCTTGTCAGAGGAGAAATTAGACTGGGAGTTTTGGCCCATGTGTCCAGAGGGCACAAGATGCTGTTTGAGGGAGTTACGCGCGTGTCAGAAACTGCTCAAAAAGACATTTCTCTCCAAGCGCAGGGCCTGTTCTCAGGTGTTTTATCAGCATGCCTCGCCTTTGGTAAATGCAGAGCTGCCTGCACACTGAGCTTATGTCTCATATGAGTGCGAAAGGGTACTTCTTGGTTTCCTGAGGGCAGCAAAATGTTCTCCTTCCCTTGGGTCTCTGCTGAGGTAGGCTAAATTAAAATTTTTGGTACACAAATAAGAGACATGCTGTCCTCTTAGTAGAACTCAGTCGCACAGGTTCTCATTGTCAAAAGGTGCTATAGGTAGCTACCCAAAATGAGGTCCTTTGTATATGCTAAGCACTGTGCATCATTAGTCATGTTATATACCGTTAGTTCCCCCAAAAGCCATTACTGAAGCCTGAACGTGAGGCTTAAACTTCTCATAATTACGCTAAAGCTCTGGCTGACGATCAAGTTAGACTTATCTTTACATAGATGACTTGCAGGTGTTGTGTACACAGCTCAAGGTGGTGGACATGCAGAAAGAGTGGGTTTATGTCTCCACTTGCGGTCGTCCACTGAAGAGGCATCCCCATCTGTGCCCTGTATATCTGTGACAGTCAACAGAGGTATGCAGGGGGCATTGAGTCCTGCCATCCCAAGGTGAAACGCAATACAATGAAGGGACCCCAGCAGCAGGGCCAGATGTGCACATATGCTCTCTTGATGATTGATGTTAAGTTGTATGAGCCCCATGCTGGTAATCATATGTCCTACCTGCTAGGTAGGAAGATAGCGATGGCTTACAGCATTTGGTCTTGGGCGCTGCATAGAGGGTATGATCCAATGGTTAAACTTATACTGGTTTTCAGTGGTCTGTGTGTGAGCAGCATGGCTGTGCTGAAGCTTCATCTCTGCTGTAAATTCTGGCAGAAGCCCTGGTTGGTTCTTCTCAAGACTTCTCCAGAGGGCTATAGTCTCTGTGTCTCATTCTTTTTCGGAGCTCAATGCTCAGGAAAAGCCAGTTGCTTTTTTCAATTACACTTGGGCTTACTTCTGGGTAAGAAACTCTGTGTGTGTGTTCAGAGGATGGGGAGAGTTGATGAGGTGCCCTGGACCCCAGTGACTCCAGTCAGAGCCATGTGTCCCTTGGTCTGCATGCATCTCATCATCCCTCTGTATCTCTTCCAGTTGCCTCTTTCCCAAGACAGACGTTGATGCATTGGTGGTTTCTGCTCCCAAATGCTCATCCGTGTCTCTGTTGGGGTTTTTTGGTGGGTTTTTTTTTTTTTTTTTTGCATTTATTTGCCTTTACAAAAGATGTAAACAGAAATATGGGCAAAAGTGAGCAAACTCAAGATGAAAGCTGGAAATTATGCACTGGATATCCAGCACATCCTCACTCCGTAGCTCAGAAAGCCCTGAGGTTATGTGGATGTGGTGGGTACATTTTGCTGGTGTCCCCTGCGAGCGTGGGAGGCAATACCCTGTTCTGTCTTTTGTCTGTGTGTTCCTTCTGAGCTCGCAGTGTAAATTGGATAGCAGGAGTCTGGCAGAAGCAGAGAGAACGGTACAGCCCGGACCTCCAGTTGCTGTTGTGGTGGGGATGTCTCAGATATTCTTATGCATTTGGAGTGAGGCTAGCTGCTGACATTTCAGCAACTGAATCTAGCTCTGCATATCTAAATGAAGGTATCTCCAAGGGTGCTGGGTGTCAGTCAGTGGGACCTGTTGAACCATCTCACTAGGAGTCAGACACATCCATCTGATAGCTGAATGACATCTAAAATTATACAAGATAAATCCCACTCCAAGCTAGACTTAGTGAACAGTTGCTCCCACTGAAGTGTGTGTGAGCGATGTCAGCAGAGTCCCAGGGACAAAGACTGGTACATGCACTATTCACAAAAAAGCCCAACCTTCAGTGTTCAAATCCTCCTCCCTAGTCCTTCCCCAGTCCTTGTCCTCCCACCCTCCCTATCCTACACTTCTACATCCCCTCTTCCAACTTTCCATGCCCCCTCCTTGGTTGGCTGTATCCACAGGTGCCCCGAAGTCTCTGCTCTCCTGTATGCAGTGTAGTGTATGGCACATGCTGGACAGACCCATCTCTCCTAGTATGAGGTTTTTCTGCTCTCAGGGACTGAGACAGGAACTCCACATATGAATAGTTATTGTTTTAAGGAAAGAGGCAGATCCCTTGCTCTTCTCTGCTCCTCTCTCACCAGGGCACAGGAAAAGAAGCACAGCCTACCACAACCTACCAGTGCCGTTTGCTCCTTGAAGACCAAACCCACAGCCACATGCTCTGGGCAGACAAAGTCTCCTCTAAGCAGGCGTGGTGGTTTGAACCACGAAGCCCAGAGTCTACTCCTGGCAGAGCCGCCCATGATGCAGCAGCACAGCAGGGGGCTGAAAGGGCCAACTGCAACCGCAAGATCTGGTGAGGACCCAGGAACTGGAGACAGACAAAGAACTTGGACCCATCTGCTAACATGAAGTCATATCACCTGAGTGCAAAGCCAAAGAGCTGGGAGAGCATTTGAACGGCTGCTGCTGCTACTGTGGTGATAAATTAGATCACTGTGAGAGCACTTTAGAGCTGGACAGAAAATTCAGTTGCTCTCCTGCCAATTTCATGCTGTAAGTGGAATTAACGCTTGCTTTAGCTGCACTCTCCAGCCATGGGCAAGTGTCCCTTGTGCACTGTCTCCAAGGGATTTTGCTCTCTGGGAACTGTGTGTATCTGAACCAGCATAAAGCAGGCAGAGGAGAGACCTTGCTGTGTGCACAGCACCAAGGAGAAGCACCATCAGAACAGGAGCCCGTTTTGGCCTTAGTGCCTCCGACAACTTGGACTTGGGTCCGAAAAGCAAGGTTTGAGACCACCTGTGAGGCAGTGACTTGTTTTTCATTTTTTTCCTAGGAGGTGGGTGAAGAGAAGCTGCCTGGGAACAAGGTTTGGAAATTTGAAGTGGAGATCAGGTGTTGGAAGCAGTAGCAGTGCTCTATCAGAAGAGAGATAAGAGAGTTCCCCACCATGGTGGGATTTTTAAAGCCCAAGTTGACACTTAATGGAAAACAAAAACAAACCCCAAAACACTCGCCTCCAAATGATACAAGATCTGGACCTGGTTTGATTTGCTGGCTCGCAATGTGCAGGAGACCTGATGTTGGAAAAGGCGTCCAGCTTTGACATCTATGAAACAGAGCAGCAGGAGAGCTCCAGGGAGGTGGCACACACCAAGCAGTCCTTAACAGCCTCACTCCTGTCACATGCCACCCATGTTGGGGCACTCAGGCCAGTTTTTGTGCCTGAAATGGTGAAGGAAGCAGAATCAGAGAAGGGGGACAGGTCAAATAGCTGGGGTTCCCAGGCATGGGCACTGTATTGCAAGGAGTGAGGAGACCGTTGGCTTGAGCTGGAGCACAAGAAATATATCTCTGCCCTGAGACTGGAAAAAGAAAGTGCAGAAAAGGACACAGAGCTCCTAAAGTACGAAGCACTGGGAGCCAGCATAGATTTATGAGGCTGGGTGTGAAAGTGTAATGCCTGTCCCTCTGTCCAAGGGATGTGCTGTTCCTTGCAAGATGAAAGAACAGGAGTTCTTGCATGTAAGAGAAGATCAAGTTTGAGACCACTTGAGGAACCTGAACATACATAAGTTTATGGGACCTGATGAGATGCATCCCAGAGTCCTGAGGGAATTGGCTGATGTAGTTGCCAAGCCACCCTCTGTGATATTTGAAAAGTCCTGGCAGTCAGGTGGAGTCCCTGGTGACTGGAAAAAGGGAACCATTGCGCCCATTTTTAAAAAGGGTAGCAAGGAGGACCCTGTGAACTACCGACCTGTCAGCGTCACCTCTGTGCCTGGGAAGATCGTAGAACAGATCCTCTTAGAAGCTCTGCTAAGGCACATGGAGGACAGGGAGGTGATTCGAGACAGCCAGCATGGCTTCACCAAGGGCGAGTCCTGCCTGACCAACCTTGTGGCTGTCTATGATGGAGTGACTACGTCAGTGGACAAGGGAAGAGCTACAAATGTCATCTATCTGGATTTCTTTTCTGTAAGGCCTTTGACACGGTCCCCCATGACATCCTTCTCTCTAAATTGGAGAGATATGGATTTGATGGGTGGAGCGTTCGGTGGATGAGGAATTGGTAGGATGGTTGCACCCAGAGGGTAGTGTTCAACGGCTCAATGTCCAGATGGAGATCAGTGACGAGTGGTGTCCCTCAGGGGTCCATATTGGGACCAGTACTGTTTAATATCTTCGTCAATGACATAGACAGTGGGAGCAAGTACACCCTCAGCAAGTTTGCAGATGACACCAAGCCAAGTGGTGTGGTTGACACACCTGAGGGACAGTACGCTATCCAGAGGGACCTGGACAAGCTCGAGAATGGGCCTGTGTGAACCTCATGAGGTTCAACAAGGCCAAGTGCAGGGTCCTGCACCTGGGTTGGGGCAACCTGCCATATCAATACAGGCTGGGGGATGAAGGGATTGAGAGCAGCCCTGCCGAGAAGGACTTGGGCGTTGGGATCACCCTGCACGGCTTGACCTTAAGGAGAAGGAGCTGTGGCACTGAGAAGCTGGTAAACAGCTGGATATCTGCACGGCTCGGCCTTGAGGAGAAGGAGCTGTGATAAACAACTAAGAAGAAGCGAGGAAAACAGGAACACCTGCAAGCAGCAATCCTGACTGTGTGAGGGGCGCGTGGACAGCGCATGATATTTTGTATATAGCCAATTGCAATAGTGTGTGTAACAAGTTGTAACCAATCATGAGTGTGTGCGCAGTGACTAAGCGAAAATTATGATATATATTGGAGTCAGACAAGACAATAAACGGCTTCGGAATATAACTCTCATAGAGTTGTGAAGTCCATCCTTCTCCTGCAACTGGTGACCCCGACGTGATACGATCTCTGGGATCTCATCGTTGAACACCGGTCGAGACGAGCAGGGTGATCCCAACACTTGGGGGTATTGGCGGACAAAAAGCTGGGCATGAGCCAGCAATGTGCACTTGCAGCCCAGAAAGCCAACTGTCTCCTGGGCTGCATCCCAGCAGTGTGGCCAGCAGGTTCAGGGAGTGATTCTGCCCTTCTACTCCTCTCTGGTGAGACCCCACCTGGAGTACTGCATCCAGCTCCGGAGTCCTCAGCACAGGAAAGACATGGACCTGTTGGAGCAGGTCCAGGGGAGGGCCACCAAAATGATCAGAGGGATGGAACACCTCTCCTGTGAGGACAGGCTGAGGGAGTTGGGGTTGTTCAGCCTGGAGAAGAGAAGGCTTCGGGGAGACCTTAATTGCAGCCTGCCAGTACTTAAAGGGGGCCTATAGGAAAGATGGGGATGGAGTTTTTAGCAGGGCCTGTAATGATAGGACGAGGGGTAATGGTTTTAAACTAAAAGAGGGCAGATTTAGACTAGATATAAGGAAGAAATTTTTCACAATGAGGGAGGTGAAACCCTGGCCCAAGTTGCCCAGAGAGGTGGTCGATACCCCATCCCTGGGAATATTCCAGGTCAGGTTGGATGGGTTTCTGAGCAACCTGCTCTAGTTGCAGATGTCCCTGCTCATGGCAGGAGGTTGGACTAGATGACCTTTAAAAGTCCTTTCCAACCCAAACTATTCTATGATTCTATGTTCCCAGATGAACTACAAAATGTATGGGAATTTGTTTTAAGAAGTAACTTTAACAAGTCTCAGTCTGTTTAAATCAACCCTTCTGTTCTTTCAAATGTTTCACAAAGCTGGACTGGTCCAAGTGCAGATGGTAATTTCTGGTAGAGTCTGGAGTAATAGAGCTGAGTGGGACAACAGAGAGGGTGGGGGACAGGAGAAGCCCCCTTTTTTGGCAGAAGATTCCTACCTAGCTTTGGTAAAGCTTTCGGGAAGAATCCTGCTCGCCTTCAGTATTGCAGGCTCAGAAGCTCTTCTGTGAGTGCGCTGATGAAGGACAAAGACAAGGTGGCTCTGTAGCCCCTCTGCAAGGGGTCTGCCTGACCTCTTTTTCTGGTGGTGAGGTGTACAAGACTTGGCATGTAATGGAGCTGCAAGGAGTTTTGTAAATTTGTTTCCTGCTTTGTATCCAGGAACATGTCTCTGTTTTCCTGGAATACATCAGTTTTCATTCTCTGCTTGTCCCTGGGAGCAATGTCAGCCCTGCCTCTGAAAAACATGGGATGGATCTGTGGCACATGATGGCAAAGGCTTGCTTCTCTCCACCTAGGTGCTGGGATTTCTCCCATCAGTGGAGAGGGTCAGACAGTTCAGGGGAATGTCCAAGAGATGAACAGCACCTAAGCAAGCCTCCCTTCCCACTGCTTTTGAAAGGATTGCAGGGGACTTGCTTAGTGCTTCTCCACCAGGTTTGGTCCCTCCCTACACATCAAGCTGAAGGGAGTGTGTCCCTTTGTCAGTGAAGGCTGATCAGAGAGCCTGTGGCTCTTTATAGCTAGGACAAGTTTAGGGGTCTCAGGAACTGGTGTGTTTTCCACTGCCCAGTGCGACACAGCGAGCAGCACTGATGACCAGGACAAGATAAAACACCTCTGGTTGCTTCAGCCTCAGACAATCCACTCCACTGAAGTGAAGTGGGTTTGGGCAGCCCCACTAGTACAAGCAGGACGCTGGTATCTCAAGGTCAATGGCATCTGACTGGGGCATTTCCCAAACACGGTACTGGTATGAGCTAGTCCTCTCTACCACAGCACAGGATGTGCAGTCTCCCATGTTAACCTATGAGGCTGTCCCTCTGCAGATGCTAATGCAATGTGAAGCCTGTTCAAGGCTTTTGCTAAAAACCTCTGCTTAATTTATACTCTAAATGTATTCATCAGCTCATTCGGTTTTGCTCTGAAACATTTTTCACATTTGATATTTGAAGGATCCTGTGTATAAGGCACCTGCTTAACTCCAGTCAGTGTAAGAAGCACCAATACATTTGATAATTAAATGTTTGCTGCCACCTAATTGTCCCTTATTACACTTATTCTTTGAGCCAAAAACCTGTCTACTGGCACTCTCCCCAGAGTGCTGAGCTTCAAAGAGAGTTGGAGAAGAGTTTATTTTCTTAAAGCACAGTATATATTTAAAGTGGAGCCATCTCCAAAACTGTCAGGAAACAGATAAAGAAATTGAGAGAATAGCGAACCCAGTGGGCTAATTATAAACAGTCAAATATAGAAAAAAAGCAGATTGCAGCAAGCTGATAAAATGACAACAGCAACACTGAAAGAGCTAGCACTTACCTACAAACACCGGAGCACTCGGATGAGCATGGTCTTGGCTCTGATCATAATTTTTGTCTGCAGATCTGAAAATCTGGCCTCTTTGTGCTGGCAGAATGATACGGATCTGTATCCAGAGATCAGCTGCAGTCATCAGCTTGACTTCAGCCTAAAACCAGAGGAGATCTGGCCTCATGAACGGATTTCCAACTGCCTCTGTGCCTCAGGCTGGCTTTTCCCTGGATTTGAAAGCCTACCTCTGGGCTCTTCTCTGTTTCGAGCACTGTGCCCTGCAGGGTTGGATACAACCCGCCTGCCTTTGCTGCTGCTCAGCTCTGCATCTTTCCTGCTTGCAGAAATCCCAGGAGGAATACAGAGGGTTGAATGAACTCTACACGCTGGCAACGCTGCAGCCACCTGGTGGGTTCGCGCTTCTCCATCACACATACGGTTGCATTTACACAGGCTTGCAGCAAGGCAAGCAATGTTTTCCTAGCTATAAATACAAATACATTCAAGGCAGTTAAGATTTTTTTTTTTAAAGCACAATCAGCCTATGTGTATAAGCAACTCTATTTTCAGCTGCACCAAATAAGAAAGGTTTCGTAGTACTTTTTGTTAACTTTCTCGTTGTTATATTTTCTCTTCAGTTTTTAGCCTGTCTTGAGAAAATGGGGTTTATGCACAAATATGGGGGGTGTGATTGGGGAAGCTCATCTGAGCAGGTCTTGGAGGGAAAAGTAAGCCTTGGTTATGGGGTCAATGGGGTGTCTGTACGACTGTTCCTGAGACTCTGCAGAAAGGATGCGAGCAGTGAGCAATCCTGGGACATGTTGCTCCAGGGAATGGGATACATCTGCTTGAATTTCAGCATCCAAACCATGGAGATCAGTGTCTGAGCAGTGCAGGGTGTTGGAGAGCAAGGGGCACCTCCTGAAGGCGAGTCAGCTCATGCTGGGACAGGTGTCTACTGCTGTGTGAGTCATTCCTGTTTCTTGCCACTGGCTATAAAGGCACCAAAAACTGGTGAGCTCATTGGATATGTCTACTTTGCAGTTGTCTAAATTTGGATAGATCATTCTCACCAGTGGGCTCGACAGCCGTAGTGATGAGGGCTCAGCAGAGCTTCTGCATCCCTACAGGAGGGGTGACAAGAGGTATTGAGGCTCTGAAATTGGCTCTACACAGACCGGGGTTCACAATGCTCCTGAGGATGGGCACTGGGATGCAGTGGGATTAGCACATCTGTATTAGAAAATTAATCATGCCTAGGACCACTCTCAGTTGTGGAGGCTAAACTGTAATTGTTGAGTTTGTATCCATACCATTAAACTCTCTTCAGCGTAGGATGTCCCCAGCCAGACCCTCTTGGAAACAGTCCCTCCCCTGTGCCTGGAAATTATTTGAGAGCAAGCGAGCTGGCTTGCATGGCATGGCATGGCACGGCATGGCCAAAAACATGCTGGAAACTATTCAAATGATGTAGTACTGAGGATGACAGAGTCCCTGTGCAAGGAACATCTGACACTCCTTAATTTACTAGTGGAGATGGAAGCACAAGGATGCATTTCAAGCAGGGAACTGGTATGTGCCAAGCTGGGAGCTGTGGACTCCCTCTGGCACCGAAAATACGAGCGTCATCTGCATCACATCTTTTAAAAGACTCAACTTCTGGAAGTATCTGGTGGGAGCAGATTCACGCCTTGGGGCTCTGCTCCAAACATTTTGGTTGCAGTAAGCCCTTTTTGTAAGAGCAACAGAAATTGATTGTGGCTTAAATTTCTCACAGCAAATAGCAGAATATCCCCAGATGGAGACCTCACGCTCTTCTTCCTACCCGCGTTCCCTTTCTTCAAAAGGAGCGTTTTGCTGCCCTCTCCTGTCCAAAGTCAGGCAGAAAAGGCGCCGGATCGTTTGTAAATACGCTTTCAGGTCTCTGGGCAGAGAGGGAAAAAATCGCAGTGTAAGGTCCGAGGGCTTCTCCGGTCCGCCAGCAGCCAGGAGAGTGCCCAGGGCATTTTTACCTTTGCCTCGACGCATCCCCCTTGCAGGCGTCCCCAGGCTGGCTGGCTGGGCTGCCATCCTCAGCCTACCTGGAGTGGTAGCGCACCACGAAGCTAAAGCCTGGCAGTCAAAACTTGCAGCTGGGACATGACTGCACCTACCAAACTCACCTTTGGGTGGAAAAATCCAGCTTCCTCTGGCTGTAGCAAATGATGTGATAAAGCTGTTCCCTAGATGCCTGCCCCTGCTGTGCTCTGAGAATGGGACTGAAGCATGGTATTGATTTGAGAAAAGGCTAGATAAGGGCTTTATCTGGGATGTCTCAGTCTGAGAAGAGAACTTGAAGCCTGTTTCTGTCTGGACATCCCATACTGGTCTTCAGGGGCTGCCTGCCTGGATCCTCAACCAGCCTGCACTGCTATCAGCCCTGTCTTGTTATCAGCCCTGCCTTGTTACCATGTTCCTTAGGTGACAGTCTCCGCCAACTGCAAGAGGACAAGAAAGCAACCGCTTATCAGTTCAAACTTGTTGCATCATGCCTCTGTTCAAGGGACTTTCCACTGCTTTGGTGATTCTGGTAGTAAGGGATGATGCATCCTGAGGCTATTCAACTTGTATTAAATGCTAGGCGATGAATGGCTGGGAGACTGATGCTCTCCAACAGGTCTTTAGGAAAGACAGGTGGATTTTTCTAAGCACTGACAGATGCTGCTGCACCTGTGACATCTGGATTCTGGCAACAGAATGAGAAACTCCAAGGAAAGGTGGATGTATGCAGGAAAAGTGACCTTGTTGTAAAAGCCAAATTATTGGCCTCCAGCACTAGAGATGAGCTGGATGCCTGCAGAGACATCAGGTATTAAACACAAGATCATGCGGACTGGCCACAAGTATAAACCAAGGCACAGAATTTTACAGAGTTATTAATAAGCCCATGTATTGGCTTTATGTGGCAACGTTTTGGTGGTAGGGGAGCTGCAGGGGTGGCTTCTGTAAGAAGATGCCAGAAGCTGCCCCCATGTTGGATGGAGACAATTCTAGCTGGCTCCAAGATGGACCCATGGCTAGCCAAAGGTGGCCCCGTCAGCGATACTGGCAGGGCATCCGTGATAACATATTTAAGAAGGGGGAAAAAACCCTGCTGTGCAACGCAGCCAGAAGAGAGGAGTGAGAACATGTGAGAGCAACAGCTCTGCAGACACCCAGGTCAGTGAAGAAGGAGAGGGAGGAGGTGCTCCAGGTGCCAGAGCAGAGGTTCCCCTGCAGCCTGTCGGGAAGACCATGGTGAGGCCGGCTGTGCCCCTGCAGCTCATGGAGCTCCACGGGGGAGCAGATACCTGCCTGCAGCATGGGGAGGGCCCCACGCCAGAGCAGGGGGATGCCCAAAGGAGGCTGTGACCCTGTGGGAAGCCCATGCTGGAGCAGGCTCCTGGCAGGACCTGTGGAGAGAGAGGAACCCCGGCTGGAGCAGGTTTTTGTGGCAGGACTTGTGGCCCCACAGGGGACCCAGGCTGGAGCAGCCTGTTCCTGAAGGACGGCACCCATGGAAAGGAGCCAGGCTGGAGCAGTTTGTGAAGAACTGCAGCCCGTGGAAAGGACCCACATCGGAGAAGTTAATGGAGAATTGTCTCCCATGGGAGGGACCCCACACTGGCGCAGGGGAAGAGCGTGACGAGGAAGGAGCGGCAGACACAATGCATTATGAATCCCCCCATTCCCTGTCCCCCTGCGCCACTTGTGCAGAGGAGGTAGAGAAGTCGGGAGTGAAGCTGAGCCTGGGAAGAAGGGATGCACTGATGGTGCAGGATTGTTCAGACATTAGACTTCCATCTGATATCTTTCAAAGAAGCCAGAAAAGATGACTTTTCGTATGTCAAATTGCCAGGAAACTCCATCATATTGCTCATGGGTTGGGATGTAGCTGGTCAGTATCTGCTATCAGGATGACATTATCTTTCATTCCAACTGCGAAACAGACTATTTAGAAGTAACTAAAACATCCCTGTGTTATCAACACTGTTTTGGTCACAAATCCAAAACACAGAACCATACCAGCTACTGTGAAAAAAATTAACTCTATCCCAGTGTCGTGGTTTAACCCCAATCAGCAACTAAGCCCCACGCAGCTGCTCGCTCACTCCCTCCATCCCGGTGGGACGGGGGAGAGAATCAGAAGGGTAAAAGTGAGAAAACTCGTGGGTTGAGATAGAGGCAGTTTAATAGGTAAAGCAAAAGCCACGCAGGCAAGCAAAGCAAGACAAGGAATTCATTCACCACTCCCCATCGGCAGACGGGTGTTCACCCATCTCCAGGAAAGCAGGGCTCCATCACGCGTAACGGTCACTTGGGAAGACAACGTAATTGACAAAAGACAAATTCCATCACTCCGAACGTCCCCCCACCCCTTCTTCTTCGCCCCAGCTTTATATACTGAGCATGATGTCATATACTATGGGATATCCCTTTGGGCAGTTTGGGTCAGCTGTCCTGGCTGTGTCCCCTCCCAGGTTCCCGAGCACCCCCAGCCCACTTGCTGGCAGGCCAGAGCATGGACAGTCCTTGACTGCTTAGCAACAACTAAAAACATCAGTGTGTTATCAACATTATTTTCACCCCAAAACACAGCACTATACCAACTATCAGGAAGAAAATTAACTCTATCCCAGCTGAAACCAGGACACCCAGCCGAAACCAGGACACCCAGCCAAAACCAGTACACTGGAAAAAGCTTGAAGTAACAAGATCTAACTTCTTAGTGAGTATCTGTAATTTACTGTCATTTCATTGCTTTGCAATACTGGCAGCAGTTTAAGCCAGACACATCTTTCCCCTGTGCAAGAAATTCTTCAAACTCTGCCCTTGAGTCTTTTCTGAGAGAGACGGTGGAGAGAGATCCTTTTGCCTAAAAATAACCTTTGTTTTTCTGTTTTATCTCAGATCTCTGAAAAAATTCCATTTGTGAATGCTCCCTTTTGAGGTAACTTTTCTCTGACACTTTGAAAACTGTTCTTACATCTATTAGCTTTTAGCAGTTGACATTCACGTGCTGGCCGGGATAAATGAGTCTCGTCCCTCTAGGTGTTTCTAAATTAAGCATCAGCTACTCTTCGAGTCCTTAGGGAGCCCCTCTGATCCTGAGCACTGAAAGGGCTGAGGGACGTGAGCACCCTTCGCTTGATTTTCTCTGGATGAGAGCCATTTTTATACTGAGAGGAGTGATGTTGGAGATGGCTATGCCTCCTGCTCCTGTGAGGCTTTCCTTGTGCTCCATCCCTGTCAGATTGATGCCTTGTTCAGACATAAAAGCGCTTGCACAACCCATTAAGAAGAAACTTTTGGTGAAGTTGCACTGATCTCCACTTTCCCTGTGACAGTGATATAGATGGACAAGTGAGATCCCATATCCTAACACACTCATTTCAGAAACTCCAGCCTCTATGCAACAATTTTTTCTGACAAACTTTGAGAGCTCTGTTTCAGATGCCAATCACATATGCCAAAAGCTGCTATCTCATACTCTCAGTGAAGCCAGAATCAGACTCTGTCTGGACAGAAGTGTTTTTTGATGGGTGCTGGCTGCAATGGAGCCACTGTCCCACTTTAACTGCTGGAAGCTGAAGCAAGATTGGCAAAAAGGTGCATGGCTTTACCAGGGAAGCTAATGAGCTCCTTAAAAAATGACCTTATGGATTGAGTTCTCCATCATCTGGAGATAAGAGTTTGCTCTCTTTCGAGAAGTCCTCTGATTCAATTTTTGATGACTGAGTATGGTGTAAGAATCTCTGAAGGAGGTGCTACAGCCCATGTTACTGTCAGACTTTATCCTTTTAATCCATTCTGACCAAAAACATCTGTCTCCAAGAGACAGTTAATGCCTTGGAAGTGATGAGTGTGTTCACGGCACCTTCATGTTCCTGGATGACAAGGCAGACAGGAACTGCTTGCAAGGTTTCAGGATCCCAGAGCATCTGGTGGACCTAGAGCTGCTCATGCTACAAAATTGCCTGAGATGAGATAAGGACTTGTCACCCAACAAGGTTGAGGAGGAACCCATGAGGCCAGGGTGGGGGAGCAGCCAGCAGCCACAGGGACCTTGCCATGAGTTAAAGGAGGAAATGGGCATTGCCATTGTACCTTTTGGATCCTTCAAGTTTCATCACAGTCAAAAACACCTCCTGGGAAAATGGTACTTGTTCCAGTGGAAGATCCTTCTAGATCTACCATGCACAGCTGGATGGGTGTCTAGCCTCCATGTCACCCCAGGACATAAGCTCCCTAGCCCAATCAACCCATTCTGCCCATAATAACCCCACTGCCGATAACAGTGTTATAACAGTGACTTATGACGTTGTTCTCTGAAGCCACTTGGTTCTCCTCTGTTACATCACAATTGTTCAAAGTACTGGCTAATTTGTCCATTATTATGGGGTTTATCAATTCCCCCGTTGCTGATTTGACATGCTGTGCTCAGCTCTGGCTGTTACTCTCTGCTCTCTGGCATTTTGCCAGAGCTGATGTAATCCATGCAAGGCACAAAGAGGTTTTTTGGCTGGCCTTTGCCTGAGACCTCCCTTGGTATGTTTTCCACCTAACTGATGCCATCTCTGGATCTTCATGACTGCAAAATTCCTTCTTTAAATAGGTTCCTGGTCTTCTCTGGAGCAATGCACACAGCAGTGAATTTGTTTGGATTTTTTGTTCATGCTTTTGAGAGCAAATTCCCGTCAGGAAACCCCATGCCCATGATTTATAATAAAGTTTTGCAGTCCCCTGCCAGGCAACATGGTTCTGCATCATCCAGTGACAGCCAGTCCTTTGCCTTATAAGAGATTTATTCCCTAGGAGATAAAGCAGTAATCAACCATCTCAAGACTTGAGTCTCTGGCATTTGGGTCAGGTTTAACTGGCTGGCCGCTTTTCGTAATTTTGTGGGAGTTCACTGATTCTGCACTGATTTACAGTACCTCGCAGACTCCCAGCTCCCGTCGGTCCCTACAGTACTGTTCATGCCTTGCACAGACCTTCCACGGTACCAATGTAGATTAAGCACATGGCGATTGGTTGAAGGGATGTGGTAGAAAAGGCCATTTCTGTCTTGGCTCAGCTCAGCAATCTGTTGAGAGCCTGATATCAACCTGTTATATGTTGTCTTAGCTGATGATTGAGGGTGTACAGGGAACAGGCATTAGAAGAGTTAACTGATGTGGGTTATTATCTTTAATAAGGAAGGAACCTGTGTCATATACAGGCACTCTGAGCAAGGATTGTGCACTGCAGGGCACAGCCTGGTGTGAATCCATTTCAGAGCTGGCTGCTGCTAGCAATAGATGCATGTATCCATCTTCCTGCTCATCCTTTTATCATGTATTTGAGATTTGCTTTAGCTACAGGCACAGTGAGGAAACACAGGAACCTGCTGGACTGAGCAGCCAGAGGCTGAATTCAAGGTGCTTCTATTGCCAACGTGAAAACAGGCACATATCCCCCCAACACCCTCCCACTGCCAAATCTTAGGCACTCTCAAGCTCTCAGGACAACACGGGCATGCCAAAAACCTCTTAAGCCTTTGCCACAGCAGGAAAAAATGCAAATGCTTTGTGGCACCAAGCTCAGGGACTTGCCTGGCCTGAAGGCACAGCATTAGCACAAGACCCTGATGTACAGCATCAGTTGCAGCCCCAGAAGGGACTGGGGTTTCTTCTCAGCTCATGATCCTGTGGTGCCTCCTCTTGCCCCTGTCTCCTAGGACAGGGCAGGCTTTCACTGTGCAGGCCACAGATGGTACTCAGTATCTCATTCTGCCTTTGTACTATCTCTCACAGCTGCTCCCTTCTTTTCTAAGCAAAGTCTTTCGAAGTGGCAGCAGGACACTATTTTACCTTAATGCCATCTTTAAGGGCTTGGCAATGGTGCTCAGTCATGCACTACCAAGGAAAGATGTGATGCTGGACTGTCCATGAGGAATGAGGAGACTTGGAAGCTGCTTCCTAGAAGATGCCCTGATATTCCTACTGAAGAGGACTGTGAGCTGACTGTGACGCTTGTGAGATCTCTACCCGCACCACAAAGGTGGAGCATTGCCTCCTCTCTGAAACGGCCGAGTCCTGCTGCTTCACGACAACAAACCTCCGCTCCACATGCACCAGAAATGATGACAAAAGTGGCACAGAGAGAATCGGGTCAACAAAACCAGAATGTGCCAAAGGGAATGACAAAGACATTGGGCGAGCTTCATGCACCCCACCCTACTGGGCAGCAGGCTCCTCCTTCTGCACTTTGATATCTGGCCTCAAGATGCCACAAAAAGAGCTGGTTCTCTTAATGAGCACCAAAAATGGTGTGAGTGAGGAAATCAAAATGGTGGTGCCCTTGTGGTCAGCCACCAATAGCATATGTTGACAGAAATGCTGCAGTCTCAACCCAGAGGTTGCTTTCCTGCTGCAGTGTAGAACGACTGTTTTCCCCTGGAGTTTGGTCAAGTCTAGCCCAAACAGTGCTGCTGCTCCCTGTGAACAGACTGCTGATCTCCAGTAAATTTTAAAACTTTACAAAATTTATAATTTCTAGTACAATACTGTATCAGGTCTTTCTGCTAAACAGGAAAAAAAAAGAAAAAAAAAGAAAAGGGGAAAAAAAGGAATTAGAGAGGAACTTGAAATAAAACGTTATGAAATCACCTCATTTCCAAGACTGGATAATTCACTCAATCTTGGAGACAGAAAGGCTGAGGACAGGTAAGGCTGGAAAGTTTTGGTTTGCAGAATAAACCCACCCTCAGAAGTCAGGGCACTGCTATTTAAAGAACAAACATCCCACTTGCAATCCCATGCTCCCCTCATCAACAGTGGCCATGGGCTTGCAAGGGTTGCCTCTCCTCTGCCAGCGTGGAAGAGTATCAGCCTTGAAATGCCATTCCTGGAAAAGCAAAACTGTAGAAGAACACAGCAATGAACTTGGAAGAGCCTTCCTGGATGCTGTCCCCAGGCTATTAGAAACGTAGCAAGCAACCCGTCAGAAGATGACACAGAAAGGAAGGCAGCCAAGGCAGCCTGGAAGGCAAATACGGAGGCTGAGGGCACAGTCAGTGAAGGACTTGGATGCTGGCAGAGAGACACACCTTCGCAATGGGCCTGGTCAGAGGTGTGAACGCAGCTGCTGAGCATGCGACAGCCTTGCCGGGGAACTGGTTTCAGACGCCTCCATCTTTGGGATGCATCATCCTAACAGTGCGGAGAACTCGCAGGTCTGTCCTGTGGGCTGGGACTCTGCTTGCAAATGGAGATGCCTAAACGCCGGTCTCTCCACGCACAGGATAACACGGCACTTTTCTGTTAAATTCCATGTCTCTCGGGCAGCGTCCACCCGCGATCCTGCTCTGAGGGATCTGCACCGCCGTGACAGCCTGCGCTCCTTCTCTTTGCGGGACGTGCTCCTTTCCCGCTGCCGCATTGGCAATTTCAGGTGCCCGCTCGGCGGCTGAGGCGAGCAGCTCCGCTGCCGCCGCGATCCGCAGCGGGGCGCTCCCCCGCGGTGTACGGGGGCGGGTCCCGAACCGGCGACACCCCCGGGGAGCGGAGGGAGAGGCCGGGAGGCTCTCGCTCTCGCGAGAGCTGCTGACGAGACTTGGGCGGGGCCAAGAGCATCGGCGGGAGATTTAAATGCGGGGTAACCGACACTAGTGCTCCGTGGCTGAGGCGAGCAGCTGCGGTGCTGGCACTACCCGCTCCAGCGCGGTGTACCGGGGAGTTTCCCGTAACTCTGCCGGCTCGATCAGGGAGTAATGGCCTCTAGCCGGCAGAAGGCTATGTCCGCGACTGATGCCGCTTTGCAGACAGAGCTCCGGAGGGAACGTGCTGCTGCCCGGCTATCGGGCTGCAGACTGTGCCCTACTCCTACACCGGTACTGGATGGCAGCAGTGAGCGCACCCGTGGGACGTGTGCCCGCGGAGAGGAACTTCTCAGCTTAGTGGCAGAGCTCCAGGAAGAGGAGAGTAGGTTGAGGGGTATCTGGGAGTCTGAGAAGGAGGGTGATTCCTGGGACTGCACCCTACCTTCCCCGGGACAGGCCTGCTGGGCAGACAGGACCCGTGATACAAAGGGTCCTTATCCTCTCTCCACCTGGCGGAATGTGGTGACTTGAGGGATAGAGGGGAATGGCAGCAAGTTCCTGCCCGGTGCAGCAGGCATGTCTCCTCTGTGACCACCCCACCTTCCCAGGTGCCCTTGTATGATAGGTATGAAGTGGAACAAAACAACGATGAGGACAATGGACCATCGAAGTTGGAGGTGTTAAGTCAGCCTATGCTGCACATGAAAACTACTTCCACTAAGGAAAAAAGCCTAGCAATTTTCATAGGTGATCTTCTTCTGAGGGGAACAGAAGGCCCAATATACTTGTCTGAGAACGCTGCTCCCCTGCAGTACATGATTTGTCAGATGTTTGTAGGTGGTTAATAACTGCTGACTTTCCACTTTTGAAATCACAAAACAGGCAGTTTATTTCATAAGGCTCATTTAAATACTATTTCTTGAAGGGAGTAAGAAAAGGCCCTTTAAGAAGGAAAAAAAGGAGAAGAGGAACTGACTGGAAGTGAATTTGGATGAGGAAAGGAAGGGAGATGAGTATGTGATCCAGGAGAGTCTAAATACATAATGACCACAGCAGTTAGTGTAGACAAGAAGAGCTGCAGGGCCTAATGCACAGGGAGAGTGACAGCCAGTCCGGGGAGGGGGGAGCGGAGAAAGAATAAAAATATTTGGTGTGTTTGACCTCATAAACTGCAGGGTATAACTGTGTGAAACAAGGATCTAAAACAATTTTAAAGTTTTAGCATGTGTTACTAACCAACTCTAAGTTTTGCAAATTTCTTGATATATGGAAGGTTATTGTTTGCATGATTAGTTTAGTATAGAATTCTTTAGCCTAATAACTGTGTGATTATGTTTAATGGTCTACTCTCATAGTCCTTAGGCTGTATTTGCCTCAGTGCTAACATTGTACTTATGTGTAAACAGTTAATCACGAGGAAAGCAGGCCTCATGAAAATTAAAACAAAGAAGAGTTAAGAGCAAGGACTGAGAGATTAAAGAGAACAGAGAAGATATCTTAACCTTGAGCATAGAGACAGCCTGGCAGGAATGCTCCAACAAGGGTGATAAGAAGGAACTGCTTGGCTGGACAACAGAAGGGGCAAACGTCCAAGGAGAAGCAATGACCCTCAAGAGACCTGTGACTATAAAAGGGAAAAAGGAGTAGGGGGCTAACTCCCCAAACGACCACCGATGACCACTCAAGACCCCCGTGCATGCGTAGTGTGGTTTTGCAATGCCAGCATTATGTAAATGTAGTAGATAAGCAAGGAGGCGGTGATTTCCTGGAAAATGTGTGAGTATTCATGTCTTTAAGGTATACACAGGATGAACTTTTGTTTCAGCGCACGCATATTAGGAGGAGATATCCCCCATGCGTCCAGTGCCACAATAAACATGTCTGCTTAATAACATTTTGATGTTAATGAGTTTAAATTTCTTTGACTTTTTTTGAATCACGTGTCTGATTGCTTCCTAAAAAGAAGTTGGGGTGGGAAACACCAGAGGAAGTTGCTGAAGCTGGAGGCCTATGCTCCCAAATGTGGACATATTCAAAGTAGTCAGGGTTTGTTTGGACTGAAAATAGAATTCACTTTTCTAATATCAGAAGTAGGATACTGTGAAGCAGCTTCTGGTGAGCAGAGTGGGCATAGGAGATGTGGCTGATAGGAAGGCAAGAGCTAAAAAGTTTATGAAATGAATTATTTGATGTGGAGTCTGTGATGGCCAGGGACTCAACAGAGTGGGTGGGGGATGGGTATCCAAAATGGAGCATCCTCATCTGAGCTCATCCTTCCAAAACAGGTGCTAGCCTTGTACGGTGTAGCAAGGGATCAGTTTGCATGTCTAAACATAGATGCACTGCAGTAGGCACTGGGTTTCTGCTAGGTCCTCTGGGTATGTCTTATGTCCTTTTGGATGTCTGATCTGGCATTAGGACTCCTCTCCTTATGACCGCAGGCTTCAGTGACCAAATGTGCTTCTCTCCAGATGTTGCAGCTCCCAAATTCCAGGCATTGCATACCTGCCCTGAGAGCTGTGCCACAATACTGCCCACATTTGCAGCTAGCCCCTGCTGCTCATGTGCTGTGCTGTGGTTTTCCTGGTGTTCTCCCTGTTCTTTTGTTTGTGTTTTTGTCTGAGCTTCTGTATGTGAATATTTGAGCTTGTTTACCTGTTTCAGCTGAAAAAAACCTCCACAAGCTCCAGCAAAATGGTAATAACAAGCATTAGCTGCAGCTAATTGAACTGCTTCTATGATCCTCCATAATTATCTCCTGGTACAGCACCTACCCTGAGAAAGGCTGTCTAAGAAAGGCAGAACAAATGCCAGAGATAATCAGATACAAGATTTGGGAAAAGCATTTAATTTTCTTACCCAAATTAATTTTTTTTTGATTAATTGCCTCACTAAATATTTGCTGTTGAGATCAAACTAAACTGGTATTGGTGGGGACTGCAAAGGGAATGACGGGTTCTCAATTATTTACAGACTTGATTGGCTAGCTGAGTGTGCACCACAAATGCAGAGAGCCATCATGGGGAATCTCATCGGAGATATTTTCATTGGGAGTAAAAAGCAAGCAATGACAAGGGGAACCGTTCTCCTGAGTCAAAATGCTAAAACTTGCCCAGTGATAAATTGAGCTGTCACCAGGGCTTGATTATCACATCCAGAGCATGCCTTCCCTCAATCTTCCCCCAAACTCCTTGAGTTTGCAGTCAAGGAGCATATATTGGGTTGGCATACACCTCTGAGGTCAGCAGGTGCAATTGCTTGAAGTGCCTTTAGAAATCACCATTAATAAATGCCCTAGCTTTGTCCTAACCTAGCTTGTAGGTCTTTTATTGGTGCAGCCCTTAGTTGGGTTGGATGTACTGCATGCTTAGCATGTGTGGCTGAGTCCTTGCTGAGCAGTCAACGCCTTGCTTGTCCTGACCTTTCGTGGCTCTGTATAACTCACAGAGATAGAGACAGCTCTTAACAACTAAAACCAGATTTATAAGCTGTGCAGAGATGATGCAAATTGTCACATTTTATGAGCGCAGTCCAGGAGAACTGCAGTCACAAACCATACAGTAGACTTGCAAGTGAAGCAAAATTTGCGTATTCTTCAAAATGTGAGAAGCAGAATTAGGCAGTAGTAGCTACTGATAAGCTATGAAACATGAGCTGCTGTTTAGGAAGTTCAAATATCAATGAAAAGTTATGCAGCCAAGCAGAGCTAGCGATGTGAGTGTATAAAACCATTTGCATGCACATGTATATATTTAAAAGAAAAGGAATCCTTGCAGTGGCATTGCATATCTCACTGGTTGCAAATGCTAAAACTGTTGTTAAATATCTAGAAAAATCTTAGATGGGTTGAAGCTGTGTATTTAGGAAGAAGCAGGATAATGCCATCTTACATTTACAGCAAAACAGGAATCGTATGAACCCCAGGCTACAATCTGGGAGAGCTGTGGGGAGATCAGTCCCTTTTCCACTGAACTGGGGTTGGCAAGTAATGGTCCAGCCTGTTAAAAGCTGCTCATCAGGACAGTACTCTGTGAGGATTCGGACTTCTTTCCATCTGTGCTTGCAGGTGCCTGATTACACTGGCCCATGCCAGTTCCAGCTGTGGACTCAAGCCTGGACCTGGGACTGCTGCTGAGACCTTATCAACAAAGAGGTGAACTGCTTCATGCTGCTACAGACATTGCTTGTGTTTATTCATCCCATTACGGTGTTTCTATTTGCTCAATTGTAACATTAACTAGGCAGGATGCCAAAAAAATCTGCTAATATTAAGCATATAATTATAACAATGATACGATTGCAAGTTCAGCTTTGCTTGCTGTTATGAAGCGGTGCTAGTTTGCCTGATGGAGCTATGTTGACATACCATACGTGCAAGCTTCTTTTAGGCTTTATTTATACCGTAAGTTACTGAAGGTATCTACATTTTTATATGTATATGTATTTTCCACTGATGGGCTTTCATACTGATTAGCTGGAGAGAGGAACAGAGTAAGGCCATCGGTGCTGTTTGTGGAATACTGTGTTTTCTGCCTGCGTTGATACTGTGGCTGCATCTTTGTGTGCATGTGTTTGTCTACGAGCCTGTTAGCAACACCTGCTCAGTCTCACCCCTGGCACAACCTGGGATGTGGAGCTTTGCCTCTGTCACGCTACAGGATACAGCAAATCCTAACTCACACTCATGTTCCCCTTGGATGCTCATGCTAGTCTTGGGGAATACCAGGGACAGTGAAGAACAAAGGATCAGATGGGTGCATGTCCTCTGAGGCCTGGGGAAACGAGTGTTTCTTGTGGATAAACTTTGCTTGCCCCTGCAGCACTGTCTCTGGGCCAGTTTGCACCTCCTCCCTGTGCACTTGAAGATCTTCTGTAAACCGCCCCAAAAAGGGGTTTCAGAGATGATGTTTGTCTGCAAAACCCCTACCTTACTGCAGTATTGGACTACGCAGGCAGCAAGCACCTTTACCTGTGCTGAGCCATTTGTGGACTCCTTCAGCTGCTCGATCCAGCTTGCCCCTGGCTAAGGAAGGGAGCCTCATCCTTTTGGTCCTGAATCTACGAGGACAGGTCCTGAGCCCAAAGCCTTGTTCAGTCCCCTTTCTTTAACACCATTTTGAACAGATCAGAGGGGACCTCTCCAACAAGGTTTGGGGACAATCAGTTTGGTTGAAGGAATGGCCCAGTGAGGTCCTTGGTCTGCAGATGTGAAGGCAGAAGTTATCAGCACATTGCTTTGTGGGTACTCATATCATGCTTAGCTTAGATGAAAAGGCCAGGATATGCCAGCTGAGCTTGCTTTTTATCCCACCACAGTGGCAACGTCCTTGAAGGCACTGATAGGCCTTAATGACCCTGACCAGACTCCCCCATCATCTGTCCATGGGCCCAGGAGTTCCATTTCAGCTCAGCCAGGGGCACTGAGTCCCTGCCTGAGCAGCTTAGAGAGTGCCGGTCTCTTGCTCAGCCCCCAGCTGCCTGTCCCTAGGATGACCAAGCACTCTGAGGTTACCCTAAACAGTTGATGGAGTAGTTAGATCTGATGTTGTTTTAGTGCTTGAGCTCCCATGGCCAGGTAGGTTATCTGGAGGTCCAGCATCCTTCTACCTCTCCATTGCATGAAGAATGGTCTTGCTGTAGGAAAACTTTGCAGTAGCTGTCTCCATGGGTCTTGTGATGAGCCTATTTTAATTTCCCAAATTTCCTTCTGTTTGGCTTGCCCTGGACATTTTTTCCCTGCTCTACTACATGCTTGCAAACCTGCAGCTTTGCTATCAAGGAGAAACATAGAGTAACAGTGTCACCAAGTGGGCATATATGGGAACAGAGCAACTAAAGCACGTCACAAGGGGATGTTAGAGAGGGAGTAAATGTGACTAAGACTCAGCATAAAGCTCTTCACGGTCAGGGCATCCCACAATATGATCTAATACTAGTGGAAGTCCAGCCCTGAACAAAAGGTTGGGTTGTGGACCTCAAAAAATTCTTCCTCCAACATGGCTCAGGTCTACCAGGAAAGGTAAAGGGGACGTAAAAGAGCAGTTCAGCCTCTTCTGACATGGCATCATCTACAGAGATCCTCCCCACCAGCAGCAGAAAGGACAGAGCCCCAGTAAAATGGAGACCTGGCAGAGAGGAACCCTGGCACCCATGCAGACTCTTGTGGCCTCTTGTCTACCCGTGGGTCGTGGCAGGGCATCAGCAAGCAGCCCCCTCCAGTTCTGCAAACCAGCCACAAGAGCTTTTGGAGACCTGTGAGCACCCCCTTTCCAGTCTCTTCAGCCTCAGTGAAGTTTGTGTCTTCCAGAGTCATTTCATCCACCAGTTCTGGGATCCCAGCTTCCAGTTAGGGGTCCTTCTCCTCTCTGCATGAGATGAGAAAGCAATCCTGCTGTTCCTGTTGAGCATCAGCAGGGTTGTACCTATTTTTGCTAGCCAGATAAATGTCCAGGGCTTGTTTCAACCTTCTGAAGATCGTTGGGCCCACCGCTGTTCTGCAGCAATGAGTTTCACAGGTGAAACCCATGTGAAGAGTTTGCAGTGTTTTGCCACTACTGCTGACATGTCTCCCTGTTGCTTTCTTCATCCTCAGAGGGTAGACAGCAGATTTCTGAATCCTTTTTGGCAGAGGGATGACTGAAGGCAGCTGCTATACTTGCATCCATGTTGCTCCCCAGCAGTTTCCTTTCCTGGTACTTGGAAATGGAGACATTAGCAGATGCAGACATTGGTCTCTTGGGACCTGGCCACCGGCGCAGCTGGGGACTTAACAGGCGCATTCAGTTTAGTGAATGCATAGAGGGAGGAGGACTTTTTCATGCTGTCCCTGTTACTGCAGCAGCCACACTCAAAGTGAGCCATCAGGCTTGGGAAGATGCTGAGCTGTGGATGTTCCTCAGGGAAATAGCACGTAGGCACCTCTCCCAGGAGCAGGATGGGATGAGGCACATGGCTTTGCCCTGGGTTTTGGTCCTCCCCACCCCTTTGAGATGCATCTCCCAGGCTGATGTCTAACCTTCCGTAGCATCGTTAAGTAGTCCGTGTTGGTCTGGACATCATCTAGCCCAATCCTACCCAAAACAGGTGCTCCTTGCTTGGCTTTTAACTACTGTTGACTGGGAGGGTGTTGAGTCTGATGTGGGGAGGCACTGCTGCAGCTGCAAGTGGGTTGACTCAGTTGAAAAAGAGCTGCTTCCATCCCACAGATGCTTTCTCTCCATACTCCTGTGAAAATGCTAGTAGGAGCCACCTGTGAGCCCTTTCATGGCAGGACAGAGCTACACAGCTGTAGCAGGTGACATGAGCCATTGGAAGGTTGAGCGCAAGGGAATTGAGGTGAGACTCTAGGATGGGAGGAAATGGGAATGGAAGGGAGAAGACAAGGGCAGCTGGGCAGGACTGTGGAAATCCTTGCTATATTGAATGCTAAAAATTCCCCTGAGTGACTGGGAACATTAAAGGAAGAAAAACCCTAAAAAAAAAAAAATGCTAAAATGCACCTTCTCATAAGGTCCCTAGAAACCAGTTGAAGAAATGGCACTCCATACTTGCTGGGATTTATAACTGTTTTTCAACAGCTGTTGTTAGCAGTGAGACAGTGGCCTGAGTGTGCCTTGTTCTGATCCTGCACACCCATATATTTGCCCGTATTGAAACAAACTGGTTTGAGTTTACCAGTACACAGAGTGACCCACCTAGGGATCCATCCTCTCTGCTACGCCCCCCCACTCCAGCCTTCAAGCCCTCTGCAAGCCTTATAAAGAGTAGCCAGGTTTTACGTTTGAATAACTGATAGAAAAGTCAAATCCTTTAAAGCTGTAACACTATGAGGGATAAGGGCTGTGAAGGTGAGACGTGGCCACTTGGTCCTTTCTGCTTAGGTATAGCTGAGCGATGACAAGTGATAGCTGTGAGTTGGATGTGTAGAGGCAGTTTGGTCCTGCTCTCTGACTAAACCTCCTTAGAGACCCCCCCTTTTGCATTCCCTTCGTATTAGATGCATCTTCATTTTTATTCTTTTACTCCTCAAAAAAAAAAAAAGAGAATAATGCAAGAACCACGAATTAAAGCAAAACCTCAGCTCATGGCCATAACAGAGGATGGCGCTTATGCATTTTGCCTCTTGTTACACCCCAGCATTTATTCCACCCATCTGTTGTGCATCTGCACGGCAAACCACATGAGGCAGAGACAATCGCTGGTTTTACGTAAAGCTGTAGAACAGCTCTGCTGCTTCCATCACGGCAGCGAGGGGCTCCTCTCTTCCGTGCCTCTGGCCGCAGGCACAGCCCCCGCAGCCACGACGGAGATGAGGACTTTCCACATTGTATTTCGTTCGTTTTGTCTTTGTTACTTTTCCCTTCCAGTGGAGGGAAAAAAAAACCCCAAACCCCAACAGACGGGTCCCAGTGAGTAAATCATCTTCGAAGGGCTGCGTGCGTGCAGAGACCTTGGCCGGCAGCCGCGAGAAGGGGGTGCGTTATCCCCCGGGGCTGCGGGAGTGCGACCCTGCGTCCCCAGCCCTTCTCCTCCGTCTTCCCCTTCCCTTTGTGCTCTTCGCCGCCGCCGAGCGCCCCAGCCGCCGCCTCCATTCCCATGGAAACTCCGGCCGGCGGTCCGCCCTGGGCGGAAAGGGCAGTCCGAGAGGGGACAAAGGGAGCGCGGGGAAGGGGGGGTGGAAGTGCAGGGGAAGGAGGACGCTACGGGGAAAAGGGAGGAATCCAAGGAGAAGAGGCACAGGCGAGCCCAGCCGGGAGACAGAGCTGGGGAAAGTTGGAGCGAGAGGGGAGAGGCCGGAGCCACGGGTGCGTGGCGGGAGCCGCCGCAGCAAAGCACGGGGCTCTGTGCATGGCCCGAGGTGCAGGAAAAGCGCCCGGAGAGATCCCTCGCCCGGCCACAGACTGTCCTGCCAGCGGGAAAGCCTTCGCCTTCTGGGGCGGGCGAGGCCTGCACCGATACGGCAGGAGAAGCGTGACTGGGGCTGATTCGGGAGATACCTGAGCTGGCCGAAACGGTGTCCCGGGCGGGTGTGGAGGGGACACAGGCAGCAAGAAAATACCAAGTTGCTGGAAGGAAAAGAGTGCTGAAAGCAAGACCTGGGAGCAGCAGAGGTGGTTGCAGTGCCAGCAGAGGTGAATACCTCAGGCTGAATGACAAGCGTAAGTGATAGACAGGATTTTGGGTTACTAGGCAAATCCTGTGTGTTGGTTGTTCTTTGGATTTTTTTTTCCCCTGTTTGAGAAAAGAGACAAAACCGGAAACATTCTGATTAGAAAGAGCCTGGGGGGATTTGGCAGAGCTTGGGCAAGCAGCTGGCGCAGCACTGCCTGCTCTGGTGCTGGGAGATGCTGCGTAGGTGTCACCACCATGCCCTGCTCTGGGAGTGGCTGGGAGTCCTCAGCTGCACAATGAGGAATCGGGCAGGTTGTGCCCATGCTGTCCTGACACAGCCAGGTATCCAAGGTAAACTGAGGCACTGTGTCTTCACCACAATACGTGAAGCATAACACTGGGGGAGAATGGCAATTTGCAGCTAAAAAAGTAATTTTAGGGGTAAAATACTATTTTTTTTTAAAGTGAAAATAACATGATGCTTAGAATTAGGTGGATTGGCATTCCTTGGAAGAAAGGAGACGTTCCAGTCCCTTGACCCTAAAATCTGCCCTGAATATGCGCATCATGAATGGCTCTGTCCTGCCAGAGACATCAAACTCCATCACACCTGAAAGCTTTTTGGGTCTCATGATGCTAGCAGCATGCACAGATTGTGAATACCAGTTTTCTGTGAAGAATAAAGAGGGACTAGTTTTGCCTTCTGGATGCTTCAAATCAAAATACTGTTGCTATACACCCTGGGGCGGAGATTTCTCAGAAACATGATTTTTCTGATGAAATTTGCATACGAAATTTGGTCATGTGTCTGTAATTGTACGTGTGTGCATGGAAGGTGGCATTTTTTCACGGGTAATGGTGGAAGTGCACCTAACCTGCCTTCTAGCAGACTCTGTGAGTGCTTCTAAAGGCGTGCTGTCACGGCCTCTGCTAGTTTGGATCCCCCATGATGCATCTGTTTTGCAGGCTGAGGAGCTCTAGGGTTACAGCATCCTCCCTGCTCAAGCATGTGCCTGAATAGCATGTTGTTGGTATTGCCGCTAATAGCATAATATTAAGTTTCGGAAAGTCCTTGTAGGATAGTGAGCGGGAGGATTTTATCCTTGTTTCTTGTGGTAGAGATTTTCAAGAATGGGGTCCCGTCTCCCCTATTCTTAGGGCTGTGGTGCGACCAACTGCACAGTCAGGAGGGAAGTTTTTGTTTGTTTGTTTTTTCCTCCCAGTTCCTGACTTTATCTCCATCTGCTGATGTGGAATAGCATCTCCAATGGCTGTTGAGTTCTGTACAGGCTGTTTGCTGCTTTGCAGGTGGCTTCACTTCTGAGTACAGTGTTGGCTTCAGTCCCAGTGCCCAAGTGAGAGCCAAAACTAGGTGTTTCACAGTTATGTCAAGCCAGTAGGGATGGAGTGCCAACCAGATCTCATTGTCACTAGTTGTCCCTGAAAGAGCTGGTGGTGTGGATGGCCAAGGGGGCTTATGCATGATCTCCAGCCTCTGCTAAGATGGCAGCAAAGCTGACCCTGGCCACTCCAGGTGCTGCCAGGCTGAAGCTCAGCCCTCCTGGGTGTGCCAGATAGAGGACAGTGTTTCCTCTGCACTGTCTTGGACACCTGGCCTGGGGTGTCCCTCCCTCCTGCAGCCATTTTGAGGATCCCAGCTGAGAACATGTTCTCAACCTCTTGGGTAGATCCACCCATGCTGGACACCCCCATTGTTCCAAGCATCCCCTAGCTGCTTGCTGCTGACTGCTTGCTTGAGATCCCCATCAGGCATATGCTGCTGTGGGTGGTGACATGACAAGAGAGACCCAGGTAATGCTCCTAATTTCCAGCATCTGGTCTCAACCAACTTGCTCTGCTTCATCTGAAAAACAGGCTAAATGGGGACGCTCTGGTCCACAACTTTTAAATCAGTGCTTGTAGGCAAAAAGTGTTAGAATTGGGGTTTCTACTAGGATCTTCCTTTCCTATCGTTGCCTTGGCATTGTTTATGCTCTACTTTCTCTATGTGGTATGAATCTCTCAGTCCTGCAATGATTTTCACAACAGCAGTTACAAGTATAGGTCATAGGTATCTTTGCTTGGGCCCTCATATGGGACAGTGTCAGTTTTAATTTTCCATTTTGTGGCTGGGGTCCAACCTGCTCCCCAGAAATGTCAGAAGGTTTTATTACGTAATAGGGTAGTTGTGTACACTATAAAACCTTTAGCCATGGATACCACAAAACAGTCCCAGCTCTGGTGTGGATTTTCTATTGCTGTTTATTTAGGTGTGCAAAGAGATTTTTGAATCTCAGCACTTACAATGCTGCTCTAGAGCAACTTGACATGAGGTGGTATCTTACTGCTCAAGTAAGACATGCTTCAGCAGTAAGCAGCCATCTTACTGGTTATGTCTTTGTCTTGCAAAAGGCCTTTCCCAGCTGTTTAGAAGGTAGTAAATTATCTTGGTTCACCCTGGTCCACTGCATCCTCGCTCATGGCTCATGTTCTTCCCGTCTATAGCAAATGATTTGATGCTGGAAGATGATCGGGGATGAGCTGGGGGCCAGCTGGCTCCTTGCTTGGACCCCCTGCAGCATTTTCACTCCCATCACACTTCTATGTGCTGGGTACACTCACATTATAAACACCTCTAATCTCTGTATCTAAAGACAGAATCATACAATGGTAGGGGTTGGAAGTGACCTCTGAAGATCATCCAGTCTAACGCCCCTGCCAAGGCAGGATCACCTAGGGCAGGTTGCACAGGAATGCGTCCAGTCGGGTTTTGAAGGTGTCCAGAGAAGGAGACTCCACAACCTCTCTGGGCAGCCTGTTCCAGGGCTCCGTCACCCGCACAGTAACTAAGTTTTTCCTCCTGTTGAGGTAGAACTTTCTGTGCTGCAGTTTATGCCCAATATGCCCATTGACCCTCCTATCGCTGGGCACTACTGAAAAGAGACTGGCTCCATCCTCCTGACAGCCACCCTTCAGATATTGATAAACATTGATAAGGTCCCTTCTCAGCTTTCTCTTCTCCAGACTAAACAGCCCCAGGTCTCTCAGCCTTTCCTCATACGAGAGATGTTCCAGTCCCTTAATCATTCTTGTGGCCCTCCGTCGCACAGTTCCCTGTCTCTCTTGAAGTGGGGAGCCCAGAACTGGACACAATACTCCAGTGTTGCTCTTGTCTCAAACAGTGCTGCCCAGCTTACTGAATTTCAATGTCATCTCTTCCCAAAGAAATGAGCGTGTTGGCATCCCCCACAATTAGGGATCCCCAGCAATTAGGGCTGGCTGGAGCAGGCTTTCCTCCAGATGCTGAGTGCTGGTTGGCTGGTAAAAATTTGGGCGTGCATGCTGCTGGGCTATGAAAGGCTTATGAAAGCACAGGTAGTGAGAAAGGAAAGGCAGAGCTGCAACAAGCCCCTGTCCAACTCCAGTCAGGAGGAATTGGAGTTCTTTCAAAATCCATTTGCCCTCTGACTCCTGGGATGTGGCTGCCCATAAAGCCACAGACGTTCTTCTTAGGTTTGTGCAATTTCATACTTTATCTCCAGATTTTCTATTTGCTGACAAAACAGTTAATGACTTCAAAGTAGGCACTGCTTTTGAGGTGCAGCCTCCCAAAATCATATTAAAAGAGTTGGTGTTGTCTCCTCCCATGAGGAGTACACATAGTGCAGCCATAGGCTCTGTGAGATTTTTTTTCTTCCTTTCTGTTCTATATTGGTGCTTTATAACTTTGTTTAAAATTTACTATATGGCATTTTTAAGCACAGCCTTTGTTCACCCTGTAGATAGGTGTTTTCTAGACTGAGTTTTCTCAAGGTACTGGTAGGATTACAGCGCTACACTGGCACTGCAGTTGCTTCACAAAGTAGTTTCTTTCAATAATTTTTGATTTACTGGGTATCTCTTGCAGCAGGAAGAGTTTTGTCTGATAGAAGTTAAACCCCCATCTTCTTTCCCAACACTTCTAGCTGGATTTTATTTGTCAAGACAACTGTAAACTTTTCCAAAGCCCCAGAGCATCAGTAAAAGGAAAATCAAATTCTTTGGTTTTGCGTTAGATGTGCTGAGGTTGTTAGTGCTGTGCCTCTTCTCATTAGCACCGCATGACTTCACAGCCCAATCTGTGTAGAAGTGGGTTCTTTGCCAGCCAAGGAGGGAGGCAAGGAAGCATAGCGTAGAATTACCAAGGGAATTTATTCTTTTATATTTTAGCTGTGCACATAGCGGTGCCCCAGCCTAATGCACGGAGGACACAGATACAGGAGAAAGGTGGGATTATATACATGACAGTACAGTTGTATAGGCCAATCAAGGTGGGCTAATCGGTTACTGTTGCTTGTATAATCAGTATGTACTTGTCCCATGCAGGATCAGTATGTGCTTGTCCCGTGCACACAGTACACATGTATGGTCAGTGGTATGATGAACTTCGTTGGTCCAAACCAATGTCCCATACAGGTGGTGGTGTTTATGCTAGATTCTGGTCGTTTGCGGTTCTGACTGTGGTTATATGCCTGGTTCCATTGAAGGGTAAATCTTCGGTTGTTTTATCACTGGTATGGGGCGTTCTCAGCCGGTCAGAGCTAGCTTAGGTTGGGTCTTCAGGTCACATTGACCCTGAGGTTAAAGCTTATAGTCTCAGGTAGTGTTCATTCCTCCTGCAAATGCAAGTTGTATTGCAGTTAGCATCTCGCCTTCTGCATATGTCCCTAATTAAGAGCATGTTTGGGAGTAAACAATACTTTAAAATTCATGCAGTTTGAAATGCAAAATCTGTTTGTTCACAGCAAAGAATTATACCAGAGAGCTCGATCAATTGTTCAATAGTTCAGAGGATGTAAAAGGATATTTCCTGTTGTTTTGATGTTGTCTTAATTTTTTTCCAATGGAAGATGCACACAGAGAAACATTAAACCCTTGACTGACAGCTTGCTTAAAATAAAAACATGATAGCTGCTTTTCCTATTATTTCTCTTCTTAAACCACAGGTTTGTGCATTTTTCCATCATGACAAACAGAGCTTTCTTCATCATTGTCACTGTTCAGTGTTGTAAGCTAAATCCTCTTTCATCTTTATCTCTCTCGGCTTCTGCAATGGGGATGCTGTGATGATGCTGAGGGAGATGGAGCAATTAGCTCTACTCCAGGATTTAGCTCTGCCCTTAGTCGAGCTAGAGATGCCGCGGAAAGGTTGCCAGAGATGCAGATACAAGCCTGCATCCAGGTTTTTGCTGCATCCCTGCTGCTGAGTGAGATATAGATCATACCGAGAATTATTGCCCGTCCCTGTGGAAGAAGGGAATGCCTAGAGGTGTTGATTTGCAAGAGAGACTGATCCGGGCACCAGGTTTTTGTGCTGCCTCAGTGCCATGCTGTGAGAATGGGGTGTTGAGACCCCTCCAGTGATGCAGGAGGTGCGGGATTTTTCAGTTCTGGTGCCGACACCACACTTGTGGTGAGGTCTCTGTGGCGCAATGGACGAGCGCGCTGGACTTCTAATCCAGAGGTTCCGGGTTCGAGTCCCGGCAGAGATGATCTCCAGGCAGGTGTCTGTTTTCTTTTAATGCATATTCCTTTATAGGTCCCAATCCGTTACATTTATAACACCCCCGAGAGCTTCAGATGAGAAGATAATGACTTTTCACAACACCCTCTCTACAGCTGATGCACATAAGTCATGTGCTCTCCTTCTAAGGCATCTCTCTTTCATCAGATTCCCCTTTCCTCATTCCTTTTGGTATCTCCTGAATAGCTAGTGTTTTAATCCCACTTGTTTCCCCAATACTACTCATGGGTCCCGTCTTTGATACCTTCTTAAGAAAAGTACTGTGCTTTCCAGTAGAAATCAGGTGATGAGGCAGTGGTTTAGAGCCTTCTGTTGATATCTCCTGTGGTAAATATTGTCATTTTTTTCAAATGTGTGGCAAAAAAATGTAGGTCTATATTCTGAATTTCCGTCTCGTAGAAATTCTTTGCAAATGCTCTTATTTTTCACATTTTTACTTAGAAGATGCATGTTTGCTGGCATCCCCGTAGGGATTCATCTTCCGAAGTAGCAAACTGACTCTTCTCTTTCTTTCACAGATCTTCCAAGTTATTAGTATCTAACTTCCTATGTGATCTCATTGCTATTGGTAGTGAGAAAGGAAAGAGGGGAGCTGCAGGTGAGTGCAGTTGTGATTGGTAGATGAATTGGTTTCAGTGGGGGCTGCTGGGGGGCTTCTCCAGGCTGCTGCAGCTGTTAGTTATGATGGAGAAGCGCTGAAGATTGGAGGAAAGGTGCTCAACCTGGACGCTTCATATACTCTTCAAAGAGAAGTTCCTATGTGGCTTGTGGAGATGTCTGATGTAAACTCAGCTCTGGAGAGCCAGGCATGCTGCTTGGACCAGTGAAGCTTGTGAATATAAACACAGAAGGTGTCCTTGGATCAGCCAGGTCCACTCAGATGTGGGTCATCGCAGGAGCTGCTGATTTGTTTCCTCTGAGCTTCTAGTGTTGCTCCGCACTAGAGAAGTGGAGAGCACTAGTGAGCCCACTAGAAGGGGACTTTTTTCCTCAGTTGCCACCTCAGTCATCTGGGTACCATTTGCCATTGTTGGTGGTAGTGGGGAAAAGTCTTTCTGAATGCTAATTCATAGAATCCCTTTCAGATATCTGCATTAGGATGAGAAAAATAATGTCCTAGGAACACTCTCTTCCTTTGCTGGTCTACAGTTAGGTGAATCTCTCCTACATCTGGAATATGTCAAGGGATGCAACCTAAAACAGGGCTGACCTAGGTAGCAGCATCTGCCTAGTTGCCTCCTTCAAATCCAAGATAGTGGGGAGCTTGACCCCATTACTGGGCCATGTGTCCCCACAATTCCGCTTCTTCCCAACTGTGTGACCTTCAACAGCCACTGGCTGTTCTCCTGGCCCTTGTCTATTGAGGAGCGGATTTCTTCAGGTTTTGAGGTTTGACCAAGTTGATGCATCTTTCTTCCTTGGTGTCTCCTCATCAGCTCCTGTCCTCAGTGGTCATGACTGCCCGTGCTCACATATACCTCCACAGGGACCCAGGTCTCCATCCATCTCTCTACACTCCAAGCCTCTTGTATACCTCCCTGGAGAGAAGGTTTACCTTCAATGCTCAAGCCTCATCCCAGAACCAGGATGTGCCATGATTTCAGCAAGAGCAGAGAAATGTGTTCTCATTTGGGTAACACAGCACCCCCTTCCTGAACCTTTCAGAGTACGAGCATGCTGCACTGCACACTTGCCAACACAGGATATGCTCCCATTGACAGGATTTCTAGTCTTCGGAGCCTGTTTGGAAGACCAGATCCTGGTGGTTCTAGAAGTTCTGCACCCACATTTATCGTGACATAGGTGCCATGGCATCCAGGGGGGTCCAGAAAGGAAAGGCCAGAAGGAGATTGTTTTGAGAAAGAGATTCTGCAGAGATCACTCATACCCTTCAACAAATGGAGAATGAAATACGTGCATTTTCTTTTTAGGACATTGGCAGCAACATGACTGTGATTCTAGTTTAGCTGCTTCCAACTAGGAAGAGTTGGTTTCCCTCTCCCCTAAATATGAGTACATAAGAGCTCGGAAGAAGGATCCTTGACATTACCGGATGTGGCGGTCTCCTGCTTCTGTGTCTTCTCGTCGCACTTTCTGTGTCAGAGCCTTCATGCTGAACCTCCTTCATGATTCAGGTACCCTAGGGCATCCCATGTTTGGGTAGGTGAACAGCTGGGTCTAGTGACCCCCTGAACTCAGGCATGCAGAGTTAGTAGTTGCTTATGTGGGATGAGCTCTGTGGATCACCTCACCTGTGTGAGAAGGCCCCAAAGCTTTCTTACCTAAAGCTCATGAGAATGCATAGTTCGAGTTACCCACTGTGAATCGCCATGATGGAAAAGGAAAGCCTGGTATGGGGGAAAGGGCTGTGCTAGTGAGATGCCATGTGACCATGCCCTTCGTGCAGCCTCAGATCACCCATATCTGTTCCACAGTTATAACACCTGAAAGCCATCCCTGCTGGTGGCATAGCATGTCCTGATCTCTCTTGGCTGCATTTTTGGTCTCCCTTGGTTTCTTTTTCAGAAGTTCCTGCAGCTCCTTTTTGTCTTTTCCAAAAGTTACTTCAGTTCCATACTTCCTCCCAAAACTTCAGCTCCCCACCTATCTCTCCATGGATAAGGTTGCCTTCGTGTGCTCTGCTTGTGAGATGAAGAAGCGTGAGGATTCCTGTTCTCCCTGGAAGAAAAGAAGTTCTCATTTGGGGATATCTGCAGAAAAAGCAAACAACCAATCATGCATAGGAGGGTGAGGAAAAATGAGGAACATGCATAACATCTGTGCAAGCAACAGAGTGAATTATTGCCATTTCCTGTAGGACACAAATACTAAAATTAACCTGAGTAAGATCTGTCATGTTTGTGTTGCAGAATCTTTTTCCTAGTAAGGGTAATCTTTTTGGTGGGTTTTGTTAGATGAATTTTGTTAGGTGGCTATGCATGGATGATGTGTGCAAACATACATCTTACTTAAAAAGGAGTTTATCTGCTGCTATTTTTAACACATTTCCCATCTTTTGGCAGAATCAGGAATACTTTGTTTTCTGCCCCTGGGATATTCTGAGTTTCCTCCAAAGAGGATGTTAGGAATCCCCTTAAAAGCTATACTGAAGATGGGGCTTGCATGAAATCTTATATTTAGTCCACCAGATCCACCTCAGTTTGCATCATGAGTTCACACTCCAGGAACGAATCCCCACGTGGAGGGGTAGGGAATCCCTAAGCTTTGTCTGTGAAACCCCCAAAGTCTTCCCTGTGAAACTGAATTTCTTGAAAGATGGAAAGTTTTTCAACCCTGAGGGTTTTGCATCTTGCTGCTACAGATACCTTGTTGACAGTGACTTCGGCTGGAGGTGTAACTCGCTTCCCTGTTGACATAAGGAAGTTATTCATCCAAGTCTAAGCATCTGGAAGGCTCAAGGGCCCCCTGTGGGCTTTGGCAAAGCCTGGCAAAATCCCTGGGTCACTCTGGAAGGCAGCAGGACCCCTTGTGGGCTTCGGCAAAAGCTCCGGGTCACTCTGGAAGGCAGCAGGGTTGCTTGCTGGCTTAGGGAAAGCCTGGCAAAAGCCTTGGGGCACTCTGGAAGGCAGCAGGACCTGTTGCAGGTTTTGGCAAAGCCCAGATAAAGACCGGGGGCATTTTGAAATGTGTAGCAGAGTCGGCTACGGTGGCCAGCAGGTGCCAAACCACATTGTGAAGCCACGTACGGCAGCTGGCGGGGGTCAGCCCGGAGTTCCTGCTTTCCTGCACAGGGCATCCTGGAAGCGGTGCGTTTCCTCCCCCATAAGGGTGAAGCGGGGTCCCGGAGCGAGGCCGGGCTGTGGCTGTGGCTGGAGCCTGATGCTGGCAGGTATTTCCGATGGGCTGAGGAGACGCTGCAGGAGAGGCTGAGGCCAGAGGAGCTCGGGAGGCACAGGTGGGGTGGTGGGTTGGGAGTTTGTGAGGGGGCTTGGGTGTTGCAGAGGGGCTTTAGGGCTCCGTGAGAGGTTTTTTTGGGGGTCTTTGAACATATATTGCAAGATTTTGAGGAGTTTTGGGGTCTGTAAGAAGGATTATGGAGGAATCTTGAGGGAAGTTGAGAGTCTGTGAGGGGTTTTGGAGGGGGTCTGTAAGCAGATTTGGGGAAACTGTTGAGAGGGTTTTGGGCTCCAGCGACCACTTGAAGTGCTGCCTCTGAACTACCACCACCATCTTGGAAGGGGTGTCATGTAGAGGAGTCACTGGGCTCACCAGAACAAGTACACCCTGAAGGGCTGGTGGACCACACAGTTACCACCAGAGCAGGGACACCCCAAAGGGCTGGTGGCCGGTGGACAACTGCCCCAGGCGAAGAGGCCAGGGGAGGAGTTTGCTGCGACGTTAAATCCCATGGCCTAGTGCCATGGACACCACATGGACACGGTGCTGGAGGTGCCTTGAAGGTGCCACAGCCCACGCTTCCATCCATGGTAGGACATGCTGTTGCAGGAGCCACCCACACTGCTGGAGGAGGAGCTGCAGAAAGCCGTGCCCTTGCTGCTGTGCCCCTGCCTGAGCTGGCTTCGGTGGCCCTGCGCCGCCTCTCCTGTCCTGGGTGACCACCACAATGGGTGGAGCCCGAGCCACAGACTAGCTGACCACAGTAGATGTTTGACGGACGTTTGAAGGACAATTTCTGCAGACGAAGGGACTGATAGCTGAGTAGCTGTTGCAGTAAGGGAAGGAGGTGGTGGCTGGTGGTGTGGCACAGGGTGAGACTGAGTAGGACCCTGCTGTGGTGGGAATGTGGGGCACAGGTGGTCCTGGCTTTGGCTGGGCCAGAGTTGGGCTGGTCCTCACGGCTGCACCATGCAGTGTGTGTGGGCTTGGTGACTGCAGAAGGTCTCCAGGTCTCTGTCGGCCTCCCTGCCTCCATCTCCCTCTATGCCTGCCCGTCTACCTCTCTGGTTCCCCAAACATTTTCCTCTTCTGCAAACACAGTCCTGTGTGCCGTCACCATTTATATTTTTCCTACATCTCCTCTATCTGGCACCATAGCTGCATTTTTTTACTTTCTTTCTATGTCTGATTTCCTCTGTTCTGGCTCCTTCCTACTGGCCTCCCTCCTTCCTCCCTCTGTCCTGCTGCCCTGGTGCACCGCACTTTGAGGATGCTCACTGCCAGGGTGTCCCTGGGTGCATAAACATTTCTCTGTCCCTCTGTGCCCCTGGACATGCCTGCAGAGTCCTGGGGAGGAGTGAGGAGCTGTGGGGCTGGGGCCGTGCCCCCTGCTCCCGATCACCTCCAGCTGTGGGGTGGGCTGGGGCAGCCCAGATGGGACTTCTGAGGTAAGGATGGGTCTGGACTGATAGTTTAAAAGACTGCAGGTGGGGATGGGCTGGGGCAGCCCCAGGTGCAGCTGGTGAGGCTCCCCCTCCCCCTCCCTCTCCCTCCTCTTCCTTCTTTCTTCTTCTTTGCTATAAGCTCTTCCGAAGGGATGGGCAAGGAAGGAGAGGTGAGGGGGTGGCTCTGTATGTTAGGGAGAGTTTTGATTGTATAGAAATCGACGATTGTGAAGACAAAGTCGAGTGCTTATGGGTAGTTACAGGCTTGGGGAGGAGTGTCTGGAGAGCTGCCTGGAGGAAAAGGACCTGCGGGTGCTGGTTGACAGCTGGCTGAATATGAGCCAGCAGTGTGCCCAGGTGGCCAAGAAGGCCAACAGCCTCCTGGTCTGTATCAGAAATAGTGTGGCCAGCAGGAGTAGGGAAGTGATCGTGCCCCTGTACTCGGCACTGGTGAGGCCGCACCTTGAGTGTTGTGTTCTGTTTTGGGCCCGTCACTACAAGAAGGATGTTGAGATGCTCGAGTGTGTCCAAAGATTTAGATTGGATATTACGAAAAAATTGTTCACCGAGAGAGTGGTCAAGCATTGGAACAGGCTGCCCAGGGAGGTGGTGGAGTCACCATCTCTGGAAGTATTCAAAAAATGTGTGGATGTGGCGCTTCGGGACATGGTTTAGGGGGCATGGTGGCATTGGGTTAACGGTTGGACTTGATGATCTTGAAGGTCCTTTCCAACCCTAGTGATTCTGTGATTCCTCTGGGAAGCCTCGTGGGAGACAAGTGTCAAGGTACTCATTGTCTGCTCCGGGGTGGGTGAGGGTTGGGCAGCCAGCACTGTGGATGAAGAAGAGGCACAGAGAGAAGCCTCGGGTTGGTGAAGGTCTCCTGCCAGTGCCAGGAGCTCTATGAATTGTGTGTCCCCTTGTGTGTGTCCGGGCCCATCCCTGCCATGCTTATCCAGATTTCTGCCTGCCCCTGTCTTCCTTTCAGGTTGTCTGGTGCAGCCTGAAGCTTTTTGCTCTTCAGCACTGCCCTGTGTTCCATCACCTACATTTCCTTTCTATGCCTCCCCCTTTCCAGCTCCCCACCAGCTATTATTTCATTCTTCCCACACTGTCTTCTTCCCTGTTGCTTGTGAAAATTGCATTTCTAGGTCTCCCTCTGCCCAGTGACCTGTCTCTGTTTTCAGTGACTCCCTCTGCTCTGCACCCCATCACTTTTCTTATTCCCTCTGCTTCTGAATTTTTTTTATTTCTCCTTTTATGAAGCTCCTTATCCCTATTTTTAAATTCTTTTCTGTCTGTCCCTTACCCTGTTGCTTTTAAAATTTTCTCCCCCTCTCCGTGTCAATCTCCTGCCCCGCTCTGTATGTCCCTCTGTTGCCCTTTCTGTGCCTCTCTGCCCCGCAAAAGCTTTCCACCAAAACGTACATTGGTTCCTGTTTTTTTTCCATAGTGCCTTTCGCTCTGTGAGCAGCAGTATTCATGCCGTGCAAGCACACCTGTCTCCCAACTCTGCTGAAGACAAAGAGTGAAATGGCCACGGCACAATCTACAGCAATTCTGCCTCTCGGGATCTGGCAGGCCCCTTTATCTCACCTCTTACTCTGTCTAGCTAGGCTGGAAAGTGTGGTTGTTGCAGAAACTGCTACACCCTGTGACTCCTCCTCAGGTTGTTAGCTTTGCCCTGTGTATAGGCTGACGAGGTCATTGACTCTACACGGGATACAGGCAGCCTGGAGAGCTTTACACCAAATCATTCCTTTCTCCATTGGGCAGGAGCAGTTCTGCTGCTGCTACAGCAGCCACTTTGTCAAAGGCAAGAGGCTGGGGTGACAACAGGCTGCTGCACGCTCCAGTCAGACTAGGATGCTGTCCTCTGGGGACCCAGTACAGGGAAAGCTGAGGTACGGTCTGCACTGCCGACGGCCCTTCACAAGGGAACTGTGCTCCAGTTTTAGTAGAAAAAGGTGCCAGTGACAGGCAGCCACGTATCACTGTGCACAGCTATTTGGCAGGTGACTTGCCTCTTCAAGTAGAGGCATAATTCCCGCCTTGCGGTCCTGATGCCAAAACAAAAAGGGCTTCAAGTTGCAAAAGCCTTTTGACATCAAAGCAAGATGACAGCTAGATTTCTGCCGGCACTGTGTTTCAGCTGTGTTGCTAGCTGAAAATGGCTTGCAGGCCAGGAGGTATTTAGAGGGGTCCAAATTAAAGAAACCGAGCATTGAAGTGTTCGTTTGAAGGACGCTAGTTAGACAACCAAAGGAACTGAGCACACCTGACACACTGGCAGAACAGCCCATCCAGCCCGCTAAGTATTGCGTGTTGCAGGCAGCATAGTGCAACTGTGAGGCTTGCTGGCAGGAGCAGCAAGGGGCGCAGAGCTACGCTCCTGTATAGAGCAAAGATGGAACCTCCAGGGCTCTGCAGTCATCTGCTGAGGACATCTAATATGCCAGCGTGTCGCTTTGCTTTTCCTGCTTTATATCTAATTACTTTGCATACTGGAGGGGCAGGGGGTAAGTAACATCATGCAGTGTCTCTTATCTAAGTGACAAGCTCTGCAGAGGAAGCCTTGTGTGTATGCAGCATTAGGAGAGCAGACAACTGACAGCATGGGTAAGGAAAGGTGCAAAGAACACAACAAAGCCCAAGGATCATCAGCGTATCGCTCATTTGCAGATCAGCCACTTGCATCTGGTCTATTCAGATGTGCTATTTCCTGCTAAACATAGCTGCCCCTTTCACACTACGCAGCTTTCAGTCTCTTCTCTCCTGCCTTCGGGATGTCGTCCTGCCTTCAGGCTGCCTTAGTTTTTTTAAATGTCTCACCAGCATCTGTTGACTTGCTGCTGTCACTCCCACAACCCTGATACCCCATGCAGACCAGTACAGCAGTCTCTGGGGCTTACACTGGGTGAAAAACTGTTCCTCAGGTTCCCCGTGCTGCTTCTCCTCCCTAAGTAATGGGGTGCGGGGCATAGACAGAAACAATCACCAGACTTAAAAAACAGTCAAATGCAAAGGACTGAAATGCTCCAGCCCCGTGGATACTTTTTGGTACAGAGGCAATGAATGTTACTGCCTGGGCTGCGACTGGGAAAAGGGCAGAGGAATTTACGCCCTGTACCCCCAGTAAGTAGTTGCCGTCTTTGAACGGTATAAACCGGGCTGAGATACCGGTCGTCGCTGATCCCGCTACTGCTCAGAGAAGAATGGTTGAGATGATGCTGCCGCCTGGCGGCCGGGCAGTTGGTACGCATGCGCGGTGGTGCCCCCGTGCTCCACGCTGCCGTCCGCCGGTAACGGCAATGCGATGCTGTGATGGCGCCGCGCTCGTTGCCGCCTCCCTGTGAGGAAAGGCCGCTGCCGCCCCACGTGCGCGGTGCCAGCGGGCGCCCGGCGCGCGGAACGGCCGCGCCGGTGCCGCCCAGGTGCAAGCGCCGCGCTGCTGCTGCTGCGCGCTGCTGCTGCTGCGCGCTGCTGCTGCTGCTGCGCGCTGCTGCTGCTGCTGCGCGCTGCTGCTGCTGCGCGCTGCTGCTGCTGCGCGCTGCTGCTGCTGCGCGCTGCTGCTGCTGCGCGCTGCTGCTGCTGCGCGCTGCTGCTGCTGCGCGCTGCTGCTGCTGCGCGCTGCTGCTGCTGCGCGCTGCTGCTGCTGCCTCCGCCGCCTCGTGGTCGGAGCGTGGTACTGCAGCGCCGGCTCCAACGTAGCAGCGCTGCCGCAGCATGGCCATGTGCCGGGCGCAATTCCCGGTGGTGGGCGAGGGCCAGGACTCCCAGTGGCGCGAGCGAGCCCCATTGGCGGGCGCAGGGTTGTCTCCTGGCCACCGGCCGCCCGGAGGCAGCGGGATGGGAGGCTTCAAACTGCTCGCTGCGACAGGCTGCTGGTGCGCTGGAGGCGAGCCGGGTCGGGGCAGCCCCAGGGACTTACCCGAGAGCTGATATCCTATCAGCTCAGGGAAGAGGGAAGGAAAGAGGACACCCCACCAGGCGCAGATGCTGGGTACCTCCCACCTCACCAGCGCTCTCCATGAGCCCATCCTGGCCCTGCTCACCCCGTGCAGCTGCCCCCAACTCCAGCACCTCCTCTGAAACCTATTCCATAGCCCCAGGCCACCCCCAAGCCCTGTGCTGAAGGTTGCAAGCTGGCTCTCAAATGTGCTTGATTCTTCCTTAAAGCAGGTGCCATTAGCAGCAATGTGGGGAAAGAAAAGCATCTCCAGAAGACCCTGTGGAAGGAGAGGCTTCAGCCAGGGGCAATCTATGATAATAACGGTTGCTGCTGCTTCTTTCCCTCTCCCAGAGGCCGTGCTGAGGATGCGGTTGTCCATTCCTCCCCTGGGGATGCCGTTGACTGCACCCGCCTCAGGCTTGCACCTCGCACCCCTCTCGTTCCCTCAGAAGACTTCACGAGTCCATATATGTGACCCAGCCCAGTCATTCTGAACCCTCATCCCTCTAGCCGTGACTCTCTTTGTTCCCTGGTGCTCCAATGACGTGTTTACTTGGTTCAGATCTGGATTTAATAGTTATGTTCCCAGTCCTTTTTCTGTCTGGCTCCCTCAGGACACTTTTTCTCCCAGTCACAATGCCTGCCAAGACCTTCCTTGTGCTCCACAGCCATCTTGTAGCATTTTAGGTGGGGCCATCTTTGAGCCATAGGGCACTCATTTGTTCCTCTATGCTATCTAGGATTCCTCTGTTCTACTTACTCACTTTCCTCTGCTCTTATCTTACTCTTTACCTTTTAAGATGCCTTCACTTAGCCCCTGGCCCCCTGATGACCTCTGTACTTTGTTGAAATCCCCTTCAGAATTCCTGTTATCTCTGAGGCTTCTTTGGTCTCTCAGGCCCCCTCAGGATTCCTCCACTCCCTTCGCCGAGCTCTTGTGAGACATCCCCTATGTCCCAGAGCCCTCTTTTAGCTTGGCAGGGCACTTTGCATCCCTTTTTTCCTCTCTGAACCTTCCTGAGTCCACATCCGTTACCCCGCTTGGTCTTTCCGTCCTCTGATCCATTCGGTGCGCCTCCATTCGGTCTCCGGTCCCCTGAGGACATCTGTACTTTGTTCAATTCCCTTTTGAGCTCGTTGCATCCCCGAGGCTTCTTTGGTCTCCGTGGCCCCTTCAGGACCTCTCTAATCCCTGTGACAATGCTTCTTGTTCCATCAGAACCTTTTCCGAAGCCATCTTGGTGCTCCGGAGCGGTCTGTTGGTTTTCTATCTTATGGTATGTTTCTATTCGGTATCTGGTACCTCAAAGATATCTATCGTTAGCTCAAATCTCCTCTTGAATTGTTCATAGAAGGCGATAGCCTTCATCTATTTTTATCAATACACCTAACATGGTGGTTTTTGTTGTGCTTTGAAATTCATTTTTATACTACCTACTTTGGTGTTAATTAGACTGCTTCGTGCAGTTTCTGATACATTTCTTGTATTTCTATTTTTTTGTGTGTCCTTTGGGACTCATCTAGTTCTGTTAAGGGAGTCAGTCGGAGAGACCATCAAGGTGACTCTGAATCATCAGCTATTTAATTTACTTTGCCACCAGAGATGTTTCTGAGAAGGGATTCTTACAGGATCTAATTCTGCTTTGTTGTTCAGTCCTATCCAGATTGTAGTTCTGGTAGAAGTTAGGTAGTATGTGTGCTCTCACAAGAAATTGTGTCGCCTCACAGCATTTTGGTTTTTTTTTATAGGAAACTAAAGCACATGATTTTTTTATAATATTGATACTGAATTTAGTTAACTACTTTCCTACATAGCTTAGTATGACATAAATCTTTTTTTATCAATGCCCCATAAAAGTTAAGTTTAATTACCTATCTGGTCATGTTGATGATACAACAGATGCAGTAAAAGAGCAGGTATTGTCATGCCCAGTAAGGCTCCCTTTTTCCATTCAGCACTTTGCATACTGTAGACTTAAGGCAGATGAGAAAACTTGCTGCTGCTCCTCTGATGGCTTTTATGCCTTCCGATGATTGGCCCATCCCCTTTCCCAGGTGTTAGTGGGAAGTGTGGTGGGCAGGGCCCTGGGATATATGAGCCACAGCCTCTCCTCAGGGAGTTCACTCTGTTTTTTGGTTTCTTTGGTGTTAGAGTTCTGCTGTTCCTTCTAGCTGATTGCAGCTTTTGAGCTGAGCCAGCTGTTTGGTGCAGATGTGTTTTGATATTTAGAGAAGCAGAGGTATCTGAGGTAAGGGCTTCAGGAATAGCTAAGGTTAAGCAGCATATATGGAAAGCATGCTTGTATGTAGTTGTTTTTTCTTCAGGTCGGTAATTTTGTGTTGGATGTTCAGGGGTAGCAAGGTGGTTTAATATTATGGTTTTGGTGTTTTGTTTTATTCTAGATGCCTTGCATTTTCCTGGAATTCCTGACTTTACTGAAGATGGAACCTTGTCTGTTATGAGTTCTGTTGTATACTGTGTAAGTTACTGATATCATCTCTATCAATAGGACCAATTGTGAGATTATCTAGTGTGGGCTAGGGTGAGAATCTTGTATGCATCTGTATATGTAGCTTTAGCACTTTCCAATCAAATGGCAGGGATGGAAGGCATAGTGTCTTTCAGGGTTTGGGGTAGCTCATCACCTTTCCTGATTGCCTGTGGAGTACCACGTTGTTCCTAGAACCTTGGCAGCTTGTGGCAGGGCCCCTTGTAGATTACAAGAAGCAGGACTCCACTTGTTTTTTGTGCCTGTAGCAGAGCCTGTGGGAAGATGGGAGATAGAAGGTGCCTGCAGAATGTAGGGCAGGGCTCAGAAGAGCAGCTCCCGAGGAGCAGCCAATGCAGGGGTTTCAGGGGATGCGAACACAGGGAAGGAGCTGGGGTTCCCTCCTTGACAGTTCAGGAGAAGAGAAGGGATTTCTAAAGTTTTTGGACTGGGGGATGGTTGAGGAAGGGAGAAAGGCTGATGAGCCTTTCTCAGATGGGTTTTGCAGTTGGATTTAGGTGTCAGTGAGGCCTGTTCTATTTTAGTCTCCCCACAGCTGATGGGAGGTATGACAAAGTCATGCGAGAGGCAGCATAAGCCAGCCGGGTGTCCACATTACAATATGTGGGGCTGAACATCACGTGAGTCTCATCTTGGTTCTTTAACTTTTCATCTTTCATTTAGGTACATGAAAACATGCCCTCCAGGACTCTGAGGTTTTTGCTTCTCTGCACCCTTTACTTGCTTCATTCCCAACTTAATTTTTGCATCCATCCATTCACTGTCCATCAGGACATCAGTCATTGTTACTTAGAGGCATTGACTAGGCACTTATTTCCAGCACAAGTTTGTCACTGTGTCATCTGTTTTCTGTGCGTGATGTCATATGTTATTCAGGTCTTATGTTCCCACTGGGTTTTTTGTGTTAGGTGGGCACATGGGTAACCATACTGAGGGTCTCCTGTGCCTCAACTCATCAGCAGAATGCTGAGTGCTTCCTGTCTAGCATTAGATGCTCAACACAGAGATTTATCTTGTGTGTCTCCTGTCTGAGAAGTCTACGAACAGTTTTCTCTCATGGCAGCGATCCAGGATGCATCAGCATATCAGCTGTTGAGCTGTCTGTTTCCACGGAGCCCTCTTCTGAGTCTACTTCTCTGCATCCTTTTGGTCTTAGGTTTTAGAGCCTGGCTTCTCGTGCATCCATCGTCACAGTTGCGGCCATATCTTTTTGTGATGGGCTGCAGAGTTTGACTTCTGGGGCAGCTGTAGATTCTTCCTGGCAGCCCCCTAGGTCTTCTCACCTAAAGGCGTTTTCCCTCTGGGAATAATTCTTCTTGCTGAGAGTCATCTTTTTGTTTCTGGGTCAAGTCACTTGTCTTGTGTGCAGTGTCAGTTTGCACATGTGTCTGGGTTGGAGCTGCTCCGCCCAGGGGCGTAGCGGTGTTAGTCAGGGGAAGAATTACGAGAAGGGTCTCTAGTTAATGTTGACATGCCTGGAGTGTTTAGTTAGAGAAAGTACAGTTCACCTCAGAGCAAGTAGCCTGCAGCAGCACTGGGTGAGGATGTCGAGGGGATGACCAGAACTATCTGAGAGAGGCTGATCAAGTGGTAGTTGAACAGGTTGAATTTGAAAAGTGGTAAGGCTTGTACACATACGCTTAATGTTGGTGGATTTTTATAATGGCAGGCTATCATTGGAATCTAGATTGTATTCCTAAATGGAAACAGGACCTCTGGATTTGGTAGGCTGTTTATCAGCATCTGCGTGACTTGTTTGATGTTTTTGCAGATGTGGAAGGGTGGGGTGTAAGAAGTTGAGTTGGCATATGGGGTCAGAGGGAAGATGCAACTTGTGGCTCTATGACTAGCTTACAGGTCTTGGTTTAAATTTTATTTTGAAGGTATGAAGCATTGAGCAAATCAGGATATTGGAGTGGACTCAAGCAAGGTGAGTGATGGCTAGTGGGCTGAATTAGCAGCTGTTTTTCACGTGGTGTATGTTGGTGAAGGTATAAACATCCCTTGTTTAACAGGTGTTTTACCCAAGCCACAACATGGCAACCCGTAAAAGGGGCCTGTCAGGCAAGCAGCCTAGCTATGGGAGTGGGAGTTGGGAATTGGCGCATGCAGGCTGCGGTCCAGGCAGTATCTCAGCACGTGCCTTATGCAGGTGCCGCATGCAGCCTCAGAGGGGTGAAGCCATATGCTGATGAGTGGTCTGAGAAGGTGAGGCAGTTGTCGGTGGGGTTGGTATCTAATAGCAAATTATTCTATGGCAACCTGGTTAAGCATTTACCACCTTCTTTTGCAGGTGCTGTGTGGGCACCTTTGGAATCGGATGAGCATTTGAGGTGAGCTGGGGTAGTAGCAAGGAGTATCATGGGGCTGGTGACTACTGACAAGCATTGCAGTGGCTTTGTTTCTTGTTCTCTTAGTACCGTGGAGATGATGGCTGTAGCGTCTGGCTCTGGAATGAGCAGGTGAGAAGAACATCACAGTGATTCTCAAGAGGGGTTTTGTGGAAGAGCTTGGCACTTGCTGATGTGATGCTTACTGCCTCCACTATTTGCTTTTTTTATTGCAGATGATGAAGGGGGACCTGGTGACTACAGCAACATCAGTTAGCTGATGTGGGTTTTTTTTGTTGAGGATGGATTCAGAGCCCTGTCCTTCTGAAAGCTAAGTTGAGGGACCGGGGCTGGCAGGGGGTGATGGGTTGGGAATTGCAGGGAGGGGTTTTAAAGTTAGCATAGGGGCGAGGGCTGTCCAGGCAGTCAGTCCCCTTTGGGCAGGCAAAGGGAGTGGGGTTACCCTTCAGCAGTCCAGTAGCGTGTGCCAGGCAGGGCAGTTCCAGCCTGTGTCTGTCTAGTCTGTCTTCTGTGTCTTAGACCGTCCTCAGGTCTTGGTGTCCTCATACCTCTCAGTGCTCAAGGGGCACAGCATGCATCTTGAGCGCCATCGCTAGGGTCTCAAGTGCCTGTATTCATTGGCATAGTGCCAACTAGGTGCCACGTTTCTTGTGTAACAAGCTTAAAGTGTGCGTCGGTCCTGTGTCTCAGAAGTTTCCGCTAGGTCGTCTTTCATAGCAGCCTTCCAGGCTGGATGAGCAGCTCTGCTCTCTAGGCATCCCTTTTCATGGACTGGAACTTCTTCCTGGCACCCTCATGCTCTTAGGTCTTGGATGCACAAGAAACCTGCCTTCATAATCTCAGTTTTGGCAGGAACTTCTTGTCACAGGCTGTTACCTTCGACTCTCTGGGGTTGCCGTAGAGCCTTCTCGGTCCCCTTGCCCGGCAGTGCCTCTGGTCCAGGAATCATGATTCTTCTGACAGTTGTCTCATCTTTGAGTTGCGCTGTTTGTGGTGTTCTGTGTCATGTTGGTCTGTATCGTGTGTGTGTTTGGCACGGAGCTGCTCTGTCTGGGGTGTAGCATCAGGGGTAGGTGCAATAGCAGTAGGAGCCTATGGCTAGCATGTCAATATGCCTCGACTGTTTAGGCAAAGGTTGTTCAGTCACCCCGCACCAAGTAGCTGCTGGCAGGCTGAGTGGAGAGTTGCCTCAATACTGTTTTAGGAAGATGATTGCAGGCATCTGGCAGGGGCTGTTCAATGGTGGTGGAGCAAATCGTATTTCAAAGGTGTTAAGGCTTGTTTGTGCGGAGCTTAAAGTTTGGTGGTTTTTTAAACGGCAGTGTGTAGTTGGACTCTAGATGGTATTCCTAAATGGAAACAAGACCTCTGGAACTGTTAAGCTTCATCTCTGCATCCAGGTGACCTGTTTAATAATTTGTTTTCAGAGGCAGAGAGCCAAGATGCGCACCAAAGAGCAGTGGAGGTGATGGGCGGAGTACTGTGAGAAGGTGGATTGGCACATGGTGTCAGAGGGAAGATGTGACTGGTGGTTATGTGGGTACATTGAGGTTTGTGGTTTTCTTATTTTGCAGGTGTAAGGCAATGAGCAAAGCAGGATATCAGCACCAGAGGTGGCTCAGGCAAGGTGAGCAATGACTGTTGGGCTGAAATAACATTTGTGTTTCACGTGTCATGTTGTTGGTGAAGGCATAAGCATCCCTTCTTTGTATTTTTTTGTGGTTTTGTGGGGTGTTGTGGAAGAGCTTGGCACTTGATGTGATGGTTACTGCCACCAGTACTTGGGTTTTTTTATTGCAGATGATAGAGGAACCTGGTGAGTGCAGCAAGATTGGCGTTTTGGGTTTTTTGTTGATTGATTCTGCCCTCTGAAAGCTAGGTTGAGGGATCAGGGCTGGGGAGAGGCTGGTTGGAGGAAGTGACAAGGTTGGGAACTGCCAGGAGGGGTTTTAAAGTTAGCGCAGGGGAAAGGGCTGTCCAGGAAGAGTCAGTCCCCTTTTTGGGCAAAGGGAGCAGGGTTACCCTTCAGTCCAGTAGTGTGTGCCAGGCAGGGCAGTTCCAGCCCATGTCTGTTGTGTAATCTGTCTTGTGTGTCTTAGGCCTTCCTCAGGTCTTGATGTCCTCATACTTGTGTGTGCTCAAGGGGCACGGCACGCATCTTGGGCGCCATTGCTAGGGTCTTGAATGCCTGTACTCATCATCGTGGCAACTGGGTGCCGCTTTTCTTGCGTAACAAGCTTAAAGCATGTGTTGGTCCCGTGTCTCGGAAGTTTCCGCTGGGTACTCTTTCGCAGCAGCCTTCCAGGCTGGGCGAGCAGCTCTGCTCTCTAGGCATCCCTTTTCAGACTGGGACTCCTTCCCTGCATCCTGTGCTCTTAGGTCTTGAAGCCAGGCTTCTTTAGGCATCGGTCATCTCAGTTTTGACAGGAACTTCTTGTAACAGGCCATTACGTTCCACTCTTTCTGGGGTTGCTGTAGAGCCTCCTTGCATCACTGCTGCAGGCCTGTAGGTCATCTTGCCTGACAGTGCCTCTGGTCCAGCAATCATGATTCTAGCCGAGAGCTTTTTGTCATCAGCAGGCACCTCTGTATTCCTCTGGAGAGTTTCGAGTGCATCCCCTCATCAGCACTACCCCTATCAAGCCCCTGTTGTCTTGCAATGATAGCTTACAGTTTGCATTCATCTGCCCTGCGCCACATCGTAGATGTTTGAATGGTCATCTCTTGCAGTGTGGGGCTAGCTGGTGCCTGCAGCTCCGCTGTTGAGAGTTCTATTTGCACAGAGCTGTCTTCTGGGCTTTCATCCCCATGTCGTTAACAGTCTTAGGTCTCAAAGCCCAGCTTCTCATGCATCCTTCATTCTGGTTTTGACATTAGCTTTCTCTCGGGCCACAGTCATCACCCCTCTTTCCTGGGGCCGCTCTAAAGCACCTGCACCATTGCGGTGTCAGAGGGTTTCTCTGCCAGCATCATCTTGTGTCTCAGTCATGTTTGTGGTGTCCATGCACGGCATTGCTCTGTGTCGGGTGGAGCTGCCCTGCCTGGGGGTGTAGAAATACTAAAGATGTGGGTAGCATAGCTTTATAGTGGTGTGGTATTATGTTGACCTGCCCTGATACTTCTGGCAAGGACTATATGGTCCATCTCTGGACAAGTAGCTGTAGACAGTTGGCACAGTTATTTTCATCATGTTTTCCAGGTGCCAGTGCTTGGACTCTGGACTTCCTGGGAGCAGCAGTTTCTGTGGTGGTCAAGTGGGTCAAAGCTTGCATGTGCCTTAGCTTGTGTATGTGGGGCTCAATATCCGGGCTTTGGTTTTGTTTTTTTAGATGTATCTAGAAGGCACATGCAGAAAGACAGACCTTTGGTCTTGTCAAGCTGTCAGTCAGCATCCAGGTGAATTGCTTTATGCAGTTTGCTTGGGTTTTTCAGATGCAGAGTGACGAGCCGTGCACCAAAGGGTGATGGAAGAGGCAAGCAGAGAGCCAGATGAAGGCGGGCTGGCATCTGATGTTTGAGAATTGGCATGACTGTTGGTGGAGCTTGACTAGCTTATGCTTATTTGGTGTCTTCTAGGTCTGAATCAATGTGTGAGGTGGGATATCTGCACTGGAGTGGTCTCTGGCAAGGTGAGACATGACCAGTGTGCTGAATTAGCAGTTTACTGAGGGGTCATAATATACGTATAGCTAGAATCATACCCTGTTGGTGTTTTGCAGGTGGTGGCCAGGCCTTGTCACAGCAGACCGAAGAGTCTGGGTCTGAGCAGCCTAGGCGGAGGAGTGGGAGAGAGGAAGCGCCACGAGTGGGCTGAGGACTTGGGCAGTATCTTGGTGCCATGCTTTTTCCTCTGTTTTTCTTTTTTGAGCGGTGAAGCCACACAGCAATGACCAGTCTGAGAAAAGGCAAGTGGCTCATTATGCAGTCTGGTTGGGCTTGAATCACTGAGGATCGTGTGACTACTTAGTCAAGCATTTGTCTTTGGTCTTTACAGGTACCGTGAGGACTTTCCTCAAACAGCTGAGGATTTGAGGAGAGAGGAGCATCAGGGCAGGAACTGCCGAGCAGGTTATGGCTCCAGAGCAGGATGAGTGATTTATGTCTTGGGTTCTCTTGCTTCTGTAGGATATGCCAGCTGCAACATCTGGGTTTTTTTGGCGGATCAGTGTGGCACTTCTGAGGAACGTGTTCTTGTGGCAGTCAATGCTGGCCGGCCTGTCAGTGACTAGCGGTGCTCTGTCTTGTGGGTGATTAAGAAGAACCAGGTGAATGCAGGAGCATCCCAGTTACAGGAAGCGCTGCTGCTGAGCATGGATTCTGGACCCTGCCCTCTGAAGGGTAAACAGCAAAAGCGGTGGATGGGGTGGGGCCAGGAGGGCGGTTTAATGACTGTTGTGGAGAGGGCTATTTAGGCTTTGTTATGTCTAGGGGTGGATAGAGGGCCTGGGGTCCAACCTGCAGGATGTGAACTTTCTGGCCAGTGTCTGCGTCCTAGCATCATTTGTGTTGTCTGTGTTCAGTCTCCTCTTTGGTGCTTTCTGGGGGTCTCTATACTGCCCCACGGGCTCTCTGCATTTGGCACCCACCTTGGTAGGTGTCTGTGGGTTCTCTAATGCCTCGCTGCTTTGGCGTAGAACACTTAAGAGCACTTAAAGTGCATTTTGCATAGCAGAAGCTTCTGGAGGGTCGCCTTTGTGGAGGCGATCTGGGTTGCGATGACAGCTCTGCTCTGAAAAGTTCTGTTTCCATAGAGATCCCCTGCAGCATTTCATCCCTGCACCCTTATGGGTGTAGGTCTTCAAGCCTGGCTTTGCATACAACCAGTATTCCGGTTTTGTATTGCGCTCCAGCACTCCGCGTTGGTTTCAGCTACCATCTGAGACTGCCTCACTTTGCGCTTTTGTTTTGCGTCATATCACTCTGTGTTTATTCTCGTATTGTTGTAACCCTCTGTGCTTGTATTGACTGCTATTGGAGACATGATTGCGTTGCATGGCCTGATGTAATTTTGTATTGCATGTTCTGTATTTGAATTGTCATATGGCCTTGCATTGTCATTTGTATTCTGTTGCTCTGCATTTGAATTTTGTAACGCATTGTTTGGCTTGTACCCTATCACTCTGCACTAGTTTCAACCGCCGCTCAAGTCTGTCTCGTATTGTATGACCTTGTGTCACATTCTGCATCGTATCATGCCACATTTGAACTTGTATGGCATCATATGGCCTTGTGTCATAACTTGCTCTGTAGCTGCATTTTGTAACGCATCATTTGGCTCTGTATGGGTGTGTTACCATATCCCTCCACACTCATATCGAGCGCTGTTTGAGACAGTCTTGTGTCATACGGCTCTGTGTCACAACTTGTATGATATCGCTCCCTAGGTTTATTGACTGTCCTTTGAGACACTCTTGTGTTGTATGGCCCTGTATTGTGTTTGGTCTTCCATTGCAGTGTGCTGTATTGTGTTTTGCCTTGACACTGATCTGAGTGTTGCATTGTACAGCATTATATTTGCACGCGTGTTGTGGTTTAGCCCCAGCCAGCAACTACGCACCACGCAGCCGCTCGCTCACTCCCCCACGGTGGCAAGGGGGAGAGAATCGGAAGAGTAAAAGTGAGGAAACTCACGGTTTGAGATAAAGACAGTTTAATAAGTAAAGCAAAAGCCGTGCACGCAAGCAAAGCAAAACAAGGAATTTGTTCACCACTCCCCATGGGCAGGCAGGTGTTCAGCCATCTCCAGGGAAGCAGGGCTCCGTCATACGTAATGGTTTCTTGGGAAGACAGACGCCATAACTCCGAACGTCCCTCCACCCCTTCCTTCTTCTTCCCCCCAGCTTTATATACTGAGCATGACGTTATATGGTATGGAATATCTCTTTGGCCAGCCTGGGTCAGCTGTCCCAGCTGTGTCCCCTCCCAGCTTCCCGTGCACCCCCAGCCTGCTCGCTGCAGGCCAGCATGAGAAGCTGGACTGTCCTTGACTACTTAGCAACAACTCAAAACATCAGCACCTTATCAACATTTTCTCATCCCAAATCCAAAACATAGCCTCATGCTAGCTTCTATGAAGAAAATTAACTCTACCCTAGCTGAAACCAGGACAACGCGCATTATACATCTGTCCTATGTTGGTATCGTATGGCATTGCAGAGCCAGCATAGAGAGTTTATGTGATGTTGAGGTCTCTGTGCATGTGAGTGGGAGTTGAGCAGATCACAGTCAGTTTGTGAGGTAGCATAAACAAAGTTGGTAAGCTGGTGGTAGTTTTCCTGATGGTTTTTGCAGGCACCTTGTAGCAAGCCTGTGGAAACGGTTGAGGAATCAAGGTCCGAGGAGCAGCGTGACAGGCATCAGAGCTGTCGGTCACTTTAGGGGAGATCTGGCATTACGCTGCTCTGGATTTTCAGGTGCCGCGGAGGTGTCTGACAGTGAAGCGTTATCTTTGGAATCGGAGCAGAGCGGATGAGCAGAGCTGTGGAGCTTTGTTCTCTCACAGACAAAGCGTGCATTAAACAGCTTTGTATCTTCTGTTTGCAGGTGGTAGAGTGGCATGAGGCGATTAACAGCATCTTGCATTTAGTGACATGTCTGCTACTGAGGATGGCTATTGAGAATGGACTGTGCCACAAAAGCAATGCGGTGCAGCAAAAATCTGCGGGTCATGGAGACCGAGCATGTCTAAACATTGGCGTAACAGGAGGGAAGCTCATGGGAAATCTGTCTCGTGCGGGCAGAGGAAGCGATAAGCATCACAATGTGTGTGCTGGAAAAGAAGCTCTGGGATGAGTGGGAATGTCTAGTGTGTGTTCATAAGTGTACCTCAAACATCATGGTGTCTGTTTTGGCACTTGCATCCACAGTGCCTCAAGCATACTCACATCCTACTGTGATTGTGGTAGCCACCAGTCATGCCTACACAGGCCTGAGTCATCAGCATGGCGCCAATTGACTGCATCTTTTTGTGGTGTGATGTAGAAGCATGATGCTGTCAGTCTGGTTTAGCATCATAGGTGCTTTTGGTCGGTCTGTCTTGTGGCTGTTGCTTGGGCTTTGCCATCAGCTCTCATCTCTGACTGACTTAATCTTGAGAGTTTTTCCAGGGGTTTATTCCTAGTGGTGGGGTCATCTTAGGTCATGGTGGGGTCCTCTTGGGTCTCCAGAGCTATAGCATTCTCACACAGCAGAGCCATGCCAGAATTTGTGCTGTGTGTTCTCAGCACCATTGTGCTTACTGTCAGGCTCTGTCTGTTGGCTTGGCATTGTCTCCCCTGTGTGGTGTTCTAGCATCTTTGGGTAATGTTTGTGGAGTGTGTGTGTGTATTTGAGGTGGAGCTGCATTGCCTCTGTGTAGTAACTCTTGTCGGGATGGAATAGTCAAAGCACAGGAGGGTAATCTGTCAATGAGCACGGCCTGTTGGGGTGGAGGATGTATGGCCTGCTTCTGGGGGCAGTCAGTAGCTATTGGCAAGCAGGCTTGTAGAGTCCCTTATGTAGCATTTTGCAGGGGGCACAGGGTGACGTGAGGCCCCCGGAGCTTATTCTCAAGCCAAGCGTGCCAGAGCGGACAATTCAAAGGGAAGAGGAGTGGAGGGGCACACCTAGGGAAGCATCTTTCTCGGCTGCCAGTTCCAAAGGCTGATGCTATGGAATGACGTGGAGTGGTGATGTCTAGAGGCATGTGGTGAGGCAGTTCCTGGGATGATTGGGGTGGACCGCCTAGATATGGGGTTATCTGCCATTGGGGGTGGTGAAATGGATATGTTGGAGGTGGTGGGGGGGGTGATGGGTAGATGGGTGGTGGGTCTAACCTTGTATGTGTGGCTTTTTTATTTTAGGCTATATGTAATATAGAGACAGGAGATCATTTTCTTAAAAAAACAAACAAACAAAACAACCCCAAAAAGCCCCAGCCAGGGGATTTTTTCCCCCCCCCCCGGTCCTGGCTGCTCTGTGAGGCAATGTTCATCGCCAATGTTTGGATGCAGATCGGGCTCGGGCCGCGGTTTTTGCAGGCAGGATGACTTTTTTTTGAGGCTCCCGGAAGCGTTGTTCCTGAGGAGCCCCATAGACATGGAGCCATGGCTCATCGTGGCAGGCAGGTGGCAGAACGGATGAGCTGAGAGTCGGGGGTGGTTTGTGTGGTAGCTGAATGAGTGGTGTGTTTTGAATGTGTTTAACACTGTATGATTTGTGTTTGTATATTTTTTTATTTGTCCTTGCAGCTTGTAAGTGGAAGTGACATTAACTTTTTTTAGACATGTAGAGAAAAAACAAACTAAAAGCCCAGCTGAGGTAATTTTTGGGGGGTTCAGGCTGAGGTTTTTGCAGGCACCTTTTTTGCCTTTTTTGAGGCCTCCTGGGAGTGCTGTTCCTGGGGAATGTTCCACTGGGACGTGGTGGGTGCCCGTCATTGCAGGACAGTATGTTGTTAAGCCGCTGATTGTGGTTGCAGGGTGTGGGGGGTCATCAACCATTACTAAGGAGGACCGGATTGTGAAGCAGGGAGGCCTAACTCTATTTTGCATTAGTAGTGTTGTAAAATCTTTTGATGGATGTTGTGGTTTGTGATGTAATGTTGGTTTTCAGTTGTTTTAGCATAGTTGTGTGGAAGTCGAGGGCCCGTCGGGACGAGCGGAATGCTCTCACTTTCTCCCTGGGAATACCAATTGCAGAGATGTTACCTCAGAGATGAAAATAGGTATGTGTGAAGCAACAGACTGAGTACCTAGTGGGAATGAGAATTGGCAAAAGACTGCAGCCACTACATAAAGAATCACAGGCACTAAGTAGTTGTAACTACTATTAATGTAATGATGAGGTTTTTTTGTGCCACTGGCGCAAAACTGGTGCACACTGGCGCAAACTGGCGCAATCTGGTCCGGACCAGTTGGAAGCAGTGCCAACCGGTCCTGACTGGTCGGAATTGGCACAAACCGGTCTGGACCAGTCGGAACCGGCGCAAACCGGCACAACCCAGTCCATGCTGGTTGGAACTGGCGCACACTGGTCCGGACCGCTCGGAACAGGCACAAACCGGTGCAAGCTAGTCTGGACCGGTCAGAACTGGCGCAAACAGGTACAGACCAGTCGGAAAAAGCACAAACTGGTCTGGACTGGTCAGAACCGGTGCAAACTGGTGCAGACCAGTTGGAACCGGTACACACCGGTCCGGACTAGTCGGAACCAGCGCAAACTGGTGCAGACCGGTTGGAACCGGTACACACCGGTCCGGACTAGTCGGAACCAGCACAAACTGGTGCAGACCGGTCGGAACTGGTACACACCGGTCCGGACTGCGCAAGCCAGTGAAAATGGGTATGGACAGGTGCAAACCGGTCTGGACCAGTCGGAACCAGCACAAACCGCCTCAAACCAGTTGGGACCGGTCAGAACCCCCACAAACCAGTAAAAAGCAGTCCAGACCAGCACAAAGCAGTCCGACTGGTCAGAACGAGCGCAAACTGGTCCAGACGGGTTGGAACTGTCAGAAACCGGCGCAAACTGGTTTGGACTGCTCGGAACTGCCACAAACCAGTGCAAACCAGTCCAGGCTGCTGCAAACTGGCACAAACCGGTCAGGACCGGTAACAACCAGCAAAAACCGGTACAAACCGGTCGCAACCGGCACAAGCAGATTTGGACTGGTTGGAACTGGCACAACCTAGCGCAAACCGATCTGGACTGATCAGAACCGGCACAAATAGGTCCGTACCGGTTCGTGTGGGTCCATACCAGTCCGTACCGGTTTACAGCGGATTGCACCAGTTTGTGTTGTTTTGCGCCTGTATGGACCGGTTTGTACTGGTTTCTGCCCATCTGGACTGCTTTGGACCATTTTGTGCCTGTCTGGACTGGTCTGGAGCAGTTGGTGCCGGGCCGGAGCTGTCAAAACGGGTTTGTGCCGGATCAGACAGGTCCGTACTGGTTTTTGCCGGTCGTTACCTGTATGGATAAGGTTGGGCCAATTTATGCCGATTCATACCCAGTTGCATCGCTTCCAAGCGGTCTGTACTGGCTTTCGCCGGTCGGTACTGCTCCAAACAAGTTTGTGCTGGTTTGGGGTGGGTCGGGCCAGTCCGAACCGCTTGGTGCTGGTTCTGATTGGTCCATACCAGTTTTTGATGGTTGTTATGGGTCCGGACTGTTTTGAGTCAGTTTGCGCCAGTCCTGCCCAGTCCAAACACATTCATGACGATTTGCGCCATTATGGACTGAATCGCATAACTTTGTGTCAGTTCTGACTGGTCCAAATGAGTTTACACCTCCCAGACAGATAGAGTGGCATTCCTGGCATAGACACAGTCTTCTGGTGGTTCCAGAGGCCCCTCCAAGCCAGGAAGTCCTCCCGGATCAGAGAGAGAGACCTCCAGGACGGCTACAGTGGCCTTCCTGTAAGAGAGACTCTGTTCTGGGAGCTAGAGAGTCACCGACCATCCCAGGATTCCTGCCACATCATGGAGACTCACCTGCAAAACACGGAGAGTGGCGTTCAGGTCATAGAGACGCTGTTCGGGCGGCTAGAGAATGCGCTCCGATGCCAGAAGTCATCAGGCATCATAGACACATACGTCCAGCGCAGCTAGAGTGGCATTGCGGTCAGAGAGACTGTTTTGCCTTGGCTAGACAGTCCCCTGTGATCCCAGAGCTCCTCCCAGATCTTTGAGACCTCCTTCCGGGACAGCTAGAGTGGCGTTGCAGTCGTAGACATGGTACTTGTGTGGTTAGAGAGTCCCCTCCAATGCCAAAATTCTCCCGGATCATGGAGACGTACCTGGGGAATGGCTGGAGTGGCGTCCCAGTCTTAGAAACGGTGTTCCATCAGTTAGAGAGTGCCATCCTATCCCAGATGTCCTCCTTGATCATGGAGACATACCTCCAGGACGGCTAGAGGAGCATCCTGGGCAAAGAGACATTGTTCCGGTGACTAGAGAGTCACTAGAGGCAGAAAAGGGGTGGGAGGCCGCAAAGGTGTGGGAGGCTGGAGGGGAGGTAGAGGCCAGAAAAAAGTGGAGGCCGAAAAGGGGTGGAAGGCTGGAGTGGGTCCCGCATCATAGAGAAGTTGCATACGGGACGGCTAGAGTGGCATTCCGCTCATGGAAACGGTGTTCTGGCACCTACAGAGTGCCTTCCTCTCCCGCAAGTCCTCCGGGATGGGAGAGACATACCTGCCACAGGGCTAGAGTGGCATTCCCATCACAAAGGTGGTTTTTCAGCGCCTGGAGACTCCCCTCTGGTGTCGGGCGGCCTCCCGATCACAGAGATATACCTCCGGCATGGCTAGAGTGGCATTCTGAGCAGAGGGATGCTGTTCCGGCAGATAGAGACTCCACTGCGATCCCGGAAATCCTCCCAGATCAGAGAAACATACGTCTGGGCTGGCCAGACAGGCCTCCCTATCGTTGTCAACGGTGTTCCCACAGCTAGAGAGTCCCCTGCCATCCCAGAAGTCCAAGCAGATCATACACACATCCCTCCCAGACATCCAGAGTGGCATTCCAGCGGTAGAGATGGTGTCAAAGCACCTCGAGACTCCGTTCCAAACACACAAGTCCTCCCGCATCACATAGACATCCATCCAGGAGGGCTAGAGTGGCATTCCGGCATACAGGGATGGTCTTGCCATGGCTAGAGAGTCGTCTTCGAGCCCAGAAACCTTCCTGCATCATGCAGACATACCTGCTGAATGGCTTGAGTGGCATTGCGGTCATAGAGCGGGTTGCCCGGCAACGAGACGGTCACCTCCGATCCCAGAAATCATCCTCGATCACAGAGACACACCTCCAGGACGGCTAGAGTGGCGTTCTGGACCGTAGGGACAGCTTTCACACCGCTAGAGAGAGTCACATTTGATCCCAGAGGTCCTCCCGCATCCTGGAGGCATACCTCCGGGACGGCTAGAGGGGCTTTCCGGTGCTACAGGCGATTTTCCCACGGTCAGTCAGTCGCCTCCGATGCCAGCAGTCCACCCGCATCATGGAGATATAGATCCAGGGTGGCCAGAGTGGCATTGCGGCCATCGAGGCGGTGGTCCAGCAGCTAGAGAGCCCCCTCCAATCCTGGAAGTCCTCCCACGTCCTGGAGACACACCTCCAGGCCGGCTAGACGGGCGTTCCGGCCATACGGGCCGTGATCGGGGAGATAGAGACTCCCCTCCGAAGACAGCTTTCCTCCCGCAGCATAGAGACATAACCTCCCGGGCAGCTAGAGTGGCATTCCTGCCATAGACACAGTCTTCCGGTGGTTCGAGAGGCCCCTCCAAGCCAGGAAGTCCTCCCGGATCAGAGAGAGAGACCTCCAGGATGGCTACAGTGGCCTTCCTGTAAGAGAGACTCTGTTCTGGGAGCTAGAGAGTCACCGACCAGCCCAGGATTCCTGCCACATCATGGAGACTCACCTGCAAAACACGGAGAGTGGCGTTCAGGTCATAGAGACGCTGTTCGGGCGGCTAGAGAATGCGCTCCGATGCCAGAAGTCATCAGGCATCATGGACACATACGTCCAGCGCAGCTAGAGTGGCATTGCGGTCAGAGAGACTGTTTTGCCTTGGCTAGAGAGTCCCCTGTGATCCCAGAGCTCCTCCCAGATCTTTGAGACCTCCTTCCGGGACAGCTAGAGTGGCGTTGCAGACGTAGACGTGGTACACGCGCGGTTAGAGAGTCCCCTCCAATGCCAAAATTCCCCCGGATCATGGAGACGTACCTGGGGAATGGCTGGAGTGGCATCCCAGTCTTAGAAACGGTGTTCCATCAGTTAGAGAGTGCCATCCTATCCCAGATGTCCTCCTTGATCATGGAGACACACCTCCGGGACGGCTAGAGGAGCATCCTGGGCAAAGAGACATTGTTCCGGTGACTAGAGAGTCACTAGAGGCAGAAAAGGGGTGGGAGGCCGCACAGGTGTGGGAGGCCGCAAAGGTGTGGGAGGCTGGAGGGGAGGTAGAGGCCAGAAAAAAGTGGAGGCTGCAAAGGGGTGGGAGGCCGCAAAGGTGTGGGAGGCTGGAGGGGAGGTAGAGGCCAGAAAAAAGTGGAGGCTGCAAAGGGGTGGGAGGCTGCAAAGGTGTGGGAGGCTGGAGGGGAGGTAGAGGCCAGAAAGAAGTGGAGGCCACAAGGGGTGGGAGGCCGGAGGGGAGGTAGAGGCCAGAAAAAAGTGGAGGCTGCAAAGGGGTGGGCGGCCGCAAAGGGGTGGGCGGCCGCAAAGGGGAGGTAGAGGCCGAAACGGGGTGGAAGGCTGGAGTGGGTCCCGCATCATAGAGAAGTTGCATGCGGGAAGGCTAGAGTGGCATTCCGCTCGTGGAAACGGTGTTGTGGCACCTAGAGAGTGCCTTCCCCTCCCGCAAGTCCTCCGGGATGAGAGAGACATACATGCCACAGGGCTAGAGTGGCATTCCCATCACAAAGGTGGTTTTTCAGCGCCTGGAGACTCCCCTCTGGTGTCGGGCGGCCTCCCGATCACAGAGATATACCTCCGGCATGGCTAGAGTGGCATTCTGAGCAGAGGGATGCTGTTCCGGCAGATAGAGACTCCACTGCGATCCCGGAAATCCTCCCAGATCAGAGAAACATACGTCTGGGCTGGCCAGACAGGCCTCCCTATCGTTGTCAACGGTGTTCCCACAGCTAGAGAGTCCCCTGCCATCCCAGAAGTCCAAGCAGATCATACACACATCCCTCCCAGACATCCAGAGTGGCATTCCAGCGGTAGGGATGTTGTCAAAGCACCTCGAGACTCCGTTCCAAACACACAAGTCCTCCCGCATCACATAGACATCCATCCAGGAGGGCTAGAGTGGCATTCCGGCATACAGGGATGGTCTTGCCATGGCTAGAGAGTCGTCTTCGAGCCCAGAAACCTTCCTGCATCATGCAGACATACCTGCTGAATGGCTTGAGTGGCATTGCGGTCATAGAGCGGGTTGCCCGGCAACGAGACGGTCACCTCCGATCCCAGAAATCATCCTCGATCACAGAGACACACCTCCAGGACGGCTAGAGTGGCGTTCTGGACCGTAGGGACAGCTTTCACACCGCTAGAGAGAGTCACATTTGATCCCAGAGGTCCTCCCGCATCCTGGAGGCATACCTCCGGGACGGCTAGAGGGGCTTTCCGGTGCTACAGGCGATTTTCCCACGGTCAGTCAGTCGCCTCCGATGCCAGCAGTCCACCCGCATCACGGAGATATAGATCCAGGGTGGCCAGAGTGGCATTGCGGCCATCGAGGCGGTGGTCCAGCAGCTAGAGAGCCCCCTCCAATCCTGGAAGTCCTCCCACGTCCTGGAGACACACCTCCAGGCCGGCTAGACGGGCGTTCCGGCCATACGGGCCGTGATCGGGGAGATAGAGACTCCCCTCCGAAGACAGCTTTCCTCCCGCAGCATAGAGACATAACCTCCCGGGCAGCTAGAGTGGCATTCCTGCCATAGACACAGTCTTCCGGTGGTTCGAGAGGCCCCTCCAAGCCAGGAAGTCCGCCCGGATCAGAGAGAGAGACCTCCAGGACGGCTACAGTGGCCTTCCTGTAAGAGAGACTCTGTTCTGGGAGCTAGAGAGTCACCGACCATCCCAGGATTCCTGCCACATCATGGAGACTCACCTGCAAAACACGGAGAGTGGCGTTCAGGTCATAGAGACGCTGTTCGGGCGGCTAGAGAATGCGCTCCGATGCCAGAAGTCATCAGGCATCATAGACACATACGTCCAGCGCAGCTAGAGTGGCATTGCGGTCAGAGAGACTGTTTTGCCTTGGCTAGAGAGTCCCCTGTGATCCCAGAGCTCCTCCCAGATCTTTGAGACCTCCTTCCGGGACAGCTAGAGTGGCGTTGCGGACGTAGACGTGGTACACGCGCGGTTAGAGAGTCCCCTCCAATGCCAAAATTCTCCCGGATCATGGAGACGTACCTGGGGAATGGCTGGAGTGGCGTCCCAGTCTTAGAAACGGTGTTCCATCAGTTAGAGAGTGCCATCCTATCCCAGATGTCCTCCTTGATCATGGAGACATACCTCCGGGACGGCTAGAGGAGCGTCCTGGGCAAAGAGACGTTGTTCCGGTGACTAGAGAGTCACTAGAGGCAGAAAAGGGGTGGGAGGCCGCACAGGTGTGGGAGGCCGCAAAGGTGTGGGAGGCCGGAGGGGAGGTAGAGGCCAGAGAAAAGTGGAGGCTGCAAAGGGGTGGGAGGCCGCAAAGGTGTGGGAGGCTGGAGGGGAGGTAGAGGCCAGAAAAAAGTGGAGGCTGCAAAGGGGTGGGAGGCTGCAAAGGTGTGGGAGGCTGGAGGGGAGGTAGAGGGCAGAAAGAAGTGGAGGCCACAAGGGGTGGGAGGCCGGAGGGGAGGTAGAGGCCAGAAAAAAGTGGAGGCCGCAAAGGGGTGGGCGGCCGCAAAGGGGTGGGCGGCCGCAAAGGGGAGGTAGAGGCCGAAACGGGGTGGAAGGCTGGAGTGGGTCCCGCATCATAGAGAAGTTGCATGCGGGAAGGCTAGAGTGGCATTCCGCTCGTGGAAACGGTGTTGTGGCACCTAGAGAGTGCCTTCCCCTCCCGCAAGTCCTCCGGGATGAGAGAGACATACATGCCACAGGGCTAGAGTGGCATTCCCATCACAGAGGTGGTTTTTCAGCGCCTGGAGACTCCCCTCTGGTGTCGGGCGGCCTCCCGATCACAGAGATATACCTCCGGCATGGCTAGAGTGGCATTCTGAGCAGAGGGATGCTGTTCCGGCAGATAGAGACTCCACTGCGATCCCGGAAATCCTCCCAGATCAGAGAAACATACGTCTGGGCTGGCCAGACAGGCCTCCCTATGGTTGTCAACGGTGTTCCCACAGCTAGAGAGTCCCCTGCCATCCCAGAAGTCCAAGCAGATCATACACACATCCCTCCCAGACATCCAGAGTGGCATTCCAGCGGTAGAGATGGTGTCAAAGCACCTCGAGACTCCGTTCCAAACACACAAGTCCTCCCGCATCACATAGACATCCATCCAGGAGGGCTAGAGTGGCATTCCGGCATACAGGGATGGTCTTGCCATGGCTAGAGAGTCGTCTTCGAGCCCAGAAACCTTCCTGCATCATGCAGACATACCTGCTGAATGGCTTGAGTGGCATTGCGGTCATAGAGCGGGTTGCCCGGCAACGAGACGGTCACCTCCGATCCCAGAAATCATCCTCGATCACAGAGACACACCTCCAGGACGGCTAGAGTGGCGTTCTGGACCGTAGGGACAGCTTTCACACCGCTAGAGAGAGTCACATTTGATCCCAGAGGTCCTCCCGCATCCTGGAGGCATACCTCCGGGACGGCTAGAGGGGCTTTCCGGTGCTACAGGCGATTTTCCCACGGTCAGTCAGTCGCCTCCGATGCCAGCAGTCCACCTGCATCACGGAGATATAGATCCAGGGTGGCCAGAGTGGCATTGCGGCCATCGAGGCGGTGGTCCAGCAGCTAGAGAGCCCCCTCCAATCCTGGAAGTCCTCCCACGTCCTGGAGACACACCTCCAGGCCGGCTAGACGGGCGTTCCGGCCATACGGGCCGTGATCGGGGAGATAGAGACTCCCCTCCGAAGACAGCTTTCCTCCCGCAGCATAGAGACATAACCTCCCGGGCAGCTAGAGTGGCATTCCTGCCATAGACACAGTCTTCCGGTGGTTCGAGAGGCCCCTCCAAGCCAGGAAGTCCTCCCGGATCAGAGAGAGAGACCTCCAGGATGGCTACAGTGGCCTTCCTGTAAGAGAGACTCTGTTCTGGGAGCTAGAGAGTCACCGACCAGCCCAGGATTCCTGCCACATCATGGAGACTCACCTGCAAAACACGGAGAGTGGCGTTCAGGTCATAGAGACGCTGTTCGGGCGGCTAGAGAATGCGCTCCGATGCCAGAAGTCATCAGGCATCATAGACACATACGTCCAGCGCAGCTAGAGTGGCATTGCGGTCAGAGAGACTGTTTTGCCTTGGCTAGAGAGTCCCCTGTGATCCCAGAGCTCCTCCCAGATCTTTGAGACCTCCTTCCGGGACAGCTAGAGTGGCGTTGCGGACGTAGACGTGGTACACGCGCGGTTAGAGAGTCCCCTCCAATGCCAAAATTCTCCCGGATCATGGAGACGTACCTGGGGAATGGCTGGAGTGGCGTCCCAGTCTTAGAAACAGTGTTCCATCAGTTAGAGAGTGCCATCCTATCCCAGATGTCCTCCTTGATCATGGAGACATACCTCCGGGACGGCTAGAGGAGCGTCCTGGGCAAAGAGACGTTGTTCCGGTGACTAGAGAGTCACTAGAGGCAGAAAAGGGGTGGGAGGCCGCACAGGTGTGGGAGGCCGCAAAGGTGTGGGAGGCCGGAGGGGAGGTAGAGGCCAGAAAAAAGTGGAGGCTGCAAAGGGGTGGGAGGCCGCAAAGGTGTGGGAGGCTGGAGGGGAGGTAGAGGCCAGAAAAAAGTGGAGGCCGCAAGGGGTGGGAGGCTGCAAAGGTGTGGGAGGCTGGAGGGGAGGTAGAGGCCAGAAAGAAGTGGAGGCCACAAGGGGTGGGAGGCCGGAGGGGAGGTAGAGGCCAGAAAAAAGTGGAGGCTGCAAAGGGGTGGGCGGCCGCAAAGGGGTGGTCGGCCGCAAAGGGGAGGTAGAGGCCGAAACGGGGTGGAAGGCTGGAGTGGGTCCCGCATCATAGAGAAGTTGCATGCGGGAAGGCTAGAGTGGCATTCCGCTCGTGGAAACGGTGTTGTGGCACCTAGAGAGTGCCTTCCCCTCCCGCAAGTACTCCGGGATGGGAGAGACATACCTGCCACAGGGCTAGAGTGGCATTCCCATCACAAAGGTGGTTTTTCAGCGCCTGGAGACTCCCCTCTGGTGTCGGGCGGCCTCCCGATCACAGAGATATACCTCCGGCATGGCTAGAGTGGCATTCTGAGCAGAGGGATGCTGTTCCGGCAGATAGAGACTCCACTGCGATCCCGGAAATCCTCCCAGATCAGAGAAACATATGTCTGGGCTGGCCAGACAGGCCTCCCTATCGTTGTCAACGGTGTTCCCACAGCTAGAGAGTCCCCTGCCATCCCAGAAGTCCAAGCAGATCATACACACATCCCTCCCAGACATCCAGAGTGGCATTCCAGCGGTAGAGATGGTGTCAAAGCACCTCGAGACTCCGTTCCAAACACACAAGTCCTCCCGCATCACATAGACATCCATCCAGGAGGGCTAGAGTGGCATTCCGGCATACAGGGATGGTCTTGCCATGGCTAGAGAGTCGTCTTCGAGCCCAGAAACCTTCCTGCATCATGCAGACATACCTGCTGAATGGCTTGAGTGGCATTGCGGTCATAGAGCGGGTTGCCCGGCAACGAGACGGTCACCTCCGATCCCAGAAATCATCCTCGATCACAGAGACACACCTCCAGGACGGCTAGAGTGGCGTTCTGGACCGTAGGGACAGCTTTCACACCGCTAGAGAGAGTCACATTTGATCCCAGAGGTCCTCCCGCATCCTGGAGGCATACCTCCGGGACGGCTAGAGGGGCTTTCCGGTGCTACAGGCGATTTTCCCACGGTCAGTCAGTCGCCTCCGATGCCAGCAGTCCACCCGCATCATGGAGATATAGATCCAGGGTGGCCAGAGTGGCATTGCGGCCATCGAGGCGGTGGTCCAGCAGCTAGAGAGCCCCCTCCAATCCTGGAAGTCCTCCCACGTCCTGGAGACACACCTCCAGGCCGGCTAGACGGGCGTTCCGGCCATACGGGCCGTGATCGGGGAGATAGAGACTCCCCTCCGAAGACAGCTTTCCTCCCGCAGCATAGAGACATAACCTCCCGGGCAGCTAGAGTGGCATTCCTGCCATAGACACAGTCTTCCGGTGGTTCGAGAGGCCCCTCCAAGCCAGGAAGTCCGCCCGGATCAGAGAGAGAGACCTCCAGGACGGCTACAGTGGCCTTCCTGTAAGAGAGACTCTGTTCTGGGAGCTAGAGAGTCACCGACCATCCCAGGATTCCTGCCACATCATGGAGACTCACCTGCAAAACACGGAGAGTGGCGTTCAGGTCATAGAGACGCTGTTCGGGTGGCTAGAGAATGCGCTCCGATGCCAGAAGTCATCAGGCATCATAGACACATACGTCCAGCGCAGCTAGAGTGGCATTGCGGTCAGAGAGACTGTTTTGCCTTGGCTAGAGAGTCCCCTGTGATCCCAGAGCTCCTCCCAGATCTTTGAGACCTCCTTCCGGGACAGCTAGAGTGGCATTGCAGACGTAGACGTGGTACACGCGCGGTTAGAGAGTCCCCTCCAATGCCAAAATTCTCCCGGATCATGGAGACGTACCTGGGGAATGGCTGGAGTGGCGTCCCAGTCTTAGAAACGGTGTTCCATCAGTTAGAGAGTGCCATCCAATCCCAGATGTCCTCCTTGATCATGGAGACATACCTCCGGGACGGCTAGAGGAGCGTCCTGGGCAAAGAGACGTTGTTCCGGTGACTAGAGAATCACTAGAGGCAGAAAAGGGGTGGGAGGCCGCACAGGTGTGGGAGGCCGCAAAGGTGTGGGAGGCCGGAGGGGAGGTAGAGGCCAGAAAAAAGTGGAGGCTGCAAAGGGGTGGGAGGCCGCAAAGGTGTGGGAGGCTGGAGGGGAGGTAGAGGCCAGAAAAAAGTGGAGGCTGCAAAGGGGTGGGAGGCTGCAAAGGGGTGGGAGGCTGGAGGGGAGGTAGAGGCCAGAAAGAAGTGGAGGCTGCAAAGGGGTGGGAGGCCGGAGGGGAGGTAGAGGCCAGAAAAAAGTGGAGGCCGCAAAGGGGTGGGCGGCCGCAAAGGGGTGGGCGGCCGCAAAGGGGAGGTAGAGGCCGAAACGGGGTGGAAGGCTGGAGTGGGTCCCGCATCATAGAGAAGTTGCATGCGGGAAGGCTAGAGTGGCATTCCGCTCGTGGAAATGGTGTTGTGGCACCTAGAGAGTGCCTTCCCCTCCCGCAAGTACTCCGGGATGAGAGAGACATACATGCCACAGGGCTAGAGTGGCATTCCCATCACAGAGGTGGTTTTTCAGCGCCTGGAGACTCCCCTCTGGTGTCGGGCGGCCTCCCGATCACAGAGATATACCTCCGGCATGGCTAGAGTGGCATTCTGAGCAGAGGGATGCTGTTCCGGCAGATAGAGACTCCACGGCGATCCCGGAAATCCTCCCAGATCAGAGAAACATACGTCTGGGCTGGCCAGACAGGCCTCCCTATCGTTGTCAACGGTGTTCCCACAGCTAGAGAGTCCCCTGCCATCCCAGAAGTCCAAGCAGATCATACACACATCCCTCCCAGACATCCAGAGTGGCATTCCAGCGGTAGAGATGGTGTCAAAGCACCTCGAGACTCCGTTCCAAACACACAAGTCCTCCCGCATCACATAGACATCCATCCAGGAGGGCTAGAGTGGCATTCCGGCATACAGGGATGGTCTTGCCATGGCTAGAGAGTCGTCTTCGAGCCCAGAAACCTTCCTGCATCATGCAGACATACCTGCTGAATGGCTTGAGTGGCATTGCGGTCATAGAGCGGGTTGCCCGGCAACGAGACGGTCACCTCCGATCCCAGAAATCATCCTCGATCACAGAGACACACCTCCAGGACGGCTAGAGTGGCGTTCTGGACCGTAGGGACAGCTTTCACACCGCTAGAGAGAGTCACATTTGATCCCAGAGGTCCTCCCGCATCCTGGAGGCATACCTCCGGGACGGCTAGAGGGGCTTTCCGGTGCTACAGGCGATTTTCCCACGGTCAGTCAGTCGCCTCCGATGCCAGCAGTCCACCCGCATCATGGAGATATAGATCCAGGGTGGCCAGAGTGGCATTGCGGCCATCGAGGCGGTGGTCCAGCAGCTAGAGAGCCCCCTCCAATCCTGGAAGTCCTCCCACGTCCTGGAGACACACCTCCAGGCCGGCTAGACGGGCGTTCCGGCCATACGGGCCGTGATCGGGGAGATAGAGACTCCCCTCCGAAGACAGCTTTCCTCCCGCAGCATAGAGACATAACCTCCCGGGCAGCTAGAGTGGCATTCCTGCCATAGACACAGTCTTCCGGTGGTTCGAGAGGCCCCTCCAAGCCAGGAAGTCCTCCCGGATCAGAGAGAGAGACCTCCAGGATGGCTACAGTGGCCTTCCTGTAAGAGAGACTCTGTTCTGGGAGCTAGAGAGTCACCGACCAGCCCAGGATTCCTGCCACATCATGGAAACTCACCTGCAAAACACGGAGAGTGGCGTTCAGGTCATAGAGACGCTGTTCGGGCGGCTAGAGAATGCGCTCCGATGCCAGAAGTCATCAGGCATCATGGACACATACGTCCAGCGCAGCTAGAGTGGCATTGCGGTCAGAGAGACTGTTTTGCCTTGGCTAGAGAGTCCCCTGTGATCCCAGAGCTCCTCCCAGATCTTTGAGACCTCCTTCCGGGACAGCTAGAGTGGCGTTGCAGACGTAGACGTGGTACACGCGCGGTTAGAGAGTCCCCTCCAATGCCAAAATTCTCCCGGATCATGGAGACGTACCTGGGGAATGGCTGGAGTGGCGTCCCAGTCTTAGAAACGGTGTTCCATCAGTTAGAGAGTGCCATCCTATCCCAGATGTCCTCCTTGATCATGGAGACACACCTCCGGGACGGCTAGAGGAGCGTCCTGGGCAAAGAGACATTGTTCCGGTGACTAGAGAGTCACTAGAGGCAGAAAAGGGGTGGGAGGCCGCACAGGTGTGGGAGGCCGCAAAGGTGCGGGAGGCCGGAGGGGAGGTAGAGGCCAGAAAAAAGTGGAGGCTGCAAAGGGGTGGGAGGCCGCAAAGGTGTGGGAGGCTGGAGGGGAGGTAGAGGCCAGAAAAAAGTGGAGGCTGCAAAGGGGTGGGAGGCTGCAAAGGTGTGGGAGGCTGGAGGGGAGGTAGAGGCCAGAAAGAAGTGGAGGCCACAAGGGGTGGGAGGCCGGAGGGGAGGTAGAGGCCAGAAAAAAGTGGAGGCTGCAAAGGGGTGGGCGGCCGCAAAGGGGTGGGCGGCCGCAAAGGGGAGGTAGAGGCCGAAACGGGGTGGAAGGCTGGAGTGGGTCCCGCATCATAGAGAAGTTGCATGCGGGAAGGCTAGAGTGGCATTCCGCTCGTGGAAACGGTGTTGTGGCACCTAGAGAGTGCCTTCCCCTCCCGCAAGTACTCCGGGATGGGAGAGACATACCTGCCACAGGGCTAGAGTGGCATTCCCATCACAAAGGTGGTTTTTCAGCGCCTGGAGACTCCCCTCTGGTGTCGGGCGGCCTCCCGATCACAGAGATATACCTCCGGCATGGCTAGAGTGGCATTCTGAGCAGAGGGATGCTGTTACGGCAGATAGAGACTCCACTGCGATCCCGGAAATCCTCCCAGATCAGAGAAACATATGTCTGGGCTGGCCAGACAGGCCTCCCTATCGTTGTCAACGGTGTTCCCACAGCTAGAGAGTCCCCTGCCATCCCAGAAGTCCAAGCAGATCATACACACATCCCTCCCAGACATCCAGAGTGGCATTCCAGCGGTAGAGATGGTGTCAAAGCACCTCGAGACTCCGTTCCAAACACACAAGTCCTCCCGCATCACATAGACATCCATCCAGGAGGGCTAGAGTGGCATTCCGGCATACAGGGATGGTCTTGCCATGGCTAGAGAGTCGTCTTCGAGCCCAGAAACCTTCCTGCATCATGCAGACATACCTGCTGAATGGCTTGAGTGGCATTGCGGTCATAGAGCGGGTTGCCCGGCAACGAGACGGTCACCTCCGATCCCAGAAATCATCCTCGATCACAGAGACACACCTCCAGGACGGCTAGAGTGGCGTTCTGGACCGTAGGGACAGCTTTCACACCGCTAGAGAGAGTCACATTTGATCCCAGAGGTCCTCCCGCATCCTGGAGGCATACCTCCGGGACGGCTAGAGGGGCTTTCCGGTGCTACAGGCGATTTTCCCACGGTCAGTCAGTCGCCTCCGATGCCAGCAGTCCACCCGCATCATGGAGATATAGATCCAGGGTGGCCAGAGTGGCATTGCGGCCATCGAGGCGGTGGTCCAGCAGCTAGAGAGCCCCCTCCAATCCTGGAAGTCCTCCCACGTCCTGGAGACACACCTCCAGGCCGGCTAGACGGGCGTTCCGGCCATACGGGCCGTGATCGGGGAGATAGAGACTCCCCTCCGAAGACAGCTTTCCTCCCGCAGCATAGAGACATAACCTCCCGGGCAGCTAGAGTGGCATTCCTGCCATAGACACAGTCTTCCGATGGTTCGAGAGGCCCCTCCAAGCCAGGAAGTCCGCCCGGATCAGAGAGAGAGACCTCCAGGACGGCTACAGTGGCCTTCCTGTAAGAGAGACTCTGTTCTGGGAGCTAGAGAGTCACCGACCATCCCAGGATTCCTGCCACATCATGGAGACTCACCTGCAAAACACGGAGAGTGGCGTTCAGGTCATAGAGACGCTGTTCGGGTGGCTAGAGAATGCGCTCCGATGCCAGAAGTCATCAGGCATCATAGACACATACGTCCAGCGCAGCTAGAGTGGCATTGCGGTCAGAGAGACTGTTTTGCCTTGGCTAGAGAGTCCCCTGTGATCCCAGAGCTCCTCCCAGATCTTTGAGACCTCCTTCCGGGACAGCTAGAGTGGCATTGCAGACGTAGACGTGGTACACGCGCGGTTAGAGAGTCCCCTCCAATGCCAAAATTCTCCCGGATCATGGAGACGTACCTGGGGAATGGCTGGAGTGGCGTCCCAGTCTTAGAAACGGTGTTCCATCAGTTAGAGAGTGCCATCCAATCCCAGATGTCCTCCTTGATCATGGAGACATACCTCCGGGACGGCTAGAGGAGCGTCCTGGGCAAAGAGACGTTGTTCCGGTGACTAGAGAGTCACTAGAGGCAGAAAAGGGGTGGGAGGCCGCACAGGTGTGGGAGGCCGCAAAGGTGTGGGAGGCCGGAGGGGAGGTAGAGGCCAGAAAAAAGTGGAGGCTGCAAAGGGGTGGGAGGCCGCAAAGGTGTGGGAGGCTGGAGGGGAGGTAGAGGCCAGAAAAAAGTGGAGGCTGCAAAGGGGTGGGAGGCTGCAAAGGGGTGGGAGGCTGGAGGGGAGGTAGAGGCCAGAAAGAAGTGGAGGCTGCAAAGGGGTGGGAGGCCGGAGGGGAGGTAGAGGCCAGAAAAAAGTGGAGGCCGCAAAGGGGTGGGCGGCCGCAAAGGGGTGGGCGGCCGCAAAGGGGAGGTAGAGGCCGAAACGGGGTGGAAGGCTGGAGTGGGTCCCGCATCATAGAGAAGTTGCATGCGGGAAGGCTAGAGTGGCATTCCGCTCGTGGAAACGGTGTTGTGGCACCTAGAGAGTGCCTTCCCCTCCCGCAAGTCCTCCGGGATGAGAGAGACATACATGCCACAGGGCTAGAGTGGCATTCCCATCACAGAGGTGGTTTTTCAGCGCCTGGAGACTCCCCTCTGGTGTCGGGCGGCCTCCCGATCACAGAGATATACCTCCGGCATGGCTAGAGTGGCATTCTGAGCAGAGGGATGCTGTTCCGGCAGATAGAGACTCCACGGCGATCCCGGAAATCCTCCCAGATCAGAGAAACATATGTCTGGGCTGGCCAGACAGGCCTCCCTATCGTTGTCAACGGTGTTCCCACAGCTAGAGAGTCCCCTGCCATCCCAGAAGTCCAAGCAGATCATACACACATCCCTCCCAGACATCCAGAGTGGCATTCCAGCGGTAGAGATGGTGTCAAAGCACCTCGAGACTCCGTTCCAAACACACAAGTCCTCCCGCATCACATAGACATCCATCCAGGAGGGCTAGAGTGGCATTCCGGCATACAGGGATGGTCTTGCCATGGCTAGAGAGTCGTCTTCGAGCCCAGAAACCTTCCTGCATCATGCAGACATACCTGCTGAATGGCTTGAGTGGCATTGCGGTCATAGAGCGGGTTGCCCGGCAACGAGACGGTCACCTCCGATCCCAGAAATCATCCTCGATCACAGAGACACACCTCCAGGACGGCTAGAGTGGCGTTCTGGACCGTAGGGACAGCTTTCACACCGCTAGAGAGAGTCACATTTGATCCCAGAGGTCCTCCCGCATCCTGGAGGCATACCTCCGGGACGGCTAGAGGGGCTTTCCGGTGCTACAGGCGATTTTCCCACGGTCAGTCAGTCGCCTCCGATGCCAGCAGTCCACCCGCATCATGGAGATATAGATCCAGGGTGGCCAGAGTGGCATTGCGGCCATCGAGGCGGTGGTCCAGCAGCTAGAGAGCCCCCTCCAATCCTGGAAGTCCTCCCACGTCCTGGAGACACACCTCCAGGCCGGCTAGACGGGCGTTCCGGCCATACGGGCCGTGATCGGGGAGATAGAGACTCCCCTCCGAAGACAGCTTTCCTCCCGCAGCATAGAGACATAACCTCCCGGGCAGCTAGAGTGGCATTCCTGCCATAGACACAGTCTTCCGATGGTTCGAGAGGCCCCTCCAAGCCAGGAAGTCCGCCCGGATCAGAGAGAGAGACCTCCAGGACGGCTACAGTGGCCTTCCTGTAAGAGAGACTCTGTTCTGGGAGCTAGAGAGTCACCGACCATCCCAGGATTCCTGCCACATCATGGAGACTCACCTGCAAAACACGGAGAGTGGCGTTCAGGTCATAGAGACGCTGTTCGGGTGGCTAGAGAATGCGCTCCGATGCCAGAAGTCATCAGGCATCATAGACACATACGTCCAGCGCAGCTAGAGTGGCATTGCGGTCAGAGAGACTGTTTTGCCTTGGCTAGAGAGTCCCCTGTGATCCCAGAGCTCCTCCCAGATCTTTGAGACCTCCTTCCGGGACAGCTAGAGTGGCATTGCAGACGTAGACGTGGTACACGCGCGGTTAGAGAGTCCCCTCCAATGCCAAAATTCTCCCGGATCATGGAGACGTACCTGGGGAATGGCTGGAGTGGCGTCCCAGTCTTAGAAACGGTGTTCCATCAGTTAGAGAGTGCCATCCAATCCCAGATGTCCTCCTTGATCATGGAGACATACCTCCGGGACGGCTAGAGGAGCGTCCTGGGCAAAGAGACGTTGTTCCGGTGACTAGAGAGTCACTAGAGGCAGAAAAGGGGTGGGAGGCCGCACAGGTGTGGGAGGCCGCAAAGGTGTGGGAGGCCGGAGGGGAGGTAGAGGCCAGAAAAAAGTGGAGGCTGCAAAGGGGTGGGAGGCCGCAAAGGTGTGGGAGGCTGGAGGGGAGGTAGAGGCCAGAAAAAAGTGGAGGCTGCAAAGGGGTGGGAGGCTGCAAAGGGGTGGGAGGCTGGAGGGGAGGTAGAGGCCAGAAAGAAGTGGAGGCTGCAAAGGGGTGGGAGGCCGGAGGGGAGGTAGAGGCCAGAAAAAAGTGGAGGCCGCAAAGGGGTGGGCGGCCGCAAAGGGGTGGGCGGCCGCAAAGGGGAGGTAGAGGCCGAAACGGGGTGGAAGGCTGGAGTGGGTCCCGCATCATAGAGAAGTTGCATGCGGGAAGGCTAGAGTGGCATTCCGCTCGTGGAAACGGTGTTGTGGCACCTAGAGAGTGCCTTCCCCTCCCGCAAGTCCTCCGGGATGAGAGAGACATACATGCCACAGGGCTAGAGTGGCATTCCCATCACAGAGGTGGTTTTTCAGCGCCTGGAGACTCCCCTCTGGTGTCGGGCGGCCTCCCGATCACAGAGATATACCTCCGGCATGGCTAGAGTGGCATTCTGAGCAGAGGGATGCTGTTCCGGCAGATAGAGACTCCACGGCGATCCCGGAAATCCTCCCAGATCAGAGAAACATACGTCTGGGCTGGCCAGACAGGCCTCCCTATCGTTGTCAACGGTGTTCCCACAGCTAGAGAGTCCCCTGCCATCCCAGAAGTCCAAGCAGATCATACACACATCCCTCCCAGACATCCAGAGTGGCATTCCAGCGGTAGAGATGGTGTCAAAGCACCTCGAGACTCCGTTCCAAACACACAAGTCCTCCCGCATCACATAGACATCCATCCAGGAGGGCTAGAGTGGCATTCCGGCATACAGGGATGGTCTTGCCATGGCTAGAGAGTCGTCTTCGAGCCCAGAAACCTTCCTGCATCATGCAGACATACCTGCTGAATGGCTTGAGTGGCATTGCGGTCATAGAGCGGGTTGCCCGGCAACGAGACGGTCACCTCCGATCCCAGAAATCATCCTCGATCACAGAGACACACCTCCAGGACGGCTAGAGTGGCGTTCTGGACCGTAGGGACAGCTTTCACACCGCTAGAGAGAGTCACATTTGATCCCAGAGGTCCTCCCGCATCCTGGAGGCATACCTCCGGGACGGCTAGAGGGGCTTTCCGGTGCTACAGGCGATTTTCCCACGGTCAGTCAGTCGCCTCCGATGCCAGCAGTCCACCCGCATCATGGAGATATAGATCCAGGGTGGCCAGAGTGGCATTGCGGCCATCGAGGCGGTGGTCCAGCAGCTAGAGAGCCCCCTCCAATCCTGGAAGTCCTCCCACGTCCTGGAGACACACCTCCAGGCCGGCTAGACGGGCGTTCCGGCCATACGGGCCGTGATCGGGGAGATAGAGACTCCCCTCCGAAGACAGCTTTCCTCCCGCAGCATAGAGACATAACCTCCCGGGCAGCTAGAGTGGCATTCCTGCCATAGACACAGTCTTCCGGTGGTTCGAGAGGCCCCTCCAAGCCAGGAAGTCCTCCCGGATCAGAGAGAGAGACCTCCAGGATGGCTACAGTGGCCTTCCTGTAAGAGAGACTCTGTTCTGGGAGCTAGAGAGTCACCGACCAGCCCAGGATTCCTGCCACATCATGGAAACTCACCTGCAAAACACGGAGAGTGGCGTTCAGGTCATAGAGACGCTGTTCGGGCGGCTAGAGAATGCGCTCCGATGCCAGAAGTCATCAGGCATCATGGACACATACGTCCAGCGCAGCTAGAGTGGCATTGCGGTCAGAGAGACTGTTTTGCCTTGGCTAGAGAGTCCCCTGTGATCCCAGAGCTCCTCCCAGATCTTTGAGACCTCCTTCCGGGACAGCTAGAGTGGCGTTGCAGACGTAGACGTGGTACACGCGCGGTTAGAGAGTCCCCTCCAATGCCAAAATTCTCCCGGATCATGGAGACGTACCTGGGGAATGGCTGGAGTGGCGTCCCAGTCTTAGAAACGGTGTTCCATCAGTTAGAGAGTGCCATCCTATCCCAGATGTCCTCCTTGATCATGGAGACACACCTCCGGGACGGCTAGAGGAGCGTCCTGGGCAAAGAGACATTGTTCCGGTGACTAGAGAGTCACTAGAGGCAGAAAAGGGGTGGGAGGCCGCACAGGTGTGGGAGGCCGCAAAGGTGTGGGAGGCCGGAGGGGAGGTAGAGGCCAGAGAAAAGTGGAGGCTGCAAAGGGGTGGGAGGCCGCAAAGGTGTGGGAGGCTGGAGGGGAGGTAGAGGCCAGAAAAAAGTGGAGGCTGCAAAGGGGTGGGAGGCTGCAAAGGTGTGGGAGGCTGGAGGGGAGGTAGAGGCCAGAAAGAAGTGGAGGCCACAAGGGGTGGGAGGCCGGAGGGGAGGTAGAGGCCAGAAAAAAGTGGAGGCTGCAAAGGGGTGGGCGGCCGCAAAGGGGTGGTCGGCCGCAAAGGGGAGGTAGAGGCCGAAACGGGGTGGAAGGCTGGAGTGGGTCCCGCATCATAGAGAAGTTGCATGCGGGAAGGCTAGAGTGGCATTCCGCTCGTGGAAACGGTGTTGTGGCACCTAGAGAGTGCCTTCCCCTCCCGCAAGTACTCCGGGATGGGAGAGACATACCTGCCACAGGGCTAGAGTGGCATTCCCATCACAAAGGTGGTTTTTCAGCGCCTGGAGACTCCCCTCTGGTGTCGGGCGGCCTCCCGATCACAGAGATATACCTCCGGCATGGCTAGAGTGGCATTCTGAGCAGAGGGATGCTGTTACGGCAGATAGAGACTCCACTGCGATCCCGGAAATCCTCCCAGATCAGAGAAACATATGTCTGGGCTGGCCAGACAGGCCTCCCTATCGTTGTCAACGGTGTTCCCACAGCTAGAGAGTCCCCTGCCATCCCAGAAGTCCAAGCAGATCATACACACATCCCTCCCAGACATCCAGAGTGGCATTCCAGCGGTAGAGATGGTGTCAAAGCACCTCGAGACTCCGTTCCAAACACACAAGTCCTCCCGCATCACATAGACATCCATCCAGGAGGGCTAGAGTGGCATTCCGGCATACAGGGATGGTCTTGCCATGGCTAGAGAGTCGTCTTCGAGCCCAGAAACCTTCCTGCATCATGCAGACATACCTGCTGAATGGCTTGAGTGGCATTGCGGTCATAGAGCGGGTTGCCCGGCAACGAGACGGTCACCTCCGATCCCAGAAATCATCCTCGATCACAGAGACACACCTCCAGGACGGCTAGAGTGGCGTTCTGGACCGTAGGGACAGCTTTCACACCGCTAGAGAGAGTCACATTTGATCCCAGAGGTCCTCCCGCATCCTGGAGGCATACCTCCGGGACGGCTAGAGGGGCTTTCCGGTGCTACAGGCGATTTTCCCACGGTCAGTCAGTCGCCTCCGATGCCAGCAGTCCACCCGCATCATGGAGATATAGATCCAGGGTGGCCAGAGTGGCATTGCGGCCATCGAGGCGGTGGTCCAGCAGCTAGAGAGCCCCCTCCAATCCTGGAAGTCCTCCCACGTCCTGGAGACACACCTCCAGGCCGGCTAGACGGGCGTTCCGGCCATACGGGCCGTGATCGGGGAGATAGAGACTCCCCTCCGAAGACAGCTTTCCTCCCGCAGCATAGAGACATAACCTCCCGGGCAGCTAGAGTGGCATTCCTGCCATAGACACAGTCTTCCGATGGTTCGAGAGGTCCCTCCAAGCCAGGAAGTCCGCCCGGATCAGAGAGAGAGACCTCCAGGACGGCTACAGTGGCCTTCCTGTAAGAGAGACTCTGTTCCGGGAGCTAGAGAGTCACCGACCATCCCAGGATTCCTGCCACATCATGGAGACTCACCTGCAAAACACGGAGAGTGGCGTTCAGGTCATAGAGACGCTGTTCGGGTGGCTAGAGAATGCGCTCCGATGCCAGAAGTCATCAGGCATCATAGACACATACGTCCAGCGCAGCTAGAGTGGCATTGCGGTCAGAGAGACTGTTTTGCCTTGGCTAGAGAGTCCCCTGTGATCCCAGAGCTCCTCCCAGATCTTTGAGACCTCCTTCCGGGACAGCTAGAGTGGCATTGCAGACGTAGACGTGGTACACGCGCGGTTAGAGAGTCCCCTCCAATGCCAAAATTCTCCCGGATCATGGAGACGTACCTGGGGAATGGCTGGAGTGGCGTCCCAGTCTTAGAAACAGTGTTCCATCAGTTAGAGAGTGCCATCCAATCCCAGATGTCCTCCTTGATCATGGAGACATACCTCCGGGACGGCTAGAGGAGCGTCCTGGGCAAAGAGACGTTGTTCCGGTGACTAGAGAGTCACTAGAGGCAGAAAAGGGGTGGGAGGCCGCACAGGTGTGGGAGGCCGCAAAGGTGTGGGAGGCCGGAGGGGAGGTAGAGGCCAGAAAAAAGTGGAGGCTGCAAAGGGGTGGGAGGCCGCAAAGGTGTGGGAGGCTGGAGGGGAGGTAGAGGCCAGAAAAAAGTGGAGGCTGCAAAGGGGTGGGAGGCTGCAAAGGGGTGGGAGGCTGGAGGGGAGGTAGAGGCCAGAAAGAAGTGGAGGCTGCAAAGGGGTGGGAGGCCGGAGGGGAGGTAGAGGCCAGAAAAAAGTGGAGGCCGCAAAGGGGTGGGCGGCCGCAAAGGGGTGGTCGGCCGCAAAGGGGAGGTAGAGGCCGAAACGGGGTGGAAGGCTGGAGTGGGTCCCGCATCATAGAGAAGTTGCATGCGGGAAGGCTAGAGTGGCATTCCGCTCGTGGAAACGGTGTTGTGGCACCTAGAGAGTGCCTTCCCCTCCCGCAAGTACTCCGGGATGGGAGAGACATACCTGCCACAGGGCTAGAGTGGCATTCCCATCACAAAGGTGGTTTTTCAGCGCCTGGAGACTCCCCTCTGGTGTCGGGCGGCCTCCCGATCACAGAGATATACCTCCGGCATGGCTAGAGTGGCATTCTGAGCAGAGGGATGCTGTTACGGCAGATAGAGACTCCACTGCGATCCCGGAAATCCTCCCAGATCAGAGAAACATATGTCTGGGCTGGCCAGACAGGCCTCCCTATCGTTGTCAACGGTGTTCCCACAGCTAGAGAGTCCCCTGCCATCCCAGAAGTCCAAGCAGATCATACACACATCCCTCCCAGACATCCAGAGTGGCATTCCAGCGGTAGAGATGGTGTCAAAGCACCTCGAGACTCCGTTCCAAACACACAAGTCCTCCCGCATCACATAGACATCCATCCAGGAGGGCTAGAGTGGCATTCCGGCATACAGGGATGGTCTTGCCATGGCTAGAGAGTCGTCTTCGAGCCCAGAAACCTTCCTGCATCATGCAGACATACCTGCTGAATGGCTTGAGTGGCATTGCGGTCATAGAGCGGGTTGCCCGGCAACGAGACGGTCACCTCCGATCCCAGAAATCATCCTCGATCACAGAGACACACCTCCAGGACGGCTAGAGTGGCGTTCTGGACCGTAGGGACAGCTTTCACACCGCTAGAGAGAGTCACATTTGATCCCAGAGGTCCTCCCGCATCCTGGAGGCATACCTCCGGGACGGCTAGAGGGGCTTTCCGGTGCTACAGGCGATTTTCCCACGGTCAGTCAGTCGCCTCCGATGCCAGCAGTCCACCCGCATCATGGAGATATAGATCCAGGGTGGCCAGAGTGGCATTGCGGCCATCGAGGCGGTGGTCCAGCAGCTAGAGAGCCCCCTCCAATCCTGGAAGTCCTCCCACGTCCTGGAGACACACCTCCAGGCCGGCTAGACGGGCGTTCCGGCCATACGGGCCGTGATCGGGGAGATAGAGACTCCCCTCCGAAGACAGCTTTCCTCCCGCAGCATAGAGACATAACCTCCCGGGCAGCTAGAGTGGCATTCCTGCCATAGACACAGTCTTCCGATGGTTCGAGAGGTCCCTCCAAGCCAGGAAGTCCGCCCGGATCAGAGAGAGAGACCTCCAGGACGGCTACAGTGGCCTTCCTGTAAGAGAGACTCTGTTCCGGGAGCTAGAGAGTCACCGACCATCCCAGGATTCCTGCCACATCATGGAGACTCACCTGCAAAACACGGAGAGTGGCGTTCAGGTCATAGAGACGCTGTTCGGGTGGCTAGAGAATGCGCTCCGATGCCAGAAGTCATCAGGCATCATAGACACATACGTCCAGCGCAGCTAGAGTGGCATTGCGGTCAGAGAGACTGTTTTGCCTTGGCTAGAGAGTCCCCTGTGATCCCAGAGCTCCTCCCAGATCTTTGAGACCTCCTTCCGGGACAGCTAGAGTGGCATTGCAGACGTAGACGTGGTACACGCGCGGTTAGAGAGTCCCCTCCAATGCCAAAATTCTCCCGGATCATGGAGACGTACCTGGGGAATGGCTGGAGTGGCGTCCCAGTCTTAGAAACGGTGTTCCATCAGTTAGAGAGTGCCATCCAATCCCAGATGTCCTCCTTGATCATGGAGACATACCTCCGGGACGGCTAGAGGAGCGTCCTGGGCAAAGAGACGTTGTTCCGGTGACTAGAGAGTCACTAGAGGCAGAAAAGGGGTGGGAGGCCGCACAGGTGTGGGAGGCCGCAAAGGTGTGGGAGGCCGGAGGGGAGGTAGAGGCCAGAAAAAAGTGGAGGCTGCAAAGGGGTGGGAGGCCGCAAAGGTGTGGGAGGCTGGAGGGGAGGTAGAGGCCAGAAAAAAGTGGAGGCTGCAAAGGGGTGGGAGGCTGCAAAGGGGTGGGAGGCTGGAGGGGAGGTAGAGGCCAGAAAGAAGTGGAGGCTGCAAAGGGGTGGGAGGCCGGAGGGGAGGTAGAGGCCAGAAAAAAGTGGAGGCCGCAAAGGGGTGGGCGGCCGCAAAGGGGTGGGCGGCCGCAAAGGGGAGGTAGAGGCCGAAACGGGGTGGAAGGCTGGAGTGGGTCCCGCATCATAGAGAAGTTGCATGCGGGAAGGCTAGAGTGGCATTCCGCTCGTGGAAACGGTGTTGTGGCACCTAGAGAGTGCCTTCCCCTCCCGCAAGTCCTCCGGGATGAGAGAGACATACATGCCACAGGGCTAGAGTGGCATTCCCATCACAGAGGTGGTTTTTCAGCGCCTGGAGACTCCCCTCTGGTGTCGGGCGGCCTCCCGATCACAGAGATATACCTCCGGCATGGCTAGAGTGGCATTCTGAGCAGAGGGATGCTGTTACGGCAGATAGAGACTCCACGGCGATCCCGGAAATCCTCCCAGATCAGAGAAACATACGTCTGGGCTGGCCAGACAGGCCTCCCTATGGTTGTCAACGGTGTTCCCACAGCTAGAGAGTCCCCTGCCATCCCAGAAGTCCAAGCAGATCATACACACATCCCTCCCAGACATCCAGAGTGGCATTCCAGCGGTAGAGATGGTGTCAAAGCACCTCGAGACTCCGTTCCAAACACACAAGTCCTCCCGCATCACATAGACATCCATCCAGGAGGGCTAGAGTGGCATTCCGGCATACAGGGATGGTCTTGCCATGGCTAGAGAGTCGTCTTCGAGCCCAGAAACCTTCCTGCATCATGCAGACATACCTGCTGAATGGCTTGAGTGGCATTGCGGTCATAGAGCGGGTTGCCCGGCAACGAGACGGTCACCTCCGATCCCAGAAATCATCCTCGATCACAGAGACACACCTCCAGGACGGCTAGAGTGGCGTTCTGGACCGTAGGGACAGCTTTCACACCGCTAGAGAGAGTCACATTTGATCCCAGAGGTCCTCCCGCATCCTGGAGGCATACCTCCGGGACGGCTAGAGGGGCTTTCCGGTGCTACAGGCGATTTTCCCACGGTCAGTCAGTCGCCTCCGATGCCAGCAGTCCACCCGCATCATGGAGATATAGATCCAGGGTGGCCAGAGTGGCATTGCGGCCATCGAGGCGGTGGTCCAGCAGCTAGAGAGCCCCCTCCAATCCTGGAAGTCCTCCCACGTCCTGGAGACACACCTCCAGGCCGGCTAGACGGGCGTTCCGGCCATACGGGCCGTGATCGGGGAGATAGAGACTCCCCTCCGAAGACAGCTTTCCTCCCGCAGCATAGAGACATAACCTCCCGGGCAGCTAGAGTGGCATTCCTGCCATAGACACAGTCTTCCGGTGGTTCGAGAGGCCCCTCCAAGCCAGGAAGTCCTCCCGGATCAGAGAGAGAGACCTCCAGGATGGCTACAGTGGCCTTCCTGTAAGAGAGACTCTGTTCTGGGAGCTAGAGAGTCACCGACCAGCCCAGGATTCCTGCCACATCATGGAAACTCACCTGCAAAACACGGAGAGTGGCGTTCAGGTCATAGAGACGCTGTTCGGGCGGCTAGAGAATGCGCTCCGATGCCAGAAGTCATCAGGCATCATGGACACATACGTCCAGCGCAGCTAGAGTGGCATTGCGGTCAGAGAGACTGTTTTGCCTTGGCTAGAGAGTCCCCTGTGATCCCAGAGCTCCTCCCAGATCTTTGAGACCTCCTTCCGGGACAGCTAGAGTGGCGTTGCAGACGTAGACGTGGTACACGCGCGGTTAGAGAGTCCCCTCCAATGCCAAAATTCTCCCGGATCATGGAGACGTACCTGGGGAATGGCTGGAGTGGCGTCCCAGTCTTAGAAACGGTGTTCCATCAGTTAGAGAGTGCCATCCTATCCCAGATGTCCTCCTTGATCATGGAGACACACCTCCGGGACGGCTAGAGGAGCGTCCTGGGCAAAGAGACATTGTTCCGGTGACTAGAGAGTCACTAGAGGCAGAAAAGGGGTGGGAGGCCGCACAGGTGTGGGAGGCCGCAAAGGTGTGGGAGGCCGGAGGGGAGGTAGAGGCCAGAAAAAAGTGGAGGCTGCAAAGGGGTGGGAGGCCGCAAAGGTGTGGGAGGCTGGAGGGGAGGTAGAGGCCAGAAAAAAGTGGAGGCTGCAAAGGGGTGGGAGGCTGCAAAGGTGTGGGAGGCTGGAGGGGAGGTAGAGGCCAGAAAGAAGTGGAGGCCACAAGGGGTGGGAGGCCGGAGGGGAGGTAGAGGCCAGAAAAAAGTGGAGGCTGCAAAGGGGTGGGCGGCCGCAAAGGGGTGGGCGGCCGCAAAGGGGAGGTAGAGGCCGAAACGGGGTGGAAGGCTGGAGTGGGTCCCGCATCATAGAGAAGTTGCATGCGGGAAGGCTAGAGTGGCATTCCGCTCGTGGAAACGGTGTTGTGGCACCTAGAGAGTGCCTTCCCCTCCCGCAAGTCCTCCGGGATGAGAGAGACATACATGCCACAGGGCTAGAGTGGCATTCCCATCACAAAGGTGGTTTTTCAGCGCCTGGAGACTCCCCTCTGGTGTCGGGCGGCCTCCCGATCACAGAGATATACCTCCGGCATGGCTAGAGTGGCATTCTGAGCAGAGGGATGCTGTTACGGCAGATAGAGACTCCACGGCGATCCCGGAAATCCTCCCAGATCAGAGAAACATATGTCTGGGCTGGCCAGACAGGCCTCCCTATCGTTGTCAACGGTGTTCCCACAGCTAGAGAGTCCCCTGCCATCCCAGAAGTCCAAGCAGATCATACACACATCCCTCCCAGACATCCAGAGTGGCATTCCAGCGGTAGAGATGGTGTCAAAGCACCTCGAGACTCCGTTCCAAACACACAAGTCCTCCCGCATCACATAGACATCCATCCAGGAGGGCTAGAGTGGCATTCCGGCATACAGGGATGGTCTTGCCATGGCTAGAGAGTCGTCTTCGAGCCCAGAAACCTTCCTGCATCATGCAGACATACCTGCTGAATGGCTTGAGTGGCATTGCGGTCATAGAGCGGGTTGCCCGGCAACGAGACGGTCACCTCCGATCCCAGAAATCATCCTCGATCACAGAGACACACCTCCAGGACGGCTAGAGTGGCGTTCTGGACCGTAGGGACAGCTTTCACACCGCTAGAGAGAGTCACATTTGATCCCAGAGGTCCTCCCGCATCCTGGAGGCATACCTCCGGGACGGCTAGAGGGGCTTTCCGGTGCTACAGGCGATTTTCCCACGGTCAGTCAGTCGCCTCCGATGCCAGCAGTCCACCCGCATCATGGAGATATAGATCCAGGGTGGCCAGAGTGGCATTGCGGCCATCGAGGCGGTGGTCCAGCAGCTAGAGAGCCCCCTCCAATCCTGGAAGTCCTCCCACGTCCTGGAGACACACCTCCAGGCCGGCTAGACGGGCGTTCCGGCCATACGGGCCGTGATCGGGGAGATAGAGACTCCCCTCCGAAGACAGCTTTCCTCCCGCAGCATAGAGACATAACCTCCCGGGCAGCTAGAGTGGCATTCCTGCCATAGACACAGTCTTCCGATGGTTCGAGAGGCCCCTCCAAGCCAGGAAGTCCGCCCGGATCAGAGAGAGAGACCTCCAGGACGGCTACAGTGGCCTTCCTGTAAGAGAGGCTCTGTTCTGGGAGCTAGAGAGTCACCGACCATCCCAGGATTCCTGCCACATCATGGAGACTCACCTGCAAAACACGGAGAGTGGCGTTCAGGTCATAGAGACGCTGTTCGGGCGGCTAGAGAATGCGCTCCGATGCCAGAAGTCATCAGGCATCATAGACACATACGTCCAGCGCAGCTAGAGTGGCATTGCGGTCAGAGAGACTGTTTTGCCTTGGCTAGAGAGTCCCCTGTGATCCCAGAGCTCCTCCCAGATCTTTGAGACCTCCTTCCGGGACAGCTAGAGTGGCATTGCAGACGTAGACGTGGTACACGCGCGGTTAGAGAGTCCCCTCCAATGCCAAAATTCTCCCGGATCATGGAGACGTACCTGGGGAATGGCTGGAGTGGCGTCCCAGTCTTAGAAACGGTGTTCCATCAGTTAGAGAGTGCCATCCAATCCCAGATGTCCTCCTTGATCATGGAGACATACCTCCGGGACGGCTAGAGGAGCGTCCTGGGCAAAGAGACGTTGTTCCGGTGACTAGAGAGTCACTAGAGGCAGAAAAGGGGTGGGAGGCCGCACAGGTGTGGGAGGCCGCAAAGGTGTGGGAGGCCGGAGGGGAGGTAGAGGCCAGAAAAAAGTGGAGGCTGCAAAGGGGTGGGAGGCCGCAAAGGTGTGGGAGGCTGGAGGGGAGGTAGAGGCCAGAAAAAAGTGGAGGCTGCAAAGGGGTGGGAGGCTGCAAAGGGGTGGGAGGCTGGAGGGGAGGTAGAGGCCAGAAAGAAGTGGAGGCTGCAAAGGGGTGGGAGGCCGGAGGGGAGGTAGAGGCCAGAAAAAAGTGGAGGCCGCAAAGGGGTGGGCGGCCGCAAAGGGGTGGGCGGCCGCAAAGGGGAGGTAGAGGCCGAAACGGGGTGGAAGGCTGGAGTGGGTCCCGCATCATAGAGAAGTTGCATGCGGGAAGGCTAGAGTGGCATTCCGCTCGTGGAAACGGTGTTGTGGCACCTAGAGAGTGCCTTCCCCTCCCGCAAGTACTCCGGGATGAGAGAGACATACATGCCACAGGGCTAGAGTGGCATTCCCATCACAGAGGTGGTTTTTCAGCGCCTGGAGACTCCCCTCTGGTGTCGGGCGGCCTCCCGATCACAGAGATATACCTCCGGCATGGCTAGAGTGGCATTCTGAGCAGAGGGATGCTGTTACGGCAGATAGAGACTCCACGGCGATCCCGGAAATCCTCCCAGATCAGAGAAACATACGTCTGGGCTGGCCAGACAGGCCTCCCTATCGTTGTCAACGGTGTTCCCACAGCTAGAGAGTCCCCTGCCATCCCAGAAGTCCAAGCAGATCATACACACATCCCTCCCAGACATCCAGAGTGGCATTCCAGCGGTAGAGATGGTGTCAAAGCACCTCGAGACTCCGTTCCAAACACACAAGTCCTCCCGCATCACATAGACATCCATCCAGGAGGGCTAGAGTGGCATTCCGGCATACAGGGATGGTCTTGCCATGGCTAGAGAGTCGTCTTCGAGCCCAGAAACCTTCCTGCATCATGCAGACATACCTGCTGAATGGCTTGAGTGGCATTGCGGTCATAGAGCGGGTTGCCCGGCAACGAGACGGTCACCTCCGATCCCAGAAATCATCCTCGATCACAGAGACACACCTCCAGGACGGCTAGAGTGGCGTTCTGGACCGTAGGGACAGCTTTCACACCGCTAGAGAGAGTCACATTTGATCCCAGAGGTCCTCCCGCATCCTGGAGGCATACCTCCGGGACGGCTAGAGGGGCTTTCCGGTGCTACAGGCGATTTTCCCACGGTCAGTCAGTCGCCTCCGATGCCAGCAGTCCACCCGCATCATGGAGATATAGATCCAGGGTGGCCAGAGTGGCATTGCGGCCATCGAGGCGGTGGTCCAGCAGCTAGAGAGCCCCCTCCAATCCTGGAAGTCCTCCCACGTCCTGGAGACACACCTCCAGGCCGGCTAGACGGGCGTTCCGGCCATACGGGCCGTGATCGGGGAGATAGAGACTCCCCTCCGAAGACAGCTTTCCTCCCGCAGCATAGAGACATAACCTCCCGGGCAGCTAGAGTGGCATTCCTGCCATAGACACAGTCTTCCGGTGGTTCGAGAGGCCCCTCCAAGCCAGGAAGTCCTCCCGGATCAGAGAGAGAGACCTCCAGGATGGCTACAGTGGCCTTCCTGTAAGAGAGACTCTGTTCTGGGAGCTAGAGAGTCACCGACCAGCCCAGGATTCCTGCCACATCATGGAAACTCACCTGCAAAACACGGAGAGTGGCGTTCAGGTCATAGAGACGCTGTTCGGGCGGCTAGAGAATGCGCTCCGATGCCAGAAGTCATCAGGCATCATGGACACATACGTCCAGCGCAGCTAGAGTGGCATTGCGGTCAGAGAGACTGTTTTGCCTTGGCTAGAGAGTCCCCTGTGATCCCAGAGCTCCTCCCAGATCTTTGAGACCTCCTTCCGGGACAGCTAGAGTGGCGTTGCAGACGTAGACGTGGTACACGCGCGGTTAGAGAGTCCCCTCCAATGCCAAAATTCTCCCGGATCATGGAGACGTACCTGGGGAATGGCTGGAGTGGCGTCCCAGTCTTAGAAACGGTGTTCCATCAGTTAGAGAGTGCCATCCTATCCCAGATGTCCTCCTTGATCATGGAGACACACCTCCGGGACGGCTAGAGGAGCGTCCTGGGCAAAGAGACATTGTTCCGGTGACTAGAGAGTCACTAGAGGCAGAAAAGGGGTGGGAGGCCGCACAGGTGTGGGAGGCCGCAAAGGTGTGGGAGGCCGGAGGGGAGGTAGAGGCCAGAAAAAAGTGGAGGCTGCAAAGGGGTGGGAGGCCGCAAAGGTGTGGGAGGCTGGAGGGGAGGTAGAGGCCAGAAAAAAGTGGAGGCTGCAAAGGGGTGGGAGGCTGCAAAGGGGTGGGAGGCTGCAAAGGTGTGGGAGGCTGGAGGGGAGGTAGAGGCCAGAAAGAAGTGGAGGCCACAAGGGGTGGGAGGCCGGAGGGGAGGTAGAGGCCAGAAAAAAGTGGAGGCTGCAAAGGGGTGGGCGGCTGCAAAGGGGTGGGCGGCCGCAAAGGGGAGGTAGAGGCCGAAACGGGGTGGAAGGCTGGAGTGGGTCCCGCATCATAGAGAAGTTGCATGCGGGAAGGCTAGAGTGGCATTCCGCTCGTGGAAACGGTGTTGTGGCACCTAGAGAGTGCCTTCCCCTCCCGCAAGTACTCCGGGATGGGAGAGACATACCTGCCACAGGGCTAGAGTGGCATTCCCATCACAAAGGTGGTTTTTCAGCGCCTGGAGACTCCCCTCTGGTGTCGGGCGGCCTCCCGATCACAGAGATATACCTCCGGCATGGCTAGAGTGGCATTCTGAGCAGAGGGATGCTGTTACGGCAGATAGAGACTCCACGGCGATCCCGGAAATCCTCCCAGATCAGAGAAACATACGTCTGGGCTGGCCAGACAGGCCTCCCTATCGTTGTCAACGGTGTTCCCACAGCTAGAGAGTCCCCTGCCATCCCAGAAGTCCAAGCAGATCATACACACATCCCTCCCAGACATCCAGAGTGGCATTCCAGCGGTAGAGATGGTGTCAAAGCACCTCGAGACTCCGTTCCAAACACACAAGTCCTCCCGCATCACATAGACATCCATCCAGGAGGGCTAGAGTGGCATTCCGGCATACAGGGATGGTCTTGCCATGGCTAGAGAGTCGTCTTCGAGCCCAGAAACCTTCCTGCATCATGCAGACATACCTGCTGAATGGCTTGAGTGGCATTGCGGTCATAGAGCGGGTTGCCCGGCAACGAGACGGTCACCTCCGATCCCAGAAATCATCCTCGATCACAGAGACACACCTCCAGGACGGCTAGAGTGGCGTTCTGGACCGTAGGGACAGCTTTCACACCGCTAGAGAGAGTCACATTTGATCCCAGAGGTCCTCCCGCATCCTGGAGGCATACCTCCGGGACGGCTAGAGGGGCTTTCCGGTGCTACAGGCGATTTTCCCACGGTCAGTCAGTCGCCTCCGATGCCAGCAGTCCACCCGCATCATGGAGATATAGATCCAGGGTGGCCAGAGTGGCATTGCGGCCATCGAGGCGGTGGTCCAGCAGCTAGAGAGCCCCCTCCAATCCTGGAAGTCCTCCCACGTCCTGGAGACACACCTCCAGGCCGGCTAGACGGGCGTTCCGGCCATACGGGCCGTGATCGGGGAGATAGAGACTCCCCTCCGAAGACAGCTTTCCTCCCGCAGCATAGAGACATAACCTCCCGGGCAGCTAGAGTGGCATTCCTGCCATAGACACAGTCTTCCGGTGGTTCGAGAGGCCCCTCCAAGCCAGGAAGTCCTCCCGGATCAGAGAGAGAGACCTCCAGGATGGCTACAGTGGCCTTCCTGTAAGAGAGACTCTGTTCTGGGAGCTAGAGAGTCACCGACCAGCCCAGGATTCCTGCCACATCATGGAAACTCACCTGCAAAACACGGAGAGTGGCGTTCAGGTCATAGAGACGCTGTTCGGGCGGCTAGAGAATGCGCTCCGATGCCAGAAGTCATCAGGCATCATGGACACATACGTCCAGCGCAGCTAGAGTGGCATTGCGGTCAGAGAGACTGTTTTGCCTTGGCTAGAGAGTCCCCTGTGATCCCAGAGCTCCTCCCAGATCTTTGAGACCTCCTTCCGGGACAGCTAGAGTGGCGTTGCAGTCGTAGACGTGGTACACGCGCGGTTAGAGAGTCCCCTCCAATGCCAAAATTCTCCCGGATCATGGAGACGTACCTGGGGAATGGCTGGAGTGGCGTCCCAGTCTTAGAAACGGTGTTCCATCAGTTAGAGAGTGCCATCCTATCCCAGATGTCCTCCTTGATCATGGAGACACACCTCCGGGACGGCTAGAGGAGCGTCCTGGGCAAAGAGACATTGTTCCGGTGACTAGAGAGTCACTAGAGGCAGAAAAGGGGTGGGAGGCCGCACAGGTGTGGGAGGCCGCAAAGGTGTGGGAGGCCGGAGGGGAGGTAGAGGCCAGAGAAAAGTGGAGGCTGCAAAGGGGTGGGAGGCCGCAAAGGTGTGGGAGGCTGGAGGGGAGGTAGAGGCCAGAAAAAAGTGGAGGCTGCAAAGGGGTGGGAGGCTGCAAAGGTGTGGGAGGCTGGAGGGGAGGTAGAGGCCAGAAAGAAGTGGAGGCCACAAGGGGTGGGAGGCCGGAGGGGAGGTAGAGGCCAGAAAAAAGTGGAGGCTGCAAAGGGGTGGGCGGCCGCAAAGGGGTGGGCGGCCGCAAAGGGGAGGTAGAGGCCGAAACGGGGTGGAAGGCTGGAGTGGGTCCCGCATCATAGAGAAGTTGCATGCGGGAAGGCTAGAGTGGCATTCCGCTCGTGGAAACGGTGTTGTGGCACCTAGAGAGTGCCTTCCCCTCCCGCAAGTACTCCGGGATGGGAGAGACATACCTGCCACAGGGCTAGAGTGGCATTCCCATCACAAAGGTGGTTTTTCAGCGCCTGGAGACTCCCCTCTGGTGTCGGGCGGCCTCCCGATCACAGAGATATACCTCCGGCATGGCTAGAGTGGCATTCTGAGCAGAGGGATGCTGTTACGGCAGATAGAGACTCCACGGCGATCCCGGAAATCCTCCCAGATCAGAGAAACATATGTCTGGGCTGGCCAGACAGGCCTCCCTATCGTTGTCAACGGTGTTCCCACAGCTAGAGAGTCCCCTGCCATCCCAGAAGTCCAAGCAGATCATACACACATCCCTCCCAGACATCCAGAGTGGCATTCCAGCGGTAGAGATGGTGTCAAAGCACCTCGAGACTCCGTTCCAAACACACAAGTCCTCCCGCATCACATAGACATCCATCCAGGAGGGCTAGAGTGGCATTCCGGCATACAGGGATGGTCTTGCCATGGCTAGAGAGTCGTCTTCGAGCCCAGAAACCTTCCTGCATCATGCAGACATACCTGCTGAATGGCTTGAGTGGCATTGCGGTCATAGAGCGGGTTGCCCGGCAACGAGACGGTCACCTCCGATCCCAGAAATCATCCTCGATCACAGAGACACACCTCCAGGACGGCTAGAGTGGCGTTCTGGACCGTAGGGACAGCTTTCACACCGCTAGAGAGAGTCACATTTGATCCCAGAGGTCCTCCCGCATCCTGGAGGCATACCTCCGGGACGGCTAGAGGGGCTTTCCGGTGCTACAGGCGATTTTCCCACGGTCAGTCAGTCGCCTCCGATGCCAGCAGTCCACCCGCATCATGGAGATATAGATCCAGGGTGGCCAGAGTGGCATTGCGGCCATCGAGGCGGTGGTCCAGCAGCTAGAGAGCCCCCTCCAATCCTGGAAGTCCTCCCACGTCCTGGAGACACACCTCCAGGCCGGCTAGACGGGCGTTCCGGCCATACGGGCCGTGATCGGGGAGATAGAGACTCCCCTCCGAAGACAGCTTTCCTCCCGCAGCATAGAGACATAACCTCCCGGGCAGCTAGAGTGGCATTCCTGCCATAGACACAGTCTTCCGATGGTTCGAGAGGTCCCTCCAAGCCAGGAAGTCCTCCCGGATCAGAGAGAGAGACCTCCAGGATGGCTACAGTGGCCTTCCTGTAAGAGAGACTCTGTTCTGGGAGCTAGAGAGTCACCGACCAGCCCAGGATTCCTGCCACATCATGGAAACTCACCTGCAAAACACGGAGAGTGGCGTTCAGGTCATAGAGACGCTGTTCGGGCGGCTAGAGAATGCGCTCCGATGCCAGAAGTCATCAGGCATCATGGACACATACGTCCAGCGCAGCTAGAGTGGCATTGCGGTCAGAGAGACTGTTTTGCCTTGGCTAGAGAGTCCCCTGTGATCCCAGAGCTCCTCCCAGATCTTTGAGACCTCCTTCCGGGACAGCTAGAGTGGCGTTGCAGTCGTAGACGTGGTACACGCGCGGTTAGAGAGTCCCCTCCAATGCCAAAATTCTCCCGGATCATGGAGACGTACCTGGGGAATGGCTGGAGTGGCGTCCCAGTCTTAGAAACGGTGTTCCATCAGTTAGAGAGTGCCATCCTATCCCAGATGTCCTCCTTGATCATGGAGACACACCTCCGGGACGGCTAGAGGAGCGTCCTGGGCAAAGAGACATTGTTCCGGTGACTAGAGAGTCACTAGAGGCAGAAAAGGGGTGGGAGGCCGCACAGGTGTGGGAGGCCGCAAAGGTGTGGGAGGCCGGAGGGGAGGTAGAGGCCAGAGAAAAGTGGAGGCTGCAAAGGGGTGGGAGGCCGCAAAGGTGTGGGAGGCTGGAGGGGAGGTAGAGGCCAGAAAAAAGTGGAGGCTGCAAAGGGGTGGGAGGCTGCAAAGGTGTGGGAGGCTGGAGGGGAGGTAGAGGCCAGAAAGAAGTGGAGGCCACAAGGGGTGGGAGGCCGGAGGGGAGGTAGAGGCCAGAAAAAAGTGGAGGCTGCAAAGGGGTGGGCGGCCGCAAAGGGGTGGGCGGCCGCAAAGGGGAGGTAGAGGCCGAAACGGGGTGGAAGGCTGGAGTGGGTCCCGCATCATAGAGAAGTTGCATGCGGGAAGGCTAGAGTGGCATTCCGCTCGTGGAAACGGTGTTGTGGCACCTAGAGAGTGCCTTCCCCTCCCGCAAGTACTCCGGGATGGGAGAGACATACCTGCCACAGGGCTAGAGTGGCATTCCCATCACAAAGGTGGTTTTTCAGCGCCTGGAGACTCCCCTCTGGTGTCGGGCGGCCTCCCGATCACAGAGATATACCTCCGGCATGGCTAGAGTGGCATTCTGAGCAGAGGGATGCTGTTACGGCAGATAGAGACTCCACGGCGATCCCGGAAATCCTCCCAGATCAGAGAAACATATGTCTGGGCTGGCCAGACAGGCCTCCCTATCGTTGTCAACGGTGTTCCCACAGCTAGAGAGTCCCCTGCCATCCCAGAAGTCCAAGCAGATCATACACACATCCCTCCCAGACATCCAGAGTGGCATTCCAGCGGTAGAGATGGTGTCAAAGCACCTCGAGACTCCGTTCCAAACACACAAGTCCTCCCGCATCACATAGACATCCATCCAGGAGGGCTAGAGTGGCATTCCGGCATACAGGGATGGTCTTGCCATGGCTAGAGAGTCGTCTTCGAGCCCAGAAACCTTCCTGCATCATGCAGACATACCTGCTGAATGGCTTGAGTGGCATTGCGGTCATAGAGCGGGTTGCCCGGCAACGAGACGGTCACCTCCGATCCCAGAAATCATCCTCGATCACAGAGACACACCTCCAGGACGGCTAGAGTGGCGTTCTGGACCGTAGGGACAGCTTTCACACCGCTAGAGAGAGTCACATTTGATCCCAGAGGTCCTCCCGCATCCTGGAGGCATACCTCCGGGACGGCTAGAGGGGCTTTCCGGTGCTACAGGCGATTTTCCCACGGTCAGTCAGTCGCCTCCGATGCCAGCAGTCCACCCGCATCATGGAGATATAGATCCAGGGTGGCCAGAGTGGCATTGCGGCCATCGAGGCGGTGGTCCAGCAGCTAGAGAGCCCCCTCCAATCCTGGAAGTCCTCCCACGTCCTGGAGACACACCTCCAGGCCGGCTAGACGGGCGTTCCGGCCATACGGGCCGTGATCGGGGAGATAGAGACTCCCCTCCGAAGACAGCTTTCCTCCCGCAGCATAGAGACATAACCTCCCGGGCAGCTAGAGTGGCATTCCTGCCATAGACACAGTCTTCCGGTGGTTCGAGAGGCCCCTCCAAGCCAGGAAGTCCTCCCGGATCAGAGAGAGAGACCTCCAGGATGGCTACAGTGGCCTTCCTGTAAGAGAGACTCTGTTCTGGGAGCTAGAGAGTCACCGACCAGCCCAGGATTCCTGCCACATCATGGAAACTCACCTGCAAAACACGGAGAGTGGCGTTCAGGTCATAGAGACGCTGTTCGGGCGGCTAGAGAATGCGCTCCGATGCCAGAAGTCATCAGGCATCATGGACACATACGTCCAGCGCAGCTAGAGTGGCATTGCGGTCAGAGAGACTGTTTTGCCTTGGCTAGAGAGTCCCCTGTGATCCCAGAGCTCCTCCCAGATCTTTGAGACCTCCTTCCGGGACAGCTAGAGTGGCGTTGCAGTCGTAGACGTGGTACACGCGCGGTTAGAGAGTCCCCTCCAATGCCAAAATTCTCCCGGATCATGGAGACGTACCTGGGGAATGGCTGGAGTGGCGTCCCAGTCTTAGAAACGGTGTTCCATCAGTTAGAGAGTGCCATCCTATCCCAGATGTCCTCCTTGATCATGGAGACACACCTCCGGGACGGCTAGAGGAGCGTCCTGGGCAAAGAGACATTGTTCCGGTGACTAGAGAGTCACTAGAGGCAGAAAAGGGGTGGGAGGCCGCACAGGTGTGGGAGGCCGCAAAGGTGTGGGAGGCCGGAGGGGAGGTAGAGGCCAGAAAAAAGTGGAGGCTGCAAAGGGGTGGGAGGCCGCAAAGGTGTGGGAGGCTGGAGGGGAGGTAGAGGCCAGAAAAAAGTGGAGGCTGCAAAGGGGTGGGAGGCTGCAAAGGTGTGGGAGGCTGGAGGGGAGGTAGAGGCCAGAAAGAAGTGGAGGCCACAAGGGGTGGGAGGCCGGAGGGGAGGTAGAGGCCAGAAAAAAGTGGAGGCTGCAAAGGGGTGGGCGGCCGCAAAGGGGTGGGCGGCCGCAAAGGGGAGGTAGAGGCCGAAACGGGGTGGAAGGCTGGAGTGGGTCCCGCATCATAGAGAAGTTGCATGCGGGAAGGCTAGAGTGGCATTCCGCTCGTGGAAACGGTGTTGTGGCACCTAGAGAGTGCCTTCCCCTCCCGCAAGTACTCCGGGATGGGAGAGATATACCTGCCACAGGGCTAGAGTGGCATTCCCATCACAGAGGTGGTTTTTCAGCGCCTGGAGACTCCCCTCTGGTGTCGGGCGGCCTCCCGATCACAGAGATATACCTCCGGCATGGCTAGAGTGGCATTCTGAGCAGAGGGATGCTGTTCCGGCAGATAGAGACTCCACGGCGATCCCGGAAATCCTCCCAGATCAGAGAAACATACGTCTGGGCTGGCCAGACAGGCCTCCCTATCGTTGTCAACGGTGTTCCCACAGCTAGAGAGTCCCCTGCCATCCCAGAAGTCCAAGCAGATCATACACACATCCCTCCCAGACATCCAGAGTGGCATTCCAGCGGTAGAGATGGTGTCAAAGCACCTCGAGACTCCGTTCCAAACACACAAGTCCTCCCGCATCACATAGACATCCATCCAGGAGGGCTAGAGTGGCATTCCGGCATACAGGGATGGTCTTGCCATGGCTAGAGAGTCGTCTTCGAGCCCAGAAACCTTCCTGCATCATGCAGACATACCTGCTGAATGGCTTGAGTGGCATTGCGGTCATAGAGCGGGTTGCCCGGCAACGAGACGGTCACCTCCGATCCCAGAAATCATCCTCGATCACAGAGACACACCTCCAGGACGGCTAGAGTGGCGTTCTGGACCGTAGGGACAGCTTTCACACCGCTAGAGAGAGTCACATTTGATCCCAGAGGTCCTCCCGCATCCTGGAGGCATACCTCCGGGACGGCTAGAGGGGCTTTCCGGTGCTACAGGCGATTTTCCCACGGTCAGTCAGTCGCCTCCGATGCCAGCAGTCCACCCGCATCATGGAGATATAGATCCAGGGTGGCCAGAGTGGCATTGCGGCCATCGAGGCGGTGGTCCAGCAGCTAGAGAGCCCCCTCCAATCCTGGAAGTCCTCCCACGTCCTGGAGACACACCTCCAGGCCGGCTAGACGGGTGTTCCGGCCATACGGGCCGTGATCGGGGAGATAGAGACTCCCCTCCGAAGACAGCTTTCCTCCCGCAGCATAGAGACATAACCTCCCGGGCAGCTAGAGTGGCATTCCTGCCATAGACACAGTCTTCCGGTGGTTCGAGAGGCCCCTCCAAGCCAGGAAGTCCGCCCGGATCAGAGAGAGAGACCTCCAGGACGGCTACAGTGGCCTTCCTGTAAGAGAGACTCTGTTCTGGGAGCTAGAGAGTCACCGACCATCCCAGGATTCCTGCCACATCATGGAGACTCACCTGCAAAACACGGAGAGTGGCGTTCAGGTCATAGAGACGCTGTTCGGGCGGCTAGAGAATGCGCTCCGATGCCAGAAGTCATCAGGCATCATAGACACATACGTCCAGCGCAGCTAGAGTGGCATTGCGGTCAGAGAGACTGTTTTGCCTTGGCTAGAGAGTCCCCTGTGATCCCAGAGCTCCTCCCAGATCTTTGAGACCTCCTTCCGGGACAGCTAGAGTGGCGTTGCAGACGTAGACGTGGTACACGCGCGGTTAGAGAGTCCCCTCCAATGCCAAAATCCTCCCGGATCATGGAGACATACCTGGGGAATGGCTGGAGTGGCGTCCCAGTCTTAGAAACGGTGTTCCATCAGTTAGAGAGTGCCATCCTATCCCAGATGTCCTCCTTGATCATGGAGACATACCTCCGGGACGGCTAGAGGAGCGTCCTGGGCAAAGAGACGTTGTTCCGGTGACTAGAGAGTCACTAGAGGCAGAAAAGGGGTGGGAGGCCGCACAGGTGTGGGAGGCCGCAAAGGTGTGGGAGGCCGGAGGGGAGGTAGAGGCCAGAAAAAAGTGGAGGCTGCAAAGGGGTGGGAGGCCGCAAAGGGGTGGGAGGCCGCAAAGGTGTGGGAGGCTGGAGGGGAGGTAGAGGCCAGAAAAAAGTGGAGGCTGCAAAGGGGTGGGAGGCTGCAAAGGTGTGGGAGGCTGGAGGGGAGGTAGAGGCCAGAAAGAAGTGGAGGCCACAAGGGGTGGGAGGCCGGAGGGGAGGTAGAGGCCAGAAAAAAGTGGAGGCTGCAAAGGGGTGGGAGGCCGCAAAGGGGTGGGAGGCCGCAAAGGTGTGGGAGGCCGGAGGGGAGGTAGAGGCCAGAAAAAAGTGGAGGCTGCAAAGGGGTGGGAGGCTGCAAAGGTGTGGGAGGCTGGAGGGGAGGTAGAGGCCAGAAAGAAGTGGAGGCCACAAGGGGTGGGAGGCCGGAGGGAAGGTAGAGGCCAGAAAAAAGTGGAGGCTGCAAAGGGGTGGGCGGCCGCAAAGGGGAGGTAGAGGCCGAAACGGGGTGGAAGGCTGGAGTGGGTCCCGCATCATAGAGAAGTTGCATGCGGGAAGGCTAGAGTGGCATTCCGCTCGTGGAAACGGTGTTGTGGCACCTAGAGAGTGCCTTCCCCTCCCGCAAGTACTCCGGGATGGGAGAGATATACCTGCCACAGGGCTAGAGTGGCATTCCCATCACAGAGGTGGTTTTTCAGCGCCTGGAGACTCCCCTCTGGTGTCGGGCGGCCTCCCGATCACAGAGATATACCTCCGGCATGGCTAGAGTGGCATTCTGAGCAGAGGGATGCTGTTCCGGCAGATAGAGACTCCACGGCGATCCCGGAAATCCTCCCAGATCAGAGAAACATACGTCTGGGCTGGCCAGACAGGCCTCCCTATCGTTGTCAACGGTGTTCCCACAGCTAGAGAGTCCCCTGCCATCCCAGAAGTCCAAGCAGATCATACACACATCCCTCCCAGACATCCAGAGTGGCATTCCAGCGGTAGAGATGGTGTCAAAGCACCTCGAGACTCCGTTCCAAACACACAAGTCCTCCCGCATCACATAGACATCCATCCAGGAGGGCTAGAGTGGCATTCCGGCATACAGGGATGGTCTTGCCATGGCTAGAGAGTCGTCTTCGAGCCCAGAAACCTTCCTGCATCATGCAGACATACCTGCTGAATGGCTTGAGTGGCATTGCGGTCATAGAGCGGGTTGCCCGGCAACGAGACGGTCACCTCCGATCCCAGAAATCATCCTCGATCACAGAGACACACCTCCAGGACGGCTAGAGTGGCGTTCTGGACCGTAGGGACAGCTTTCACACCGCTAGAGAGAGTCACATTTGATCCCAGAGGTCCTCCCGCATCCTGGAGGCATACCTCCGGGACGGCTAGAGGGGCTTTCCGGTGCTACAGGCGATTTTCCCACGGTCAGTCAGTCGCCTCCGATGCCAGCAGTCCACCCGCATCATGGAGATATAGATCCAGGGTGGCCAGAGTGGCATTGCGGCCATCGAGGCGGTGGTCCAGCAGCTAGAGAGCCCCCTCCAATCCTGGAAGTCCTCCCACGTCCTGGAGACACACCTCCAGGCCGGCTAGACGGGTGTTCCGGCCATACGGGCCGTGATCGGGGAGATAGAGACTCCCCTCCGAAGACAGCTTTCCTCCCGCAGCATAGAGACATAACCTCCCGGGCAGCTAGAGTGGCATTCCTGCCATAGACACAGTCTTCCGGTGGTTCGAGAGGCCCCTCCAAGCCAGGAAGTCCGCCCGGATCAGAGAGAGAGACCTCCAGGACGGCTACAGTGGCCTTCCTGTAAGAGAGACTCTGTTCTGGGAGCTAGAGAGTCACCGACCATCCCAGGATTCCTGCCACATCATGGAGACTCACCTGCAAAACACGGAGAGTGGCGTTCAGGTCATAGAGACGCTGTTCGGGCGGCTAGAGAATGCGCTCCGATGCCAGAAGTCATCAGGCATCATAGACACATACGTCCAGCGCAGCTAGAGTGGCATTGCGGTCAGAGAGACTGTTTTGCCTTGGCTAGAGAGTCCCCTGTGATCCCAGAGCTCCTCCCAGATCTTTGAGACCTCCTTCCGGGACAGCTAGAGTGGCGTTGCAGACGTAGACGTGGTACACGCGCGGTTAGAGAGTCCCCTCCAATGCCAAAATCCTCCCGGATCATGGAGACATACCTGGGGAATGGCTGGAGTGGCGTCCCAGTCTTAGAAACGGTGTTCCATCAGTTAGAGAGTGCCATCCTATCCCAGATGTCCTCCTTGATCATGGAGACATACCTCCGGGACGGCTAGAGGAGCGTCCTGGGCAAAGAGACGTTGTTCCGGTGACTAGAGAGTCACTAGAGGCAGAAAAGGGGTGGGAGGCCGCACAGGTGTGGGAGGCCGCAAAGGTGTGGGAGGCCGGAGGGGAGGTAGAGGCCAGAAAAAAGTGGAGGCTGCAAAGGGGTGGGAGGCCGCAAAGGGGTGGGAGGCCGCAAAGGTGTGGGAGGCTGGAGGGGAGGTAGAGGCCAGAAAAAAGTGGAGGCTGCAAAGGGGTGGGAGGCTGCAAAGGTGTGGGAGGCTGGAGGGGAGGTAGAGGCCAGAAAGAAGTGGAGGCCACAAGGGGTGGGAGGCCGGAGGGGAGGTAGAGGCCAGAAAAAAGTGGAGGCTGCAAAGGGGTGGGAGGCCGCAAAGGGGTGGGAGGCCGCAAAGGTGTGGGAGGCCGGAGGGGAGGTAGAGGCCAGAAAAAAGTGGAGGCTGCAAAGGGGTGGGAGGCTGCAAAGGGGTGGGAGGCTGGAGGGGAGGTAGAGGCCAGAAAGAAGTGGAGGCCACAAGGGGTGGGAGGCCGGAGGGAAGGTAGAGGCCAGAAAAAAGTGGAGGCTGCAAAGGGGTGGGCGGCCGCAAAGGGGAGGTAGAGGCCGAAACGGGGTGGAAGGCTGGAGTGGGTCCCGCATCATAGAGAAGTTGCATGCGGGAAGGCTAGAGTGGCATTCCGCTCGTGGAAACGGTGTTGTGGCACCTAGAGAGTGCCTTCCCCTCCCGCAAGTCCTCCGGGATGAGAGAGACATACATGCCACAGGGCTAGAGTGGCATTCCCATCACAGAGGTGGTTTTTCAGCGCCTGGAGACTCCCCTCTGGTGTCGGGCGGCCTCCCGATCACAGAGATATACCTCCGGCATGGCTAGAGTGGCATCCTGAGCAGAGGGATGCTGTTCCGGCAGATAGAGACTCCACTGCGATCCCGGAAATCCTCCCAGATCAGAGAAACATACGTCTGGGCTGGCCAGACAGGCCTCCCTATCGTTGTCAACGGTGTTCCCACAGCTAGAGAGTCCCCTGCCATCCCAGAAGTCCAAGCAGATCATACACACATCCCTCCCAGACATCCAGAGTGGCATTCCAGCGGTAGGGATGGTGTCAAAGCACCTCGAGACTCCGTTCCAAACACACAAGTCCTCCCGCATCACATAGACATCCATCCAGGAGGGCTAGAGTGGCATTCCGGCATACAGGGATGGTCTTGCCATGGCTAGAGAGTCGTCTTCGAGCCCAGAAACCTTCCTGCATCATGCAGACATACCTGCTGAATGGCTTGAGTGGCATTGCGGTCATAGAGCGGGTTGCCCGGCAACGAGACGGTCACCTCCGATCCCAGAAATCATCCTCGATCACAGAGACACACCTCCAGGACGGCTAGAGTGGCGTTCTGGACCGTAGGGACAGCTTTCACACCGCTAGAGAGAGTCACATTTGATCCCAGAGGTCCTCCCGCATCCTGGAGGCATACCTCCGGGACGGCTAGAGGGGCTTTCCGGTGCTACAGGCGATTTTCCCACGGTCAGTCAGTCGCCTCCGATGCCAGCAGTCCACCCGCATCATGGAGATATAGATCCAGGGTGGCCAGAGTGGCATTGCGGCCATCGAGGCGGTGGTCCAGCAGCTAGAGAGCCCCCTCCAATCCTGGAAGTCCTCCCACGTCCTGGAGACACACCTCCAGGCCAGCTAGACGGGCGTTCCGGCCATACGGGCCATGATCGGGGAGATAGAGACTCCCCTCCGAAGACAGCTTTCCTCCCGCAGCATAGAGACATAACCTCCCGGGCAGCTAGAGTGGCATTCCTGCCATAGACACAGTCTTCCGGTGGTTCGAGAGGCCCCTCCAAGCCAGGAAGTCCGCCCGGATCAGAGAGAGAGACCTCCAGGACGGCTACAGTGGCCTTCCTGTAAGAGAGACTCTGTTCTGGGAGCTAGAGAGTCACCGACCATCCCAGGATTCCTGCCACATCATGGAGACTCACCTGCAAAACACGGAGAGTGGCGTTCAGGTCATAGAGACGCTGTTCGGTCGGCTAGAGAATGCGCTGCGATCCCAGAAGTCATCAGGCATCATAGACACATACGTCCAGCGCAGCTAGAGTGGCATTGCGGTCAGAGAGACTGTTTTGCCTTGGCTAGAGAGTCCCCTGTGATCCCAGAGCTCCTCCCAGATCTTTGAGACCTCCTTCCGGGACAGCTAGAGTGGCGTTGCAGTCGTAGACGTGGTACACGCGCGGTTAGAGAGTCCCCTCCAATGCCAAAATTCTCCCGGATCATGGAGACGTACCTGGGGAATGGCTGGAGTGGCGTCCCAGTCTTAGAAACGGTGTTCCATCAGTTAGAGAGTGCCATCCTATCCCAGATGTCCTCCTTGATCATGGAGACATACCTCCGGGACGGCTAGAGGAGCGTCCTGGGCAAAGAGACGTTGTTCCGGTGACTAGAGAGTCACTAGAGGCAGAAAAGGGGTGGGAGGCCGCACAGGTGTGGGAGGCCGCAAAGGTGTGGGAGGCCGGAGGGGAGGTAGAGGCCAGAGAAAAGTGGAGGCTGCAAAGGGGTGGGAGGCCGCAAAGGTGTGGGAGGCCGGAGGGGAGGTAGAGGCCAGAGAAAAGTGGAGGCTGCAAAGGGGTGGGAGGCCGCAAAGGTGTGGGAGGCTGGAGGGGAGGTAGAGGCCAGAAAAAAGTGGAGGCTGCAAAGGGGTGGGAGGCTGCAAAGGTGTGGGAGGCTGGAGGGGAGGTAGAGGCCAGAAAGAAGTGGAGGCCACAAGGGGTGGGAGGCCGGAGGGGAGGTAGAGGCCAGAAAAAAGTGGAGGCCGCAAAGGGGTGGGCGGCCGCAAAGGGGTGGGCGGCCGCAAAGGGGAGGTAGAGGCCGAAACGGGGTGGAAGGCTGGAGTGGGTCCCGCATCATAGAGAAGTTGCATGCGGGAAGGCTAGAGTGGCATTCCGCTCGTGGAAACGGTGTTGTGGCACCTAGAGAGTGCCTTCCCCTCCCGCAAGTCCTCCGGGATGAGAGAGACATACATGCCACAGGGCTAGAGTGGCATTCCCATCACAGAGGTGGTTTTTCAGCGCCTGGAGACTCCCCTCTGGTGTCGGGCGGCCTCCTGATCACAGAGATATACCTCCGGCATGGCTAGAGTGGCATTCTGAGCAGAGGGATGCTGTTCCGGCAGATAGAGACTCCACTGCGATCCCGGAAATCCTCCCAGATCAGAGAAACATACGTCTGGGCTGGCCAGACAGGCCTCCCTATCGTTGTCAACGGTGTTCCCACAGCTAGAGAGTCCCCTGCCATCCCAGAAGTCCAAGCAGATCATACACACATCCCTCCCAGACATCCAGAGTGGCATTCCAGCGGTAGGGATGGTGTCAAAGCACCTCGAGACTCCGTTCCAAACACACAAGTCCTCCCGCATCACATAGACATCCATCCAGGAGGGCTAGAGTGGCATTCCGGCATACAGGGATGGTCTTGCCATGGCTAGAGAGTCGTCTTCGAGCCCAGAAACCTTCCTGCATCATGCAGACATACCTGCTGAATGGCTTGAGTGGCATTGCGGTCATAGAGCGGGTTGCCCGGCAACGAGACGGTCACCTCCGATCCCAGAAATCATCCTCGATCACAGAGACACACCTCCAGGACGGCTAGAGTGGCGTTCTGGACCGTAGGGACAGCTTTCACACCGCTAGAGAGAGTCACATTTGATCCCAGAGGTCCTCCCGCATCCTGGAGGCATACCTCCGGGACGGCTAGAGGGGCTTTCCGGTGCTACAGGCGATTTTCCCACGGTCAGTCAGTCGCCTCCGATGCCAGCAGTCCACCCGCATCATGGAGATATAGATCCAGGGTGGCCAGAGTGGCATTGCGGCCATCGAGGCGGTGGTCCAGCAGCTAGAGAGCCCCCTCCAATCCTGGAAGTCCTCCCACGTCCTGGAGACACACCTCCAGGCCAGCTAGACGGGCGGTCCGGCCATACGGGCCATGATCGGGGAGATAGAGACTCCCCTCCGAAGACAGCTTTCCTCCCGCAGCATAGAGACATAACCTCCCGGGCAGCTAGAGTGGCATTCCTGCCATAGACACAGTCTTCCGGTGGTTCGAGAGGCCCCTCCAAGCCAGGAAGTCCGCCCGGATCAGAGAGAGAGACCTCCAGGACGGCTACAGTGGCCTTCCTGTAAGAGAGACTCTGTTCTGGGAGCTAGAGAGTCACCGACCATCCCAGGATTCCTGCCACATCATGGAGACTCACCTGCAAAACACGGAGAGTGGCGTTCAGGTCATAGAGACGCTGTTCGGTCGGCTAGAGAATGCGCTGCGATCCCAGAAGTCATCAGGCATCATAGACACATACGTCCAGCGCAGCTAGAGTGGCATTGCGGTCAGAGAGACTGTTTTGCCTTGGCTAGAGAGTCCCCTGTGATCCCAGAGCTCCTCCCAGATCTTTGAGACCTCCTTCCGGGACAGCTAGAGTGGCGTTGCAGTCGTAGACGTGGTACACGCGCGGTTAGAGAGTCCCCTCCAATGCCAAAATTCTCCCGGATCATGGAGACGTACCTGGGGAATGGCTGGAGTGGCGTCCCAGTCTTAGAAACGGTGTTCCATCAGTTAGAGAGTGCCATCCTATCCCAGATGTCCTCCTTGATCATGGAGACATACCTCCGGGACGGCTAGAGGAGCGTCCTGGGCAAAGAGACGTTGTTCCGGTGACTAGAGAGTCACTAGAGGCAGAAAAGGGGTGGGAGGCCGCACAGGTGTGGGAGGCCGCAAAGGTGTGGGAGGCCGGAGGGGAGGTAGAGGCCAGAGAAAAGTGGAGGCTGCAAAGGGGTGGGAGGCCGCAAAGGTGTGGGAGGCCGGAGGGGAGGTAGAGGCCAGAGAAAAGTGGAGGCTGCAAAGGGGTGGGAGGCCGCAAAGGTGTGGGAGGCTGGAGGGGAGGTAGAGGCCAGAAAAAAGTGGAGGCTGCAAAGGGGTGGGAGGCTGCAAAGGTGTGGGAGGCTGGAGGGGAGGTAGAGGCCAGAAAGAAGTGGAGGCCACAAGGGGTGGGAGGCCGGAGGGGAGGTAGAGGCCAGAAAAAAGTGGAGGCCGCAAAGGGGTGGGCGGCCGCAAAGGGGTGGGCGGCCGCAAAGGGGAGGTAGAGGCCGAAACGGGGTGGAAGGCTGGAGTGGGTCCCGCATCATAGAGAAGTTGCATGCGGGAAGGCTAGAGTGGCATTCCGCTCGTGGAAACGGTGTTGTGGCACCTAGAGAGTGCCTTCCCCTCCCGCAAGTCCTCCGGGATGAGAGAGACATACATGCCACAGGGCTAGAGTGGCATTCCCATCACAGAGGTGGTTTTTCAGCGCCTGGAGACTCCCCTCTGGTGTCGGGCGGCCTCCTGATCACAGAGATATACCTCCGGCATGGCTAGAGTGGCATTCTGAGCAGAGGGATGCTGTTCCGGCAGATAGAGACTCCACTGCGATCCCGGAAATCCTCCCAGATCAGAGAAACATACGTCTGGGCTGGCCAGACAGGCCTCCCTATCGTTGTCAACGGTGTTCCCACAGCTAGAGAGTCCCCTGCCATCCCAGAAGTCCAAGCAGATCATACACACATCCCTCCCAGACATCCAGAGTGGCATTCCAGCGGTAGGGATGGTGTCAAAGCACCTCGAGACTCCGTTCCAAACACACAAGTCCTCCCGCATCACATAGACATCCATCCAGGAGGGCTAGAGTGGCATTCCGGCATACAGGGATGGTCTTGCCATGGCTAGAGAGTCGTCTTCGAGCCCAGAAACCTTCCTGCATCATGCAGACATACCTGCTGAATGGCTTGAGTGGCATTGCGGTCATAGAGCGGGTTGCCCGGCAACGAGACGGTCACCTCCGATCCCAGAAATCATCCTCGATCACAGAGACACACCTCCAGGACGGCTAGAGTGGCGTTCTGGACCGTAGGGACAGCTTTCACACCGCTAGAGAGAGTCACATTTGATCCCAGAGGTCCTCCCGCATCCTGGAGGCATACCTCCGGGACGGCTAGAGGGGCTTTCCGGTGCTACAGGCGATTTTCCCACGGTCAGTCAGTCGCCTCCGATGCCAGCAGTCCACCCGCATCATGGAGATATAGATCCAGGGTGGCCAGAGTGGCATTGCGGCCATCGAGGCGGTGGTCCAGCAGCTAGAGAGCCCCCTCCAATCCTGGAAGTCCTCCCACGTCCTGGAGACACACCTCCAGGCCAGCTAGACGGGCGGTCCGGCCATACGGGCCATGATCGGGGAGATAGAGACTCCCCTCCGAAGACAGCTTTCCTCCCGCAGCATAGAGACATAACCTCCCGGGCAGCTAGAGTGGCATTCCTGCCATAGACACAGTCTTCCGGTGGTTCGAGAGGCCCCTCCAAGCCAGGAAGTCCGCCCGGATCAGAGAGAGAGACCTCCAGGACGGCTACAGTGGCCTTCCTGTAAGAGAGACTCTGTTCTGGGAGCTAGAGAGTCACCGACCATCCCAGGATTCCTGCCACATCATGGAGACTCACCTGCAAAACACGGAGAGTGGCGTTCAGGTCATAGAGACGCTGTTCGGGCGGCTAGAGAATGCGCTGCGATCCCAGAAGTCATCAGGCATCATAGACACATACGTCCAGCGCAGCTAGAGTGGCATTGCGGTCAGAGAGACTGTTTTGCCTTGGCTAGAGAGTCCCCTGTGATCCCAGAGCTCCTCCCAGATCTTTGAGACCTCCTTCCGGGACAGCTAGAGTGGCGTTGCAGTCGTAGACGTGGTACACGCGCGGTTAGAGAGTCCCCTCCAATGCCAAAATTCTCCCGGATCATGGAGACGTACCTGGGGAATGGCTGGAGTGGCGTCCCAGTCTTAGAAACGGTGTTCCATCAGTTAGAGAGTGCCATCCTATCCCAGATGTCCTCCTTGATCATGGAGACACACCTCCGGGACGGCTAGAGGAGCGTCCTGGGCAAAGAGACATTGTTCCGGTGACTAGAGAGTCACTAGAGGCAGAAAAGGGGTGGGAGGCCGCACAGGTGTGGGAGGCCGCAAAGGTGTGGGAGGCCGGAGGGGAGGTAGAGGCCAGAGAAAAGTGGAGGCTGCAAAGGGGTGGGAGGCCGCAAAGGTGTGGGAGGCTGGAGGGGAGGTAGAGGCCAGAAAAAAGTGGAGGCTGCAAAGGGGTGGGAGGCTGCAAAGGTGTGGGAGGCTGGAGGGGAGGTAGAGGCCAGAAAGAAGTGGAGGCCACAAGGGGTGGGAGGCCGGAGGGGAGGTAGAGGCCAGAAAAAAGTGGAGGCTGCAAAGGGGTGGGCGGCCGCAAAGGGGTGGGCGGCCGCAAAGGGGAGGTAGAGGCCGAAACGGGGTGGAAGGCTGGAGTGGGTCCCGCATCATAGAGAAGTTGCATGCGGGAAGGCTAGAGTGGCATTCCGCTCGTGGAAACGGTGTTGTGGCACCTAGAGAGTGCCTTCCCCTCCCGCAAGTACTCCGGGATGGGAGAGACATACCTGCCACAGGGCTAGAGTGGCATTCCCATCACAAAGGTGGTTTTTCAGCGCCTGGAGACTCCCCTCTGGTGTCGGGCGGCCTCCCGATCACAGAGATATACCTCCGGCATGGCTAGAGTGGCATTCTGAGCAGAGGGATGCTGTTACGGCAGATAGAGACTCCACGGCGATCCCGGAAATCCTCCCAGATCAGAGAAACATATGTCTGGGCTGGCCAGACAGGCCTCCCTATCGTTGTCAACGGTGTTCCCACAGCTAGAGAGTCCCCTGCCATCCCAGAAGTCCAAGCAGATCATACACACATCCCTCCCAGACATCCAGAGTGGCATTCCAGCGGTAGAGATGGTGTCAAAGCACCTCGAGACTCCGTTCCAAACACACAAGTCCTCCCGCATCACATAGACATCCATCCAGGAGGGCTAGAGTGGCATTCCGGCATACAGGGATGGTCTTGCCATGGCTAGAGAGTCGTCTTCGAGCCCAGAAACCTTCCTGCATCATGCAGACATACCTGCTGAATGGCTTGAGTGGCATTGCGGTCATAGAGCGGGTTGCCCGGCAACGAGACGGTCACCTCCGATCCCAGAAATCATCCTCGATCACAGAGACACACCTCCAGGACGGCTAGAGTGGCGTTCTGGACCGTAGGGACAGCTTTCACACCGCTAGAGAGAGTCACATTTGATCCCAGAGGTCCTCCCGCATCCTGGAGGCATACCTCCGGGACGGCTAGAGGGGCTTTCCGGTGCTACAGGCGATTTTCCCACGGTCAGTCAGTCGCCTCCGATGCCAGCAGTCCACCCGCATCATGGAGATATAGATCCAGGGTGGCCAGAGTGGCATTGCGGCCATCGAGGCGGTGGTCCAGCAGCTAGAGAGCCCCCTCCAATCCTGGAAGTCCTCCCACGTCCTGGAGACACACCTCCAGGCCGGCTAGACGGGCGTTCCGGCCATACGGGCCGTGATCGGGGAGATAGAGACTCCCCTCCGAAGACAGCTTTCCTCCCGCAGCATAGAGACATAACCTCCCGGGCAGCTAGAGTGGCATTCCTGCCATAGACACAGTCTTCCGATGGTTCGAGAGGCCCCTCCAAGCCAGGAAGTCCTCCCGGATCAGAGAGAGAGACCTCCAGGATGGCTACAGTGGCCTTCCTGTAAGAGAGACTCTGTTCTGGGAGCTAGAGAGTCACCGACCAGCCCAGGATTCCTGCCACATCATGGAAACTCACCTGCAAAACACGGAGAGTGGCGTTCAGGTCATAGAGACGCTGTTCGGGCGGCTAGAGAATGCGCTCCGATGCCAGAAGTCATCAGGCATCATGGACACATACGTCCAGCGCAGCTAGAGTGGCATTGCGGTCAGAGAGACTGTTTTGCCTTGGCTAGAGAGTCCCCTGTGATCCCAGAGCTCCTCCCAGATCTTTGAGACCTCCTTCCGGGACAGCTAGAGTGGCGTTGCAGTCGTAGACGTGGTACACGCGCGGTTAGAGAGTCCCCTCCAATGCCAAAATTCTCCCGGATCATGGAGACGTACCTGGGGAATGGCTGGAGTGGCGTCCCAGTCTTAGAAACGGTGTTCCATCAGTTAGAGAGTGCCATCCTATCCCAGATGTCCTCCTTGATCATGGAGACACACCTCCGGGACGGCTAGAGGAGCGTCCTGGGCAAAGAGACATTGTTCCGGTGACTAGAGAGTCACTAGAGGCAGAAAAGGGGTGGGAGGCCGCACAGGTGTGGGAGGCCGCAAAGGTGTGGGAGGCCGGAGGGGAGGTAGAGGCCAGAAAAAAGTGGAGGCTGCAAAGGGGTGGGAGGCCGCAAAGGTGTGGGAGGCTGGAGGGGAGGTAGAGGCCAGAAAAAAGTGGAGGCTGCAAAGGGGTGGGAGGCTGCAAAGGTGTGGGAGGCTGGAGGGGAGGTAGAGGCCAGAAAGAAGTGGAGGCCACAAGGGGTGGGAGGCCGGAGGGGAGGTAGAGGCCAGAAAAAAGTGGAGGCTGCAAAGGGGTGGGCGGCCGCAAAGGGGTGGGCGGCCGCAAAGGGGAGGTAGAGGCCGAAACGGGGTGGAAGGCTGGAGTGGGTCCCGCATCATAGAGAAGTTGCATGCGGGAAGGCTAGAGTGGCATTCCGCTCGTGGAAACGGTGTTGTGGCACCTAGAGAGTGCCTTCCCCTCCCGCAAGTACTCCGGGATGGGAGAGACATACCTGCCACAGGGCTAGAGTGGCATTCCCATCACAAAGGTGGTTTTTCAGCGCCTGGAGACTCCCCTCTGGTGTCGGGCGGCCTCCCGATCACAGAGATATACCTCCGGCATGGCTAGAGTGGCATTCTGAGCAGAGGGATGCTGTTACGGCAGATAGAGACTCCACGGCGATCCCGGAAATCCTCCCAGATCAGAGAAACATATGTCTGGGCTGGCCAGACAGGCCTCCCTATCGTTGTCAACGGTGTTCCCACAGCTAGAGAGTCCCCTGCCATCCCAGAAGTCCAAGCAGATCATACACACATCCCTCCCAGACATCCAGAGTGGCATTCCAGCGGTAGAGATGGTGTCAAAGCACCTCGAGACTCCGTTCCAAACACACAAGTCCTCCCGCATCACATAGACATCCATCCAGGAGGGCTAGAGTGGCATTCCGGCATACAGGGATGGTCTTGCCATGGCTAGAGAGTCGTCTTCGAGCCCAGAAACCTTCCTGCATCATGCAGACATACCTGCTGAATGGCTTGAGTGGCATTGCAGTCATAGAGCGGGTTGCCCGGCAACGAGACGGTCACCTCCGATCCCAGAAATCATCCTCGATCACAGAGACACACCTCCAGGACGGCTAGAGTGGCGTTCTGGACCGTAGGGACAGCTTTCACACCGCTAGAGAGAGTCACATTTGATCCCAGAGGTCCTCCCGCATCCTGGAGGCATACCTCCGGGACGGCTAGAGGGGCTTTCCGGTGCTACAGGCGATTTTCCCACGGTCAGTCAGTCGCCTCCGATGCCAGCAGTCCACCCGCATCATGGAGATATAGATCCAGGGTGGCCAGAGTGGCATTGCGGCCATCGAGGCGGTGGTCCAGCAGCTAGAGAGCCCCCTCCAATCCTGGAAGTCCTCCCACGTCCTGGAGACACACCTCCAGGCCGGCTAGACGGGCGTTCCGGCCATACGGGCCGTGATCGGGGAGATAGAGACTCCCCTCGGAAGACAGCTTTCCTCCCGCAGCATAGAGACATAACCTCCCGGGCAGCTAGAGTGGCATTCCTGCCATAGACACAGTCTTCCGGTGGTTCGAGAGGCCCCTCCAAGCCAGGAAGTCCTCCCGGATCAGAGAGAGAGACCTCCAGGACGGCTACAGTGGCCTTCCTGTAAGAGAGACTCTGTTCTGGGAGCTAGAGAGTCACCGACCATCCCAGGATTCCTGCCACATCATGGAGACTCACCTGCAAAACACGGAGAGTGGCGTTCAGGTCATAGAGACGCTGTTCGGGCGGCTAGAGAATGCGCTCCGATGCCAGAAATCATCAGGCATCATAGACACATACGTCCAGCGCAGCTAGAGTGGCATTGCGGTCAGAGAGACTGTTTTCCCTTGGCTAGAGAGTCCCCTGTGATCCCAGAGCTCCTCCCAGATCTTTGAGACCTCCTTCCGGGACAGCTAGAGTGGCGTTGCAGACGTAGACGTGGTACACGCGCGGTTAGAGAGTCCCCTCCAATGCCAAAATCCTCCCGGATCATGGAGACATACCTGGGGAATGGCTGGAGTGGCGTCCCAGTCTTAGAAACGGTGTTCCATCAGTTAGAGAGTGCCATCCTATCCCAGATGTCCTCCTTGATCATGGAGACATACCTCCGGGACGGCTAGAGGAGCGTCCTGGGCAAAGAGACGTTGTTCCGGTGACTAGAGAGTCACTAGAGGCAGAAAAGGGGTGGGAGGCCGCACAGGTGTGGGAGGCCGCAAAGGTGTGGGAGGCCGGAGGGGAGGTAGAGGCCAGAAAAAAGTGGAGGCTGCAAAGGGGTGGGAGGCCGCAAAGGTGTGGGAGGCTGGAGGGGAGGTAGAGGCCAGAAAGAAGTGGAGGCCACAAGGGGTGGGAGGCCGGAGGGGAGGTAGAGGCCAGAAAAAAGTGGAGGCTGCAAAGGGGTGGGCGGCCGCAAAGGGGAGGTAGAGGCCGAAACGGGGTGGAAGGCTGGAGTGGGTCCCGCATCATAGAGAAGTTGCATGCGGGAAGGCTAGAGTGGCATTCCGCTCGTGGAAACGGTGTTGTGGCACCTAGAGAGTGCCTTCCCCTCCCGCAAGTCCTCCGGGATGAGAGAGACATACATGCCACAGGGCTAGAGTGGCATTCCCATCACAGAGGTGGTTTTTCAGCGCCTGGAGACTCCCCTCTGGTGTCGGGCGGCCTCCCGATCACAGAGATATACCTCCGGCATGGCTAGAGTGGCATTCTGAGCAGAGGGATGCTGTTCCGGCAGATAGAGACTCCACTGCGATCCCGGAAATCCTCCCAGATCAGAGAAACATACGTCTGGGCTGGCCAGACAGGCCTCCCTATCGTTGTCAACGGTGTTCCCACAGCTAGAGAGTCCCCTGCCATCCCAGAAGTCCAAGCAGATCATACACACATCCCTCCCAGACATCCAGAGTGGCATTCCAGCGGTAGAGATGGTGTCAAAGCACCTCGAGACTCCGTTCCAAACACACAAGTCCTCCCGCATCACATAGACATCCATCCAGGAGGGCTAGAGTGGCATTCCGGCATACAGGGATGGTCTTGCCATGGCTAGAGAGTCGTCTTCGAGCCCAGAAACCTTCCTGCATCATGCAGACATACCTGCTGAATGGCTTGAGTGGCATTGCGGTCATAGAGCGGGTTGCCCGGCAACGAGACGGTCACCTCCGATCCCAGAAATCATCCTCGATCACAGAGACACACCTCCAGGACGGCTAGAGTGGCGTTCTGGACCGTAGGGACAGCTTTCACACCGCTAGAGAGAGTCACATTTGATCCCAGAGGTCCTCCCGCATCCTGGAGGCATACCTCCGGGACGGCTAGAGGGGCTTTCCGGTGCTACAGGCGATTTTCCCACGGTCAGTCAGTCGCCTCCGATGCCAGCAGTCCACCCGCATCATGGAGATATAGATCCAGGGTGGCCAGAGTGGCATTGCGGCCATCGAGGCGGTGGTCCAGCAGCTAGAGAGCCCCCTCCAATCCTGGAAGTCCTCCCACGTCCTGGAGACACACCTCCAGGCCGGCTAGACGGGTGTTCCGGCCATACGGGCCGTGATCAGGGAGATAGAGACTCCCCTCCGAAGACAGCTTTCCTCCCGCAGCATAGAGACATAACCTCCCGGGCAGCTAGAGTGGCATTCCTGCCATAGACACAGTCTTCCGGTGGTTCGAGAGGCCCCTCCAAGCCAGGAAGTCCGCCCGGATCAGAGAGAGAGACCTCCAGGACGGCTACAGTGGCCTTCCTGTAAGAGAGACTCTGTTCTGGGAGCTAGAGAGTCACCGACCATCCCAGGATTCCTGCCACATCATGGAGACTCACCTGCAAAACACGGAGAGTGGCGTTCAGGTCATAGAGACGCTGTTCGGGCGGCTAGAGAATGCGCTCCGATGCCAGAAGTCATCAGGCATCATAGACACATACGTCCAGCGCAGCTAGAGTGGCATTGCGGTCAGAGAGACTGTTTTGCCTTGGCTAGAGAGTCCCCTGTGATCCCAGAGCTCCTCCCAGATCTTTGAGACCTCCTTCCGGGACAGCTAGAGTGGCGTTGCAGACGTAGACGTGGTACACGCGCGGTTAGAGAGTCCCCTCCAATGCCAAAATCCTCCCGGATCATGGAGACATACCTGGGGAATGGCTGGAGTGGCGTCCCAGTCTTAGAAACGGTGTTCCATCAGTTAGAGAGTGCCATCCTATCCCAGATGTCCTCCTTGATCATGGAGACATACCTCCGGGACGGCTAGAGGAGCGTCCTGGGCAAAGAGACGTTGTTCCGGTGACTAGAGAGTCACTAGAGGCAGAAAAGGGGTGGGAGGCCGCACAGGTGTGGGAGGCCGCAAAGGTGTGGGAGGCCGGAGGGGAGGTAGAGGCCAGAAAAAAGTGGAGGCTGCAAAGGGGTGGGAGGCCGCAAAGGGGTGGGAGGCCGCAAAGGTGTGGGAGGCTGGAGGGGAGGTAGAGGCCAGAAAAAAGTGGAGGCTGCAAAGGGGTGGGAGGCTGCAAAGGTGTGGGAGGCTGGAGGGGAGGTAGAGGCCAGAAAGAAGTGGAGGCCACAAGGGGTGGGAGGCCGGAGGGGAGGTAGAGGCCAGAAAAAAGTGGAGGCTGCAAAGGGGTGGGAGGCCGCAAAGGGGTGGGAGGCCGCAAAGGGGTGGGAGGCCGGAGGGGAGGTAGAGGCCAGAAAAAAGTGGAGGCTGCAAAGGGGTGGGAGGCTGCAAAGGTGTGGGAGGCTGGAGGGGAGGTAGAGGCCAGAAAGAAGTGGAGGCCACAAGGGGTGGGAGGCCGGAGGGAAGGTAGAGGCCAGAAAAAAGTGGAGGCTGCAAAGGGGTGGGCGGCCGCAAAGGGGAGGTAGAGGCCGAAACGGGGTGGAAGGCTGGAGTGGGTCCCGCATCATAGAGAAGTTGCATGCGGGAAGGCTAGAGTGGCATTCCGCTCGTGGAAACGGTGTTGTGGCACCTAGAGAGTGCCTTCCCCTCCCGCAAGTCCTCCGGGATGAGAGAGACATACATGCCACAGGGCTAGAGTGGCATTCCCATCACAGAGGTGGTTTTTCAGCGCCTGGAGACTCCCCTCTGGTGTCGGGCGGCCTCCCGATCACAGAGATATACCTCCGGCATGGCTAGAGTGGCATCCTGAGCAGAGGGATGCTGTTCCGGCAGATAGAGACTCCACTGCGATCCCGGAAATCCTCCCAGATCAGAGAAACATACGTCTGGGCTGGCCAGACAGGCCTCCCTATCGTTGTCAACGGTGTTCCCACAGCTAGAGAGTCCCCTGCCATCCCAGAAGTCCAAGCAGATCATACACACATCCCTCCCAGACATCCAGAGTGGCATTCCAGCGGTAGGGATGGTGTCAAAGCACCTCGAGACTCCGTTCCAAACACACAAGTCCTCCCGCATCACATAGACATCCATCCAGGAGGGCTAGAGTGGCATTCCGGCATACAGGGATGGTCTTGCCATGGCTAGAGAGTCGTCTTCGAGCCCAGAAACCTTCCTGCATCATGCAGACATACCTGCTGAATGGCTTGAGTGGCATTGCGGTCATAGAGCGGGTTGCCCGGCAACGAGACGGTCACCTCCGATCCCAGAAATCATCCTCGATCACAGAGACACACCTCCAGGACGGCTAGAGTGGCGTTCTGGACCGTAGGGACAGCTTTCACACCGCTAGAGAGAGTCACATTTGATCCCAGAGGTCCTCCCGCATCCTGGAGGCATACCTCCGGGACGGCTAGAGGGGCTTTCCGGTGCTACAGGCGATTTTCCCACGGTCAGTCAGTCGCCTCCGATGCCAGCAGTCCACCCGCATCATGGAGATATAGATCCAGGGTGGCCAGAGTGGCATTGCGGCCATCGAGGCGGTGGTCCAGCAGCTAGAGAGCCCCCTCCAATCCTGGAAGTCCTCCCACGTCCTGGAGACACACCTCCAGGCCAGCTAGACGGGCGTTCCGGCCATACGGGCCATGATCGGGGAGATAGAGACTCCCCTCCGAAGACAGCTTTCCTCCCGCAGCATAGAGACATAACCTCCCGGGCAGCTAGAGTGGCATTCCTGCCATAGACACAGTCTTCCGGTGGTTCGAGAGGCCCCTCCAAGCCAGGAAGTCCGCCCGGATCAGAGAGAGAGACCTCCAGGACGGCTACAGTGGCCTTCCTGTAAGAGAGACTCTGTTCTGGGAGCTAGAGAGTCACCGACCATCCCAGGATTCCTGCCACATCATGGAGACTCACCTGCAAAACACGGAGAGTGGCGTTCAGGTCATAGAGACGCTGTTCGGTCGGCTAGAGAATGCGCTGCGATCCCAGAAGTCATCAGGCATCATAGACACATACGTCCAGCGCAGCTAGAGTGGCATTGCGGTCAGAGAGACTGTTTTGCCTTGGCTAGAGAGTCCCCTGTGATCCCAGAGCTCCTCCCAGATCTTTGAGACCTCCTTCCGGGACAGCTAGAGTGGCGTTGCAGTCGTAGACGTGGTACACGCGCGGTTAGAGAGTCCCCTCCAATGCCAAAATTCTCCCGGATCATGGAGACGTACCTGGGGAATGGCTGGAGTGGCGTCCCAGTCTTAGAAACGGTGTTCCATCAGTTAGAGAGTGCCATCCTATCCCAGATGTCCTCCTTGATCATGGAGACATACCTCCGGGACGGCTAGAGGAGCGTCCTGGGCAAAGAGACGTTGTTCCGGTGACTAGAGAGTCACTAGAGGCAGAAAAGGGGTGGGAGGCCGCACAGGTGTGGGAGGCCGCAAAGGTGTGGGAGGCCGGAGGGGAGGTAGAGGCCAGAGAAAAGTGGAGGCTGCAAAGGGGTGGGAGGCCGCAAAGGTGTGGGAGGCCGGAGGGGAGGTAGAGGCCAGAGAAAAGTGGAGGCTGCAAAGGGGTGGGAGGCCGCAAAGGTGTGGGAGGCTGGAGGGGAGGTAGAGGCCAGAAAAAAGTGGAGGCTGCAAAGGGGTGGGAGGCTGCAAAGGTGTGGGAGGCTGGAGGGGAGGTAGAGGCCAGAAAGAAGTGGAGGCCACAAGGGGTGGGAGGCCGGAGGGGAGGTAGAGGCCAGAAAAAAGTGGAGGCCGCAAAGGGGTGGGCGGCCGCAAAGGGGTGGGCGGCCGCAAAGGGGTGGGCGGCCGCAAAGGGGAGGTAGAGGCCGAAACGGGGTGGAAGGCTGGAGTGGGTCCCGCATCATAGAGAAGTTGCATGCGGGAAGGCTAGAGTGGCATTCCGCTCGTGGAAACGGTGTTGTGGCACCTAGAGAGTGCCTTCCCCTCCCGCAAGTCCTCCGGGATGAGAGAGACATACATGCCACAGGGCTAGAGTGGCATTCCCATCACAGAGGTGGTTTTTCAGCGCCTGGAGACTCCCCTCTGGTGTCGGGCGGCCTCCTGATCACAGAGATATACCTCCGGCATGGCTAGAGTGGCATTCTGAGCAGAGGGATGCTGTTCCGGCAGATAGAGACTCCACTGCGATCCCGGAAATCCTCCCAGATCAGAGAAACATACGTCTGGGCTGGCCAGACAGGCCTCCCTATCGTTGTCAACGGTGTTCCCACAGCTAGAGAGTCCCCTGCCATCCCAGAAGTCCAAGCAGATCATACACACATCCCTCCCAGACATCCAGAGTGGCATTCCAGCGGTAGGGATGGTGTCAAAGCACCTCGAGACTCCGTTCCAAACACACAAGTCCTCCCGCATCACATAGACATCCATCCAGGAGGGCTAGAGTGGCATTCCGGCATACAGGGATGGTCTTGCCATGGCTAGAGAGTCGTCTTCGAGCCCAGAAACCTTCCTGCATCATGCAGACATACCTGCTGAATGGCTTGAGTGGCATTGCGGTCATAGAGCGGGTTGCCCGGCAACGAGACGGTCACCTCCGATCCCAGAAATCATCCTCGATCACAGAGACACACCTCCAGGACGGCTAGAGTGGCGTTCTGGACCGTAGGGACAGCTTTCACACCGCTAGAGAGAGTCACATTTGATCCCAGAGGTCCTCCCGCATCCTGGAGGCATACCTCCGGGACGGCTAGAGGGGCTTTCCGGTGCTACAGGCGATTTTCCCACGGTCAGTCAGTCGCCTCCGATGCCAGCAGTCCACCCGCATCATGGAGATATAGATCCAGGGTGGCCAGAGTGGCATTGCGGCCATCGAGGCGGTGGTCCAGCAGCTAGAGAGCCCCCTCCAATCCTGGAAGTCCTCCCACGTCCTGGAGACACACCTCCAGGCCAGCTAGACGGGCGGTCCGGCCATACGGGCCATGATCGGGGAGATAGAGACTCCCCTCCGAAGACAGCTTTCCTCCCGCAGCATAGAGACATAACCTCCCGGGCAGCTAGAGTGGCATTCCTGCCATAGACACAGTCTTCCGGTGGTTCGAGAGGCCCCTCCAAGCCAGGAAGTCCGCCCGGATCAGAGAGAGAGACCTCCAGGACGGCTACAGTGGCCTTCCTGTAAGAGAGACTCTGTTCTGGGAGCTAGAGAGTCACCGACCATCCCAGGATTCCTGCCACATCATGGAGACTCACCTGCAAAACACGGAGAGTGGCGTTCAGGTCATAGAGACGCTGTTCGGTCGGCTAGAGAATGCGCTGCGATCCCAGAAGTCATCAGGCATCATAGACACATACGTCCAGCGCAGCTAGAGTGGCATTGCGGTCAGAGAGACTGTTTTGCCTTGGCTAGAGAGTCCCCTGTGATCCCAGAGCTCCTCCCAGATCTTTGAGACCTCCTTCCGGGACAGCTAGAGTGGCGTTGCAGTCGTAGACGTGGTACACGCGCGGTTAGAGAGTCCCCTCCAATGCCAAAATTCTCCCGGATCATGGAGACGTACCTGGGGAATGGCTGGAGTGGCGTCCCAGTCTTAGAAACGGTGTTCCATCAGTTAGAGAGTGCCATCCTATCCCAGATGTCCTCCTTGATCATGGAGACATACCTCCGGGACGGCTAGAGGAGCGTCCTGGGCAAAGAGACGTTGTTCCGGTGACTAGAGAGTCACTAGAGGCAGAAAAGGGGTGGGAGGCCGCACAGGTGTGGGAGGCCGCAAAGGTGTGGGAGGCCGGAGGGGAGGTAGAGGCCAGAGAAAAGTGGAGGCTGCAAAGGGGTGGGAGGCCGCAAAGGTGTGGGAGGCTGGAGGGGAGGTAGAGGCCAGAAAAAAGTGGAGGCTGCAAAGGGGTGGGAGGCTGCAAAGGTGTGGGAGGCTGGAGGGGAGGTAGAGGCCAGAAAGAAGTGGAGGCCACAAGGGGTGGGAGGCCGGAGGGGAGGTAGAGGCCAGAAAAAAGTGGAGGCTGCAAAGGGGTGGGCGGCCGCAAAGGGGTGGGCGGCCGCAAAGGGGAGGTAGAGGCCGAAACGGGGTGGAAGGCTGGAGTGGGTCCCGCATCATAGAGAAGTTGCATGCGGGAAGGCTAGAGTGGCATTCCGCTCGTGGAAACGGTGTTGTGGCACCTAGAGAGTGCCTTCCCCTCCCGCAAGTCCTCCGGGATGAGAGAGACATACATGCCACAGGGCTAGAGTGGCATTCCCATCACAGAGGTGGTTTTTCAGCGCCTGGAGACTCCCCTCTGGTGTCGGGCGGCCTCCCGATCACAGAGATATACCTCCGGCATGGCTAGAGTGGCATTCTGAGCAGAGGGATGCTGTTCCGGCAGATAGAGACTCCACTGCGATCCCGGAAATCCTCCCAGATCAGAGAAACATACGTCTGGGCTGGCCAGACAGGCCTCCCTATCGTTGTCAACGGTGTTCCCACAGCTAGAGAGTCCCCTGCCATCCCAGAAGTCCAAGCAGATCATACACACATCCCTCCCAGACATCCAGAGTGGCATTCCAGCGGTAGAGATGGTGTCAAAGCACCTCGAGACTCCGTTCCAAACACACAAGTCCTCCCGCATCACATAGACATCCATCCAGGAGGGCTAGAGTGGCATTCCGGCATACAGGGATGGTCTTGCCATGGCTAGAGAGTCGTCTTCGAGCCCAGAAACCTTCCTGCATCATGCAGACATACCTGCTGAATGGCTTGAGTGGCATTGCGGTCATAGAGCGGGTTGCCCGGCAACGAGACGGTCACCTCCGATCCCAGAAATCATCCTCGATCACAGAGACACACCTCCAGGACGGCTAGAGTGGCGTTCTGGACCGTAGGGACAGCTTTCACACCGCTAGAGAGAGTCACATTTGATCCCAGAGGTCCTCCCGCATCCTGGAGGCATACCTCCGGGACGGCTAGAGGGGCTTTCCGGTGCTACAGGCGATTTTCCCACGGTCAGTCAGTCGCCTCCGATGCCAGCAGTCCACCCGCATCATGGAGATATAGATCCAGGGTGGCCAGAGTGGCATTGCGGCCATCGAGGCGGTGGTCCAGCAGCTAGAGAGCCCCCTCCAATCCTGGAAGTCCTCCCACGTCCTGGAGACACACCTCCAGGCCAGCTAGACGGGCGTTCCGGCCATACGGGCCATGATCGGGGAGATAGAGACTCCCCTCCGAAGACAGCTTTCCTCCCGCAGCATAGAGACATAACCTCCCGGGCAGCTAGAGTGGCATTCCTGCCATAGACACAGTCTTCCGGTGGTTCGAGAGGCCCCTCCAAGCCAGGAAGTCCGCCCGGATCAGAGAGAGAGACCTCCAGGACGGCTACAGTGGCCTTCCTGTAAGAGAGACTCTGTTCTGGGAGCTAGAGAGTCACCGACCATCCCAGGATTCCTGCCACATCATGGAGACTCACCTGCAAAACACGGAGAGTGGCGTTCAGGTCATAGAGACGCTGTTCGGGCGGCTAGAGAATGCGCTGTGATCCCAGAAGTCATCAGGCATCATAGACACATACGTCCAGCGCAGCTAGAGTGGCATTGCGGTCAGAGAGACTGTTTTGCCTTGGCTAGAGAGTCCCCTGTGATCCCAGAGCTCCTCCCAGATCTTTGAGACCTCCTTCCGGGACAGCTAGAGTGGCGTTGCAGTCGTAGACGTGGTACACGCGCGGTTAGAGAGTCCCCTCCAATGCCAAAATTCTCCCGGATCATGGAGACGTACCTGGGGAATGGCTGGAGTGGCGTCCCAGTCTTAGAAACGGTGTTCCATCAGTTAGAGAGTGCCATCCTATCCCAGATGTCCTCCTTGATCATGGAGACATACCTCCGGGACGGCTAGAGGAGCGTCCTGGGCAAAGAGACGTTGTTCCGGTGACTAGAGAGTCACTAGAGGCAGAAAAGGGGTGGGAGGCCGCACAGGTGTGGGAGGCCGCAAAGGTGTGGGAGGCCGGAGGGGAGGTAGAGGCCAGAGAAAAGTGGAGGCTGCAAAGGGGTGGGAGGCCGCAAAGGTGTGGGAGGCTGGAGGGGAGGTAGAGGCCAGAAAAAAGTGGAGGCTGCAAAGGGGTGGGAGGCTGCAAAGGTGTGGGAGGCTGGAGGGGAGGTAGAGGCCAGAAAGAAGTGGAGGCCACAAGGGGTGGGAGGCCGGAGGGGAGGTAGAGGCCAGAAAAAAGTGGAGGCCGCAAAGGGGTGGGCGGCCGCAAAGGGGTGGGCGGCCGCAAAGGGGTGGGCGGCCGCAAAGGGGAGGTAGAGGCCGAAACGGGGTGGAAGGCTGGAGTGGGTCCCGCATCATAGAGAAGTTGCATGCGGGAAGGCTAGAGTGGCATTCCGCTCGTGGAAACGGTGTTGTGGCACCTAGAGAGTGCCTTCCCCTCCCGCAAGTCCTCCGGGATGAGAGAGACATACATGCCACAGGGCTAGAGTGGCATTCCCATCACAGAGGTGGTTTTTCAGCGCCTGGAGACTCCCCTCTGGTGTCGGGCGGCCTCCCGATCACAGAGATATACCTCCGGCATGGCTAGAGTGGCATTCTGAGCAGAGGGATGCTGTTCCGGCAGATAGAGACTCCACTGCGATCCCGGAAATCCTCCCAGATCAGAGAAACATACGTCTGGGCTGGCCAGACAGGCCTCCCTATCGTTGTCAACGGTGTTCCCACAGCTAGAGAGTCCCCTGCCATCCCAGAAGTCCAAGCAGATCATACACACATCCCTCCCAGACATCCAGAGTGGCATTCCAGCGGTAGAGATGGTGTCAAAGCACCTCGAGACTCCGTTCCAAACACACAAGTCCTCCCGCATCACATAGACATCCATCCAGGAGGGCTAGAGTGGCATTCCGGCATACAGGGATGGTCTTGCCATGGCTAGAGAGTCGTCTTCGAGCCCAGAAACCTTCCTGCATCATGCAGACATACCTGCTGAATGGCTTGAGTGGCATTGCGGTCATAGAGCGGGTTGCCCGGCAACGAGACGGTCACCTCCGATCCCAGAAATCATCCTCGATCACAGAGACACACCTCCAGGACGGCTAGAGTGGCGTTCTGGACCGTAGGGACAGCTTTCACACCGCTAGAGAGAGTCACATTTGATCCCAGAGGTCCTCCCGCATCCTGGAGGCATACCTCCGGGACGGCTAGAGGGGCTTTCCGGTGCTACAGGCGATTTTCCCACGGTCAGTCAGTCGCCTCCGATGCCAGCAGTCCACCCGCATCATGGAGATATAGATCCAGGGTGGCCAGAGTGGCATTGCGGCCATCGAGGCGGTGGTCCAGCAGCTAGAGAGCCCCCTCCAATCCTGGAAGTCCTCCCACGTCCTGGAGACACACCTCCAGGCCGGCTAGACGGGCGTTCCGGCCATACGGGCCGTGATCGGGGAGATAGAGACTCCCCTCCGAAGACAGCTTTCCTCCCGCAGCATAGAGACATAACCTCCCGGGCAGCTAGAGTGGCATTCCTGCCATAGACACAGTCTTCCGGTGGTTCGAGAGGCCCCTCCAAGCCAGGAAGTCCGCCCGGATCAGAGAGAGAGACCTCCAGGACGGCTACAGTGGCCTTCCTGTAAGAGAGACTCTGTTCTGGGAGCTAGAGAGTCACCGACCATCCCAGGATTCCTGCCACATCATGGAGACTCACCTGCAAAACACGGAGAGTGGCGTTCAGGTCATAGAGACGCTGTTCGGGCGGCTAGAGAATGCGCTGTGATCCCAGAAGTCATCAGGCATCATAGACACATACGTCCAGCGCAGCTAGAGTGGCATTGCGGTCAGAGAGACTGTTTTGCCTTGGCTAGAGAGTCCCCTGTGATCCCAGAGCTCCTCCCAGATCTTTGAGACCTCCTTCCGGGACAGCTAGAGTGGCGTTGCAGTCGTAGACGTGGTACACGCGCGGTTAGAGAGTCCCCTCCAATGCCAAAATTCTCCCGGATCATGGAGACGTACCTGGGGAATGGCTGGAGTGGCGTCCCAGTCTTAGAAACGGTGTTCCATCAGTTAGAGAGTGCCATCCTATCCCAGATGTCCTCCTTGATCATGGAGACATACCTCCGGGACGGCTAGAGGAGCGTCCTGGGCAAAGAGACGTTGTTCCGGTGACTAGAGAGTCACTAGAGGCAGAAAAGGGGTGGGAGGCCGCACAGGTGTGGGAGGCCGCAAAGGTGTGGGAGGCCGGAGGGGAGGTAGAGGCCAGAGAAAAGTGGAGGCTGCAAAGGGGTGGGAGGCCGCAAAGGTGTGGGAGGCTGGAGGGGAGGTAGAGGCCAGAAAAAAGTGGAGGCTGCAAAGGGGTGGGAGGCTGCAAAGGTGTGGGAGGCTGGAGGGGAGGTAGAGGCCAGAAAGAAGTGGAGGCCACAAGGGGTGGGAGGCCGGAGGGGAGGTAGAGGCCAGAAAAAAGTGGAGGCCGCAAAGGGGTGGGCGGCCGCAAAGGGGTGGGCGGCCGCAAAGGGGTGGGCGGCCGCAAAGGGGAGGTAGAGGCCGAAACGGGGTGGAAGGCTGGAGTGGGTCCCGCATCATAGAGAAGTTGCATGCGGGAAGGCTAGAGTGGCATTCCGCTCGTGGAAACGGTGTTGTGGCACCTAGAGAGTGCCTTCCCCTCCCGCAAGTCCTCCGGGATGAGAGAGACATACATGCCACAGGGCTAGAGTGGCATTCCCATCACAGAGGTGGTTTTTCAGCGCCTGGAGACTCCCCTCTGGTGTCGGGCGGCCTCCCGATCACAGAGATATACCTCCGGCATGGCTAGAGTGGCATTCTGAGCAGAGGGATGCTGTTCCGGCAGATAGAGACTCCACTGCGATCCCGGAAATCCTCCCAGATCAGAGAAACATACGTCTGGGCTGGCCAGACAGGCCTCCCTATCGTTGTCAACGGTGTTCCCACAGCTAGAGAGTCCCCTGCCATCCCAGAAGTCCAAGCAGATCATACACACATCCCTCCCAGACATCCAGAGTGGCATTCCAGCGGTAGAGATGGTGTCAAAGCACCTCGAGACTCCGTTCCAAACACACAAGTCCTCCCGCATCACATAGACATCCATCCAGGAGGGCTAGAGTGGCATTCCGGCATACAGGGATGGTCTTGCCATGGCTAGAGAGTCGTCTTCGAGCCCAGAAACCTTCCTGCATCATGCAGACATACCTGCTGAATGGCTTGAGTGGCATTGCGGTCATAGAGCGGGTTGCCCGGCAACGAGACGGTCACCTCCGATCCCAGAAATCATCCTCGATCACAGAGACACACCTCCAGGACGGCTAGAGTGGCGTTCTGGACCGTAGGGACAGCTTTCACACCGCTAGAGAGAGTCACATTTGATCCCAGAGGTCCTCCCGCATCCTGGAGGCATACCTCCGGGACGGCTAGAGGGGCTTTCCGGTGCTACAGGCGATTTTCCCACGGTCAGTCAGTCGCCTCCGATGCCAGCAGTCCACCCGCATCATGGAGATATAGATCCAGGGTGGCCAGAGTGGCATTGCGGCCATCGAGGCGGTGGTCCAGCAGCTAGAGAGCCCCCTCCAATCCTGGAAGTCCTCCCACGTCCTGGAGACACACCTCCAGGCCGGCTAGACGGGCGTTCCGGCCATACGGGCCGTGATCGGGGAGATAGAGACTCCCCTCCGAAGACAGCTTTCCTCCCGCAGCATAGAGACATAACCTCCCGGGCAGCTAGAGTGGCATTCCTGCCATAGACACAGTCTTCCGGTGGTTCGAGAGGCCCCTCCAAGCCAGGAAGTCCGCCCGGATCAGAGAGAGAGACCTCCAGGACGGCTACAGTGGCCTTCCTGTAAGAGAGACTCTGTTCTGGGAGCTAGAGAGTCACCGACCATCCCAGGATTCCTGCCACATCATGGAGACTCACCTGCAAAACACGGAGAGTGGCGTTCAGGTCATAGAGACGCTGTTCGGGCGGCTAGAGAATGCGCTCCGATGCCAGAAGTCATCAGGCATCATAGACACATACGTCCAGCGCAGCTAGAGTGGCATTGCGGTCAGAGAGACTGTTTTGCCTTGGCTAGAGAGTCCCCTGTGATCCCAGAGCTCCTCCCAGATCTTTGAGACCTCCTTCCGGGACAGCTAGAGTGGCGTTGCAGTCGTAGACGTGGTACACGCGCGGTTAGAGAGTCCCCTCCAATGCCAAAATCCTCCCGGATCATGGAGACGTACCTGGGGAATGGCTGGAGTGGCGTCCCAGTCTTAGAAACGGTGTTCCATCAGTTAGAGAGTGCCATCCTATCCCAGATGTCCTCCTTGATCATGGAGACATACCTCCGGGACGGCTAGAGGAGCGTCCTGGGCAAAGAGACGTTGTTCCGGTGACTAGAGAGTCACTAGAGGCAGAAAAGGGGTGGGAGGCCGCACAGGTGTGGGAGGCCGCAAAGGTGTGGGAGGCCGGAGGGGAGGTAGAGGCCAGAAAAAAGTGGAGGCTGCAAAGGGGTGGGAGGCCGCAAAGGTGTGGGAGGCTGGAGGGGAGGTAGAGGCCAGAAAGAAGTGGAGGCCACAAGGGGTGGGAGGCCGGAGGGGAGGTAGAGGCCAGAAAAAAGTGGAGGCCGCAAAGGGGTGGGCGGCCGCAAAGGGGTGGGCGGCTGGAGGGGAGGTAGAGGCCGAAACGGGGTGGAAGGCTGGAGTGGGTCCCGCATCATAGAGAAGTTGCATGCGGGAAGGCTAGAGTGGCATTCCGCTCGTGGAAACGGTGTTGTGGCACCTAGAGAGTGCCTTCCCCTCCCGCAAGTCCTCCGGGATGAGAGAGACATACATGCCACAGGGCTAGAGTGGCATTCCCATCACAGAGGTGGTTTTTCAGCGCCTGGAGACTCCCCTCTGGTGTCGGGCGGCCTCCCGATCACAGAGATATACCTCCGGCATGGCTAGAGTGGCATTCTGAGCAGAGGGATGCTGTTCCGGCAGATAGAGACTCCACTGCGATCCCGGAAATCCTCCCAGATCAGAGAAACATACGTCTGGGCTGGCCAGACAGGCCTCCCTATCGTTGTCAACGGTGTTCCCACAGCTAGAGAGTCCCCTGCCATCCCAGAAGTCCAAGCAGATCATACACACATCCCTCCCAGACATCCAGAGTGGCATTCCAGCGGTAGAGATGGTGTCAAAGCACCTCGAGACTCCGTTCCAAACACACAAGTCCTCCCGCATCACATAGACATCCATCCAGGAGGGCTAGAGTGGCATTCCGGCATACAGGGATGGTCTTGCCATGGCTAGAGAGTCGTCTTCGAGCCCAGAAACCTTCCTGCATCATGCAGACATACCTGCTGAATGGCTTGAGTGGCATTGCGGTCATAGAGCGGGTTGCCCGGCAACGAGACGGTCACCTCCGATCCCAGAAATCATCCTCGATCACAGAGACACACCTCCAGGACGGCTAGAGTGGCGTTCTGGACCGTAGGGACAGCTTTCACACCGCTAGAGAGAGTCACATTTGATCCCAGAGGTCCTCCCGCATCCTGGAGGCATACCTCCGGGACGGCTAGAGGGGCTTTCCGGTGCTACAGGCGATTTTCCCACGGTCAGTCAGCCGCCTCCGATGCCAGCAGTCCACCCGCATCATGGAGATATAGATCCAGGGTGGCCAGAGTGGCATTGCGGCCATCGAGGCGGTGGTCCAGCAGCTAGAGAGCCCCCTCCAATCCTGGAAGTCCTCCCACGTCCTGGAGACACACCTCCAGGCCGGCTAGACGGGCGTTCCGGCCATACGGGCCGTGATCGGGGAGATAGAGACTCCCCTCCGAAGACAGCTTTCCTCCCGCAGCATAGAGACATAACCTCCCGGGCAGCTAGAGTGGCATTCCTGCCATAGACACAGTCTTCCGGTGGTTCGAGAGGCCCCTCCAAGCCAGGAAGTCCGCCCGGATCAGAGAGAGAGACCTCCAGGACGGCTACAGTGGCCTTCCTGTAAGAGAGACTCTGTTCTGGGAGCTAGAGAGTCACCGACCATCCCAGGATTCCTGCCACATCATGGAGACTCACCTGCAAAACACGGAGAGTGGCGTTCAGGTCATAGAGACGCTGTTCGGGCGGCTAGAGAATGCGCTCCGATGCCAGAAGTCATCAGGCATCATAGACACATACGTCCAGCGCAGCTAGAGTGGCATTGCGGTCAGAGAGACTGTTTTCCCTTGGCTAGAGAGTCCCCTGTGATCCCAGAGCTCCTCCCAGATCTTTGAGACCTCCTTCCGGGACAGCTAGAGTGGCGTTGCAGTCGTAGACGTGGTACACGCGCGGTTAGAGAGTCCCCTCCAATGCCAAAATTCTCCCGGATCATGGAGACGTACCTGGGGAATGGCTGGAGTGGCGTCCCAGTCTTAGAAACGGTGTTCCATCAGTTAGAGAGTGCCATCCTATCCCAGATGTCCTCCTTGATCATGGAGACATACCTCCGGGACGGCTAGAGGAGCGTCCTGGGCAAAGAGACGTTGTTCCGGTGACTAGAGAGTCACTAGAGGCAGAAAAGGGGTGGGAGGCCGCACAGGTGTGGGAGGCCGCAAAGGTGTGGGAGGCCGGAGGGGAGGTAGAGGCCAGAGAAAAGTGGAGGCTGCAAAGGGGTGGGAGGCCGCAAAGGTGTGGGAGGCTGGAGGGGAGGTAGAGGCCAGAAAGAAGTGGAGGCTGCAAAGGGGTGGGAGGCTGCAAAGGTGTGGGAGGCTGGAGGGGAGGTAGAGGCCAGAAAGAAGTGGAGGCCACAAGGGGTGGGAGGCCGGAGGGGAGGTAGAGGCCAGAAAAAAGTGGAGGCCGCAAAGGGGTGGGCGGCCGCAAAGGGGAGGTAGAGGCCGAAACGGGGTGGAAGGCTGGAGTGGGTCCCGCATCATAGAGAAGTTGCATGCGGGAAGGCTAGAGTGGCATTCCGCTCGTGGAAACGGTGTTGTGGCACCTAGAGAGTGCCTTCCCCTCCCGCAAGTCCTCCGGGATGAGAGAGACATACATGCCACAGGGCTAGAGTGGCATTCCCATCACAGAGGTGGTTTTTCAGCGCCTGGAGACTCCCCTCTGGTGTCGGGCGGCCTCCCGATCACAGAGATATACCTCCGGCATGGCTAGAGTGGCATTCTGAGCAGAGGGATGCTGTTCCGGCAGATAGAGACTCCACTGCGATCCCGGAAATCCTCCCAGATCAGAGAAACATACGTCTGGGCTGGCCAGACAGGCCTCCCTATGGTTGTCAACGGTGTTCCCACAGCTAGAGAGTCCCCTGCCATCCCAGAAGTCCAAGCAGATCATACACACATCCCTCCCAGACATCCAGAGTGGCATTCCAGCGGTAGAGATGGTGTCAAAGCACCTCGAGACTCCGTTCCAAACACACAAGTCCTCCCGCATCACATAGACATCCATCCAGGAGGGCTAGAGTGGCATTCCGGCATACAGGGATGGTCTTGCCATGGCTAGAGAGTCGTCTTCGAGCCCAGAAACCTTCCTGCATCATGCAGACATACCTGCTGAATGGCTTGAGTGGCATTGCGGTCATAGAGCGGGTTGCCCGGCAACGAGACGGTCACCTCCGATCCCAGAAATCATCCTCGATCACAGAGACACACCTCCAGGACGGCTAGAGTGGCGTTCTGGACCGTAGGGACAGCTTTCACACCGCTAGAGAGAGTCACATTTGATCCCAGAGGTCCTCCCGCATCCTGGAGGCATACCTCCGGGACGGCTAGAGGGGCTTTCCGGTGCTACAGGCGATTTTCCCACGGTCAGTCAGTCGCCTCCGATGCCAGCAGTCCACCCGCATCATGGAGATATAGATCCAGGGTGGCCAGAGTGGCATTGCGGCCATCGAGGCGGTGGTCCAGCAGCTAGAGAGCCCCCTCCAATCCTGGAAGTCCTCCCACGTCCTGGAGACACACCTCCAGGCCGGCTAGACGGGCGTTCCGGCCATACGGGCCGTGATCGGGGAGATAGAGACTCCCCTCCGAAGACAGCTTTCCTCCCGCAGCATAGAGACATAACCTCCCGGGCAGCTAGAGTGGCATTCCTGCCATAGACACAGTCTTCCGGTGGTTCGAGAGGCCCCTCCAAGCCAGGAAGTCCGCCCGGATCAGAGAGAGAGACCTCCAGGACGGCTACAGTGGCCTTCCTGTAAGAGAGACTCTGTTCTGGGAGCTAGAGAGTCACCGACCATCCCAGGATTCCTGCCACATCATGGAGACTCACCTGCAAAACACGGAGAGTGGCGTTCAGGTCATAGAGACGCTGTTCGGGCGGCTAGAGAATGCGCTCCGATGCCAGAAGTCATCAGGCATCATAGACACATACGTCCAGCGCAGCTAGAGTGGCATTGCGGTCAGAGAGACTGTTTTCCCTTGGCTAGAGAGTCCCCTGTGATCCCAGAGCTCCTCCCAGATCTTTGAGACCTCCTTCCGGGACAGCTAGAGTGGCGTTGCAGTCGTAGACGTGGTACACGCGCGGTTAGAGAGTCCCCTCCAATGCCAAAATTCTCCCGGATCATGGAGACGTACCTGGGGAATGGCTGGAGTGGCGTCCCAGTCTTAGAAACGGTGTTCCATCAGTTAGAGAGTGCCATCCTATCCCAGATGTCCTCCTTGATCATGGAGACATACCTCCGGGACGGCTAGAGGAGCGTCCTGGGCAAAGAGACGTTGTTCCGGTGACTAGAGAGTCACTAGAGGCAGAAAAGGGGTGGGAGGCCGCACAGGTGTGGGAGGCCGCAAAGGTGTGGGAGGCCGGAGGGGAGGTAGAGGCCAGAAAAAAGTGGAGGCTGCAAAGGGGTGGGAGGCCGCAAAGGTGTGGGAGGCTGGAGGGGAGGTAGAGGCCAGAAAAAAGTGGAGGCTGCAAAGGGGTGGGAGGCTGGAGGGGAGGTAGAGGCCAGAAAGAAGTGGAGGCCACAAGGGGTGGGAGGCCGGAGGGGAGGTAGAGGCCAGAAAAAAGTGGAGGCCGCAAAGGGGTGGGCGGCCGCAAAGGGGAGGTAGAGGCCGAAACGGGGTGGAAGGCTGGAGTGGGTCCCGCATCATAGAGAAGTTGCATGCGGGAAGGCTAGAGTGGCATTCCGCTCGTGGAAACGGTGTTGTGGCACCTAGAGAGTGCCTTCCCCTCCCGCAAGTCCTCCGGGATGAGAGAGACATACATGCCACAGGGCTAGAGTGGCATTCCCATCACAGAGGTGGTTTTTCAGCGCCTGGAGACTCCCCTCTGGTGTCGGGCGGCCTCCCGATCACAGAGATATACCTCCGGCATGGCTAGAGTGGCATTCTGAGCAGAGGGATGCTGTTCCGGCAGATAGAGACTCCACTGCGATCCCGGAAATCCTCCCAGATCAGAGAAACATACGTCTGGGCTGGCCAGACAGGCCTCCCTATCGTTGTCAACGGTGTTCCCACAGCTAGAGAGTCCCCTGCCATCCCAGAAGTCCAAGCAGATCATACACACATCCCTCCCAGACATCCAGAGTGGCATTCCAGCGGTAGAGATGGTGTCAAAGCACCTCGAGACTCCGTTCCAAACACACAAGTCCTCCCGCATCACATAGACATCCATCCAGGAGGGCTAGAGTGGCATTCCGGCATACAGGGATGGTCTTGCCATGGCTAGAGAGTCGTCTTCGAGCCCAGAAACCTTCCTGCATCATGCAGACATACCTGCTGAATGGCTTGAGTGGCATTGCGGTCATAGAGCGGGTTGCCCGGCAACGAGACGGTCACCTCCGATCCCAGAAATCATCCTCGATCACAGAGACACACCTCCAGGACGGCTAGAGTGGCGTTCTGGACCGTAGGGACAGCTTTCACACCGCTAGAGAGAGTCACATTTGATCCCAGAGGTCCTCCCGCATCCTGGAGGCATACCTCCGGGACGGCTAGAGGGGCTTTCCGGTGCTACAGGCGATTTTCCCACGGTCAGTCAGTCGCCTCCGATGCCAGCAGTCCACCCGCATCATGGAGATATAGATCCAGGGTGGCCAGAGTGGCATTGCGGCCATCGAGGCGGTGGTCCAGCAGCTAGAGAGCCCCCTCCAATCCTGGAAGTCCTCCCACGTCCTGGAGACACACCTCCAGGCCGGCTAGACGGGCATTCCGGCCATACGGGCCGTGATCGGGGAGATAGAGACTCCCCTCCGAAGACAGCTTTCCTCCCGCAGCATAGAGACATAACCTCCCGGGCAGCTAGAGTGGCATTCCTGCCATAGACACAGTCTTCCGGTGGTTCGAGAGGCCCCTCCAAGCCAGGAAGTCCGCCCGGATCAGAGAGAGAGACCTCCAGGACGGCTACAGTGGCCTTCCTGTAAGAGAGACTCTGTTCTGGGAGCTAGAGAGTCACCGACCATCCCAGGATTCCTGCCACATCATGGAGACTCACCTGCAAAACACGGAGAGTGGCGTTCAGGTCATAGAGACGCTGTTCGGGCGGCTAGAGAATGCGCTCCGATGCCAGAAGTCATCAGGCATCATAGACACATACGTCCAGCGCAGCTAGAGTGGCATTGCGGTCAGAGAGACTGTTTTGCCTTGGCTAGAGAGTCCCCTGTGATCCCAGAGCTCCTCCCAGATCTTTGAGACCTCCTTCCGGGACAGCTAGAGTGGCGTTGCAGTCGTAGACGTGGTACACGCGCGGTTAGAGAGTCCCCTCCAATGCCAAAATTCTCCCGGATCATGGAGACGTACCTGGGGAATGGCTGGAGTGGCGTCCCAGTCTTAGAAACGGTGTTCCATCAGTTAGAGAGTGCCATCCTATCCCAGATGTCCTCCTTGATCATGGAGACATACCTCCGGGACGGCTAGAGGAGCGTCCTGGGCAAAGAGACGTTGTTCCGGTGACTAGAGAGTCACTAGAGGCAGAAAAGGGGTGGGAGGCCGCACAGGTGTGGGAAGCCGCAAAGGTGTGGGAGGCCGGAGGGGAGGTAGAGGCCAGAAAAAAGTGGAGGGTGCAAAGGGGTGGGAGGCCGCAAAGGTGTGGGAGGCTGGAGGGGAGGTAGAGGCCAGAAAAAAGTGGAGGCTGCAAAGGGGTGGGAGGCTGCAAAGGTGTGGGAGGCTGGAGGGGAGGTAGAGGCCAGAAAGAAGTGGAGGCCACAAGGGGTGGGAGGCCGGAGGGGAGGTAGAGGCCAGAAAAAAGTGGAGGCCGCAAAGGGGTGGGCGGCCGCAAAGGGGAGGTAGAGGCCGAAACGGGGTGGAAGGCTGGAGTGGGTCCCGCATCATAGAGAAGTTGCATGCGGGAAGGCTAGAGTGGCATTCCGCTCGTGGAAACGGTGTTGTGGCACCTAGAGAGTGCCTTCCCCTCCCGCAAGTCCTCCGGGATGAGAGAGACATACATGCCACAGGGCTAGAGTGGCATTCCCATCACAGAGGTGGTTTTTCAGCGCCTGGAGACTCCCCTCTGGTGTCGGGCGGCCTCCCGATCACAGAGATATACCTCCGGCATGGCTAGAGTGGCATTCTGAGCAGAGGGATGCTGTTCCGGCAGATAGAGACTCCACGGCGATCCCGGAAATCCTCCCAGATCAGAGAAACATACGTCTGGGCTGGCCAGACAGGCCTCCCTATCGTTGTCAACGGTGTTCCCACAGCTAGAGAGTCCCCTGCCATCCCAGAAGTCCAAGCAGATCATACACACATCCCTCCCAGACATCCAGAGTGGCATTCCAGCGGTAGAGATGGTGTCAAAGCACCTCGAGACTCCGTTCCAAACACACAAGTCCTCCCGCATCACATAGACATCCATCCAGGAGGGCTAGAGTGGCATTCCGGCATACAGGGATGGTCTTGCCATGGCTAGAGAGTCGTCTTCGAGCCCAGAAACCTTCCTGCATCATGCAGACATACCTGCTGAATGGCTTGAGTGGCATTGCGGTCATAGAGCGGGTTGCCCGGCAACGAGACGGTCACCTCCGATCCCAGAAATCATCCTCGATCACAGAGACACACCTCCAGGACGGCTAGAGTGGCGTTCTGGACCGTAGGGACAGCTTTCACACCGCTAGAGAGAGTCACATTTGATCCCAGAGGTCCTCCCGCATCCTGGAGGCATACCTCCGGGACGGCTAGAGGGGCTTTCCGGTGCTACAGGCGATTTTCCCACGGTCAGTCAGTCGCCTCCGATGCCAGCAGTCCACCCGCATCATGGAGATATAGATCCAGGGTGGCCAGAGTGGCATTGCGGCCATCGAGGCGGTGGTCCAGCAGCTAGAGAGCCCCCTCCAATCCTGGAAGTCCTCCCACGTCCTGGAGACACACCTCCAGGCCGGCTAGACGGGCGTTCCGGCCATACGGGCCGTGATCGGGGAGATAGAGACTCCCCTCCGAAGACAGCTTTCCTCCCGCAGCATAGAGACATAACCTCCCGGGCAGCTAGAGTGGCATTCCTGCCATAGACACAGTCTTCCGGTGGTTCGAGAGGCCCCTCCAAGCCAGGAAGTCCTCCCGGATCAGAGAGAGAGACCTCCAGGACGGCTACAGTGGCCTTCCTGTAAGAGAGACTCTGTTCTGGGAGCTAGAGAGTCACCGACCATCCCAGGATTCCTGCCACATCATGGAGACTCACCTGCAAAACACGGAGAGTGGCGTTCAGGTCATAGAGACGCTGTTCGGGCGGCTAGAGAATGTGCTCCGATGCCAGAAGTCATCAGGCATCATAGACACATACGTCCAGCGCAGCTAGAGTGGCATTGCAGTCAGAGAGACTGTTTTCCCTTGGCTAGAGAGTCCCCTGTGATCCCAGAGCTCCTCCCAGATCTTTGAGACCTCCTTCCGGGACAGCTAGAGTGGCGTTGCAGTCGTAGACGTGGTACACGCGCGGTTAGAGAGTCCCCTCCAATGCCAAAATTCTCCCGGATCATGGAGACGTACCTGGGGAATGGCTGGAGTGGCGTCCCAGTCTTAGAAACGGTGTTCCATCAGTTAGAGAGTGCCATCCTATCCCAGATGTCCTCCTTGATCATGGAGACATACCTCCGGGACGGCTAGAGGAGCGTCCTGGGCAAAGAGACGTTGTTCCGGTGACTAGAGAGTCACTAGAGGCAGAAAAGGGGTGGGAGGCCGCACAGGTGTGGGAGGCCGCAAAGGTGTGGGAGGCCGGAGGGGAGGTAGAGGCCGCAAAGGGGTGGGAGGCCGCAAAGGGGTGGGCGGCCGCAAAGGGGTGGGCGGCTGGAGGGGAGGTAGAGGCCGAAACGGGGTGGAAGGCTGGAGTGGGTCCCGCATCATAGATAAGTTGCATGCGGGAAGGCTAGAGTGGCATTCCGCTCGTGGAAACGGTGTTGTGGCACCTAGAGAGTGCCTTCCCCTCCCGCAAGTCCTCCGGGATGAGAGAGACATACATGCCACAGGGCTAGAGTGGCATTCCCATCACAGAGGTGGTTTTTCAGCGCCTGGAGACTCCCCTCTGGTGTCGGGCGGCCTCCCGATCACAGAGATATACCTCCGGCATGGCTAGAGTGGCATTCTGAGCAGAGGGATGCTGTTCCGGCAGATAGAGACTCCACTGCGATCCCGGAAATCCTCCCAGATCAGAGAAACATATGTCTGGGCTGGCCAGACAGGCCTCCCTATCGTTGTCAACGGTGTTCCCACAGCTAGAGAGTCCCCTGCCATCCCAGAAGTCCAAGCAGATCATACACACATCCCTCCCAGACATCCAGAGTGGCATTCCAGCGGTAGAGATGGTGTCAAAGCACCTCGAGACTCCGTTCCAAACACACAAGTCCTCCCGCATCACATAGACATCCATCCAGGAGGGCTAGAGTGGCATTCCGGCATACAGGGATGGTCTTGCCATGGCTAGAGAGTCGTCTTCGAGCCCAGAAACCTTCCTGCATCATGCAGACATACCTGCTGAATGGCTTGAGTGGCATTGCGGTCATAGAGCGGGTTGCCCGGCAACGAGACGGTCACCTCCGATCCCAGAAATCATCCTCGATCACAGAGACACACCTCCAGGACGGCTAGAGTGGCGTTCTGGACCGTAGGGACAGCTTTCACACCGCTAGAGAGAGTCACATTTGATCCCAGAGGTCCTCCCGCATCCTGGAGGCATACCTCCGGGACGGCTAGAGGGGCTTTCCGGTGCTACAGGCGATTTTCCCACGGTCAGTCAGTCGCCTCCGATGCCAGCAGTCCACCCGCATCATGGAGATATAGATCCAGGGTGGCCAGAGTGGCATTGCGGCCATCGAGGCGGTGGTCCAGCAGCTAGAGAGCCCCCTCCAATCCTGGAAGTCCTCCCACGTCCTGGAGACACACCTCCAGGCCGGCTAGACGGGCGTTCCGGCCATACGGGCCGTGATCGGGGAGATAGAGACTCCCCTCCGAAGACAGCTTTCCTCCCGCAGCATAGAGACATAACCTCCCGGGCAGCTAGAGTGGCATTCCTGCCATAGACACAGTCTTCCGGTGGTTCGAGAGGCCCCTCCAAGCCAGGAAGTCCTCCCGGATCAGAGAGAGAGACCTCCAGGATGGCTACAGTGGCCTTCCTGTAAGAGAGACTCTGTTCTGGGAGCTAGAGAGTCACCGACCATCCCAGGATTCCTGCCACATCATGGAGACTCACCTGCAAAACACGGAGAGTGGCGTTCAGGTCATAGAGACGCTGTTCGGGCGGCTAGAGAATGTGCTCCGATGCCAGAAGTCATCAGGCATCATAGACACATACGTCCAGCGCAGCTAGAGTGGCATTGCAGTCAGAGAGACTGTTTTCCCTTGGCTAGAGAGTCCCCTGTGATCCCAGAGCTCCTCCCAGATCTTTGAGACCTCCTTCCGGGACAGCTAGAGTGGCGTTGCAGTCGTAGACGTGGTACACGCGCGGTTAGAGAGTCCCCTCCAATGCCAAAATTCTCCCGGATCATGGAGACGTACCTGGGGAATGGCTGGAGTGGCGTCCCAGTCTTAGAAACGGTGTTCCATCAGTTAGAGAGTGCCATCCTATCCCAGATGTCCTCCTTGATCATGGAGACATACCTCCGGGACGGCTAGAGGAGCGTCCTGGGCAAAGAGATGTTGTTCCGGTGACTAGAGAGTCACTAGAGGCAGAAAAGGGGTGGGAGGCCGCACAGGTGTGGGAGGCCGCAAAGGTGTGGGAGGCCGGAGGGGAGGTAGAGGCCAGAAAAAAGTGGACGCCGCAAAGGGGTGGGCGGCTGGAGGGGAGGTAGAGGCCGAAACGGGGTGGAAGGCTGGAGTGGGTCCCGCATCATAGATAAGTTGCATGCGGGAAGGCTAGAGTGGCATTCCGCTCGTGGAAACGGTGTTGTGGCACCTAGAGAGTGCCTTCCCCTCCCGCAAGTCCTCCGGGATGAGAGAGACATACATGCCACAGGGCTAGAGTGGCATTCCCATCACAGAGGTGGTTTTTCAGCGCCTGGAGACTCCCCTCTGGTGTCGGGCGGCCTCCCGATCACAGAGATATACCTCCGGCATGGCTAGAGTGGCATTCTGAGCAGAGGGATGCTGTTCCGGCAGATAGAGACTCCACTGCGATCCCGGAAACCCTCCCAGATCAGAGAAACATACGTCTGGGCTGGCCAGACAGGCCTCCCTATCGTTGTCAACGGTGTTCCCACAGCTAGAGAGTCCCCTGCCATCCCAGAAGTCCAAGCAGATCATACACACATCCCTCCCAGACATCCAGAGTGGCATTCCAGCGGTAGAGATGGTGTCAAAGCACCTCGAGACTCCGTTCCAAACACACAAGTCCTCCCGCATCACATAGACATCCATCCAGGAGGGCTAGAGTGGCTTTCCGGCATACAGGGATGGTCTTGCCATGGCTAGAGAGTCGTCTTCGAGCCCAGAAACCTTCCTGCATCATGCAGACATACCTGCTGAATGGCTTGAGTGGCATTGCGGTCATAGAGCGGGTTGCCCGGCAACGAGACGGTCACCTCCGATCCCAGAAATCATCCTCGATCACAGAGACACACCTCCAGGACGGCTAGAGTGGCGTTCTGGACCGTAGGGACAGCTTTCACACCGCTAGAGAGAGTCACATTTGATCCCAGAGGTCCTCCCGCATCCTGGAGGCATACCTCCGGGACGGCTAGAGGGGCTTTCCGGTGCTACAGGCGATTTTCCCACGGTCAGTCAGTCGCCTCCGATGCCAGCAGTCCACCCGCATCATGGAGATATAGATCCAGGGTGGCCAGAGTGGCATTGCGGCCATCGAGGCGGTGGTCCAGCAGCTAGAGAGCCCCCTCCAATCCTGGAAGTCCTCCCACGTCCTGGAGACACACCTCCAGGCCGGCTAGACGGGCGTTCCGGCCATACGGGCCGTGATCGGGGAGATAGAGACTCCCCTCCGAAGACAGCTTTCCTCCCGCAGCATAGAGACATAACCTCCCGGGCAGCTAGAGTGGCATTCCTGCCATAGACACAGTCTTCCGGTGGTTCGAGAGGCCCCTCCAAGCCAGGAAGTCCGCCCGGATCAGAGAGAGAGACCTCCAGGACGGCTACAGTGGCCTTCCTGTAAGAGAGACTCTGTTCTGGGAGCTAGAGAGTCACCGACCATCCCAGGATTCCTGCCACATCATGGAGACTCACCTGCAAAACACGGAGAGTGGCGTTCAGGTCATAGAGACGCTGTTCGGGCGGCTAGAGAATGCGCTCCGATGCCAGAAGTCATCAGGCATCATAGACACATACGTCCAGCGCAGCTAGAGTGGCATTGCGGTCAGAGAGACTGTTTTCCCTTGGCTAGAGAGTCCCCTGTGATCCCAGAGCTCCTCCCAGATCTTTGAGACCTCCTTCCGGGACAGCTAGAGTGGCGTTGCAGTCGTAGACGTGGTACACGCGCGGTTAGAGAGTCCCCTCCAATGCCAAAATTCTCCCGGATCATGGAGACGTACCTGGGGAATGGCTGGAGTGGCGTCCCAGTCTTAGAAACGGTGTTCCATCAGTTAGAGAGTGCCATCCTATCCCAGATGTCCTCCTTGATCATGGAGACATACCTCCGGGACGGCTAGAGGAGCGTCCTGGGCAAAGAGATGTTGTTCCGGTGACTAGAGAGTCACTAGAGGCAGAAAAGGGGTGGGAGGCCGCACAGGTGTGGGAGGCCGCAAAGGTGTGGGAGGCCGGAGGGGAGGTAGAGGCCAGAAAAAAGTGGAGGCCGCAAAGGGGTGGGCGGCTGGAGGGGAGGTAGAGGCCGAAACGGGGTGGAAGGCTGGAGTGGGTCCCGCATCATAGATAAGTTGCATGCGGGAAGGCTAGAGTGGCATTCCGCTCGTGGAAACGGTGTTGTGGCACCTAGAGAGTGCCTTCCCCTCCCGCAAGTCCTCCGGGATGAGAGAGACATACATGCCACAGGGCTAGAGTGGCATTCCCATCACAGAGGTGGTTTTTCAGCGCCTGGAGACTCCCCTCTGGTGTCGGGCGGCCTCCCGATCACAGAGATATACCTCCGGCATGGCTAGAGTGGCATTCTGAGCAGAGGGATGCTGTTCCGGCAGATAGAGACTCCACTGCGATCCCGAAAATCCTCCCAGATCAGAGAAACATATGTCTGGGCTGGCCAGACAGGCCTCCCTATCGTTGTCAACGGTGTTCCCACAGCTAGAGAGTCCCCTGCCATCCCAGAAGTCCAAGCAGATCATACACACATCCCTCCCAGACATCCAGAGTGGCATTCCAGCGGTAGAGATGGTGTCAAAGCACCTCGAGACTCCGTTCCAAACACACAAGTCCTCCCGCATCACATAGACATCCATCCAGGAGGGCTAGAGTGGCATTCCGGCATACAGGGATGGTCTTGCCATGGCTAGAGAGTCGTCTTCGAGCCCAGAAACCTTCCTGCATCATGCAGACATACCTGCTGAATGGCTTGAGTGGCATTGCGGTCATAGAGCGGGTTGCCCGGCAACGAGACGGTCACCTCCGATCCCAGAAATCATCCTCGATCACAGAGACACACCTCCAGGACGGCTAGAGTGGCGTTCTGGACCGTAGGGACAGCTTTCACACCGCTAGAGAGAGTCACATTTGATCCCAGAGGTCCTCCCGCATCCTGGAGGCATACCTCCGGGACGGCTAGAGGGGCTTTCCGGTGCTACAGGCGATTTTCCCACGGTCAGTCAGTCGCCTCCGATGCCAGCAGTCCACCCGCATCATGGAGATATAGATCCAGGGTGGCCAGAGTGGCATTGCGGCCATCGAGGCGGTGGTCCAGCAGCTAGAGAGCCCCCTCCAATCCTGGAAGTCCTCCCACGTCCTGGAGACACACCTCCAGGCCGGCTAGACGGGCGTTCCGGCCATACGGGCCGTGATCGGGGAGATAGAGACTCCCCTCCGAAGACAGCTTTCCTCCCGCAGCATAGAGACATAACCTCCCGGGCAGCTAGAGTGGCATTCCTGCCATAGACACAGTCTTCCGGTGGTTCGAGAGGCCCCTCCAAGCCAGGAAGTCCTCCCGGATCAGAGAGAGAGACCTCCAGGACGGCTACAGTGGCCTTCCTGTAAGAGAGACTCTGTTCTGGGAGCTAGAGAGTCACCGACCATCCCAGGATTCCTGCCACATCATGGAGACTCACCTGCAAAACACGGAGAGTGGCGTTCAGGTCATAGAGACGCTGTTCGGGCGGCTAGAGAATGTGCTCCGATGCCAGAAGTCATCAGGCATCATAGACACATACGTCCAGCGCAGCTAGAGTGGCATTGCAGTCAGAGAGACTGTTTTCCCTTGGCTAGAGAGTCCCCTGTGATCCCAGAGCTCCTCCCAGATCTTTGAGACCTCCTTCCGGGACAGCTAGAGTGGCGTTGCAGTCGTAGACGTGGTACACGCGCGGTTAGAGAGTCCCCTCCAATGCCAAAATTCTCCCGGATCATGGAGACGTACCTGGGGAATGGCTGGAGTGGCGTCCCAGTCTTAGAAACGGTGTTCCATCAGTTAGAGAGTGCCATCCTATCCCAGATGTCCTCCTTGATCATGGAGACATACCTCCGGGACGGCTAGAGGAGCGTCCTGGGCAAAGAGACGTTGTTCCGGTGACTAGAGAGTCACTAGAGGCAGAAAAGGGGTGGGAGGCCGCACAGGTGTGGGAGGCCGCAAAGGTGTGGGAGGCCGGAGGGGAGGTAGAGGCCAGAAAAAAGTGGAGGCTGCAAAGGGGTGGGAGGCTGGAGGGGAGGTAGAGGCCAGAAAAAAGTGGAGGCTGCAAAGGGGTGGGAGGCTGCAAAGGTGTGGGAGGCTGGAGGGGAGGTAGAGGCCAGAAAGAAGTGGAGGCCACAAGGGGTGGGAGGCCGGAGGGGAGGTAGAGGCCAGAAAAAAGTGGAGGCCGCAAAGGGGTGGGCGGCCGCAAAGGGGTGGGCGGCCGCAAAGGGGAGGTAGAGGCCGAAATGGGGTGGAAGGCTGGAGTGGGTCCCGCATCATAGAGAAGTTGCATGCGGGAAGGCTAGAGTGGCATTCCGCTCGTGGAAACGGTGTTGTGGCACCTAGAGAGTGCCTTCCCCTCCCGCAAGTCCTCCGGGATGAGAGAGACATACATGCCACAGGGCTAGAGTGGCATTCCCATCACAGAGGTGGTTTTTCAGCGCCTGGAGACTCCCCTCTGGTGTCGGGCGGCCTCCCGATCACAGAGATATACCTCCGGCATGGCTAGAGTGGCATTCTGAGCAGAGGGATGCTGTTCCGGCAGATAGAGACTCCACTGCGATCCCGGAAATCCTCCCAGATCAGAGAAACATATGTCTGGGCTGGCCAGACAGGCCTCCCTATCGTTGTCAACGGTGTTCCCACAGCTAGAGAGTCCCCTGCCATCCCAGAAGTCCAAGCAGATCATACACACATCCCTCCCAGACATCCAGAGTGGCATTCCAGCGGTAGAGATGGTGTCAAAGCACCTCGAGACTCCGTTCCAAACACACAAGTCCTCCCGCATCACATAGACATCCATCCAGGAGGGCTAGAGTGGCATTCCGGCATACAGGGATGGTCTTGCCATGGCTAGAGAGTCGTCTTCGAGCCCAGAAACCTTCCTGCATCATGCAGACATACCTGCTGAATGGCTTGAGTGGCATTGCGGTCATAGAGCGGGTTGCCCGGCAACGAGACGGTCACCTCCGATCCCAGAAATCATCCTCGATCACAGAGACACACCTCCAGGACGGCTAGAGTGGCGTTCTGGACCGTAGGGACAGCTTTCACACCGCTAGAGAGAGTCACATTTGATCCCAGAGGTCCTCCCGCATCCTGGAGGCATACCTCCGGGACGGCTAGAGGGGCTTTCCGGTGCTACAGGCGATTTTCCCACGGTCAGTCAGTCGCCTCCGATGCCAGCAGTCCACCCGCATCATGGAGATATAGATCCAGGGTGGCCAGAGTGGCATTGCGGCCATCGAGGCGGTGGTCCAGCAGCTAGAGAGCCCCCTCCAATCCTGGAAGTCCTCCCACGTCCTGGAGACACACCTCCAGGCCGGCTAGACGGGCGTTCCGGCCATACGGGCCGTGATCGGGGAGATAGAGACTCCCCTCCGAAGACAGCTTTCCTCCCGCAGCATAGAGACATAACCTCCCGGGCAGCTAGAGTGGCATTCCTGCCATAGACACAGTCTTCCGGTGGTTCGAGAGGCCCCTCCAAGCCAGGAAGTCCTCCCGGATCAGAGAGAGAGACCTCCAGGACGGCTACATTGGCCTTCCTGTAAGAGAGACTCTGTTCTGGGAGCTAGAGAGTCACCGACCATCCCAGGATTCCTGCCACATCATGGAGACTCACCTGCAAAACACGGAGAGTGGCGTTCAGGTCATAGAGACACTGTTCGGGCGGCTAGAGAATGTGCTCCGATGCCAGAAGTCATCAGGCATCATAGACACATACGTCCAGCGCAGCTAGAGTGGCATTGCGGTCAGAGAGACTGTTTTGCCTTGGCTAGAGAGTCCCCTGTGATCCCAGAGCTCCTCCCAGATCTTTGAGACCTCCTTCCGGGACAGCTAGAGTGGCGTTGCAGTCGTAGACGTGGTACACGCGCGGTTAGAGAGTCCCCTCCAATGCCAAAATTCTCCCGGATCATGGAGACGTACCTGGGGAATGGCTGGAGTGGCGTCCCAGTCTTAGAAACGGTGTTCCATCAGTTAGAGAGTGCCATCCTATCCCAGATGTCCTCCTTGATCATGGAGACATACCTCCGGGACGGCTAGAGGAGCGTCCTGGGCAAAGAGACGTTGTTCCGGTGACTAGAGAGTCACTAGAGGCAGAAAAGGGGTGGGAGGCCGCACAGGTGTGGGAGGCCGCAAAGGTGTGGGAGGCCGGAGGGGAGGTAGAGGCCAGAAAAAAGTGGAGGCTGCAAAGGGGTGGAAGGCTGGAGGGGAGGTAGAGGCCAGAAAAAAGTGGAGGCTGCAAAGGGGTGGGAGGCTGCAAAGGTGTGGGAGGCTGGAGGGGAGGTAGAGGCCAGAAAGAAGTGGAGGCCACAAGGGGTGGGAGGCCGGAGGGGAGGTAGAGGCCAGAAAAAAGTGGAGGCCGCAAAGGGGTGGGCGGCCGCAAAGGGGTGGGCGGCCACAAAGGGGTGGGCGGCCACAAAGGGGAGGTAGAGGCCGAAATGGGGTGGAAGGCTGGAGTGGGTCCCGCATCATAGAGAAGTTGCATGCGGGAAGGCTAGAGTGGCATTCCGCTCGTGGAAACGGTGTTGTGGCACCTAGAGAGTGCCTTCCCCTCCCGCAAGTCCTCCGGGATGAGAGAGACATACATGCCACAGGGCTAGAGTGGCATTCCCATCACAGAGGTGGTTTTTCAGCGCCTGGAGACTCCCCTCTGGTGTCGGGCGGCCTCCCGATCACAGAGATATACCTCCGGCATGGCTAGAGTGGCATTCTGAGCAGAGGGATGCTGTTCCGGCAGATAGAGACTCCACTGCGATCCCGGAAATCCTCCCAGATCAGAGAAACATACGTCTGGGCTGGCCAGACAGGCCTCCCTATCGTTGTCAACGGTGTTCCCACAGCTAGAGAGTCCCCTGCCATCCCAGAAGTCCAAGCAGATCATACACACATCCCTCCCAGACATCCAGAGTGGCATTCCAGCGGTAGAGATGGTGTCAAAGCACCTCGAGACTCCGTTCCAAACACACAAGTCCTCCCGCATCACATAGACATCCATCCAGGAGGGCTAGAGTGGCATTCCGGCATACAGGGATGGTCTTGCCATGGCTAGAGAGTCGTCTTCGAGCCCAGAAACCTTCCTGCATCATGCAGACATACCTGCTGAATGGCTTGAGTGGCATTGCGGTCATAGAGCGGGTTGCCCGGCAACGAGACGGTCACCTCCGATCCCAGAAATCATCCTCGATCACAGAGACACACCTCCAGGACGGCTAGAGTGGCGTTCTGGACCGTAGGGACAGCTTTCACACCGCTAGAGAGAGTCACATTTGATCCCAGAGGTCCTCCCGCATCCTGGAGGCATACCTCCGGGACGGCTAGAGGGGCTTTCCGGTGCTACAGGCGATTTTCCCACGGTCAGTCAGTCGCCTCCGATGCCAGCAGTCCACCCGCATCATGGAGATATAGATCCAGGGTGGCCAGAGTGGCATTGCGGCCATCGAGGCGGTGGTCCAGCAGCTAGAGAGCCCCCTCCAATCCTGGAAGTCCTCCCACGTCCTGGAGACACACCTCCAGGCCGGCTAGACGGGCGTTCCGGCCATACGGGCCGTGATCGGGGAGATAGAGACTCCCCTCCGAAGACAGCTTTCCTCCCGCAGCATAGAGACATAACCTCCCGGGCAGCTAGAGTGGCATTCCTGCCATAGACACAGTCTTCCGGTGGTTCGAGAGGCCCCTCCAAGCCAGGAAGTCCTCCCGGATCAGAGAGAGAGACCTCCAGGACGGCTACAGTGGCCTTCCTGTAAGAGAGACTCTGTTCTGGGAGCTAGAGAGTCACCGACCATCCCAGGATTCCTGCCACATCATGGAGACTCACCTGCAAAACACGGAGAGTGGCGTTCAGGTCATAGAGACGCTGTTCGGGCGGCTAGAGAATGCGCTCCGATGCCAGAAGTCATCAGGCATCATAGACACATACGTCCAGCGCAGCTAGAGTGGCATTGCGGTCAGAGAGACTGTTTTGCCTTGGCTAGAGAGTCCCCTGTGATCCCAGAGCTCCTCCCAGATCTTTGAGACCTCCTTCCGGGACAGCTAGAGTGGCGTTGCAGTCGTAGACGTGGTACACGCGCGGTTAGAGAGTCCCCTCCAATGCCAAAATTCTCCCGGATCATGGAGACGTACCTGGGGAATGGCTGGAGTGGCGTCCCAGTCTTAGAAACGGTGTTCCATCAGTTAGAGAGTGCCATCCTATCCCAGATGTCCTCCTTGATCATGGAGACATACCTCCGGGACGGCTAGAGGAGCGTCCTGGGCAAAGAGACGTTGTTCCGGTGACTAGAGAGTCACTAGAGGCAGAAAAGGGGTGGGAGGCCGCACAGGTGTGGGAGGCCGCAAAGGTGTGGGAGGCCGGAGGGGAGGTAGAGGCCAGAAAAAAGTGGAGGCCGCAAAGGTGTGGGAGGCCGGAGGGGAGGTAGAGGCCAGAAAAAAGTGGAGGCCGCAAAGGGGTGGGCGGCCGCAAAGGGGTGGGCGGCCGCAAAGGGGTGGGCGGCCGCAAAGGGTGGGCGGCCGCAGCGGCCGCAAAGGGGTGGGCGGCCGCAAAGGGGTGGGCGGCCGCAAAGGGGTGGGCGGCCGCAAAGGGGTGGGCGGCCGCAAAGGGGTGGGCGGCCGCAAAGGGGTGGGCGGCCGCACAAGGGGTGGGCGGCCGCAAAGGGGTGGGCGGCCGCAAAGGGGTGGGCGGCCGCAAAGGGGTGGGCGGCCGGAGGGGAGGTAGAGGCCGAAACGGGATGGAAGGCTGGAGTGGGTCCCGCATCATAGAGAAGTTGCATGCGGGAAGGCTAGAGTGGCATTCCGCTCGTGGAAACGGTGTTGTGGCACCTAGAGAGTGCCTTCCCCTCCCGCAAGTCCTCCGGGATGAGAGAGACATACATGCCACAGGGCTAGAGTGGCATTCCATCACAGAGGTGGTTTTTCAGCGCCTGGAGACTCCCCTCTGGTGTCGGGCGGCCTCCCGATCACAGAGATATACCTCCGGCATGGCTAGAGTGGCATTCTGAGCAGAGGGATGCTGTTCCGGCAGATAGAGACTCCACTGCGATCCCGGAAATCCTCCCAGATCAGAGAAACATACGTCTGGGCTGGCCAGACAGGCCTCCCTATCGTTGTCAACGGTGTTCCCACAGCTAGAGAGTCCCCTGCCATCCCAGAAGTCCAAGCAGATCATACACACATCCCTCCCAGACATCCAGAGTGGCATTCCAGCGGTAGAGATGGTGTCAAAGCACCTCGAGACTCCGTTCCAAACACACAAGTCCTCCCGCATCACATAGACATCCATCCAGGAGGGCTAGAGTGGCATTCCGGCATACAGGGATGGTCTTGCCATGGCTAGAGAGTCGTCTTCGAGCCCAGAAACCTTCCTGCATCATGCAGACATACCTGCTGAATGGCTTGAGTGGCATTGCGGTCATAGAGCGGGTTGCCCGGCAACGAGACGGTCACCTCCGATCCCAGAAATCATCCTCGATCACAGAGACACACCTCCAGGACGGCTAGAGTGGCGTTCTGGACCGTAGGGACAGCTTTCACACCGCTAGAGAGAGTCACATTTGATCCCAGAGGTCCTCCCGCATCCTGGAGGCATACCTCCGGGACGGCTAGAGGGGCTTTCCGGTGCTACAGGCGATTTTCCCACGGTCAGTCAGTCGCCTCCGATGCCAGCAGTCCACCCGCATCATGGAGATATAGATCCAGGGTGGCCAGAGTGGCATTGCGGCCATCGAGGCGGTGGTCCAGCAGCTAGAGAGCCCCCTCCAATCCTGGAAGTCCTCCCACGTCCTGGAGACACACCTCCAGGCCGGCTAGACGGGCATTCCGGCCATACGGGCCGTGATCGGGGAGATAGAGACTCCCCTCCGAAGACAGCTTTCCTCCCGCAGCATAGAGACATAACCTCCCGGGCAGCTAGAGTGGCATTCCTGCCATAGACACAGTCTTCCGGTGGTTCGAGAGGCCCCTCCAAGCCAGGAAGTCCGCCCGGATCAGAGAGAGAGACCTCCAGGACGGCTACAGTGGCCTTCCTGTAAGAGAGACTCTGTTCTGGGAGCTAGAGAGTCACCGACCATCCCAGGATTCCTGCCACATCATGGAGACTCACCTGCAAAACACGGAGAGTGGCGTTCAGGTCATAGAGACGCTGTTCGGGCGGCTAGAGAATGCGCTCCGATGCCAGAAGTCATCAGGCATCATAGACACATACGTCCAGCGCAGCTAGAGTGGCATTGCGGTCAGAGAGACTGTTTTGCCTTGGCTAGAGAGTCCCCTGTGATCCCAGAGCTCCTCCCAGATCTTTGAGACCTCCTTCCGGGACAGCTAGAGTGGCGTTGCAGTCGTAGATGTGGTACACGCGCGGTTAGAGAGTCCCCTCCAATGCCAAAATTCTCCCGGATCATGGAGACGTACCTGGGGAATGGCTGGAGTGGCGTCCCAGTCTTAGAAACGGTGTTCCATCAGTTAGAGAGTGCCATCCTATCCCAGATGTCCTCCTTGATCATGGAGACATACCTCCGGGACGGCTAGAGGAGCGTCCTGGGCAAAGAGACATTGTTCCGGTGAGAAGAGGGGCGGGAGAGGCCAAAGAGGGGCGGGAGAGGCCAAAGAGGGGCGGGAAGGCCGGGGAGAGGCCAAAGAGGGGCGGGAGAGGCCAAAGAGGGCGGGAGAGGCCAAAGAGGGGCGGGAGAGGCCAAAGAGGGGCGGGAGAGGCCAAAGAGGGGCGGGAGAGGCCAAAGAGGGGCGGGAGAGGCCAAAGAGGGGCGGGAGAGGCCAAAGAGGGGCGGGAGAGGCCAAAGAGGGGCGGGAGAGGCCAAAGAGGGGCGGGAGAGGCCAAAGAGGGGCGGGAGAGGCCAAAGAGGGGCGGGAGAGGCCAAAGAGGGGCGGGAGAGGCCAAAGAGGGGCGGGAGAGGCCAAAGAGGGGCGGGAGAGGCCAAAGAGGGGCGGGAGAGGCCAAAGAGGGGCGGGAGAGGCCAAAGAGGGGCGGGAGAGGCCAAAGAGGGGCGGGAGAGGCCAAAGAGGGGCGGGAGAGGCCAAAGAGGGGCGGGAGAGGCCAAAGAGGGGCGGGAGAGGCCAAAGAGGGGCGGGAGAGGCCAAAGAGGGGCGGGAGAGGCCAAAGAGGGGCGGGAGAGGCCAAAGAGGGGCGGGAGAGGCCAAAGAGGGGCGGGAGAGGCCAAAGAGGGGCGGGAGAGGCCAAAGAGGGGCGGGAGAGGCCAAAGAGGGGCGGGAGAGGCCAAAGAGGGGCGGGAGAGGCCAAAGAGGGGCGGGAGAGGCCAAAGAGGGGCGGGAGAGGCCAAAGAGGGCGGGAGAGGCCAAAGAGGGGCGGGAGAGGCCAAAGAGGGGCGGGAGAGGCCAAAGAGGGGCGGGAGAGGCCAAAGAGGGGCGGGAGAGGCCAAAGAGGGGCGGGAGAGGCCAAAGAGGGGCGGGAGAGGCCAAAGAGGGGCGGGAGAGGCCAAAGAGGGGCGGGAGAGGCCAAAGAGGGGCGGGAGAGGCCAAAGAGGGGCGGGAGAGGCCAAAGAGGGGCGGGAGAGGCCAAAGAGGGGCGGGAGAGGCCAAAGAGGGGCGGGAGAGGCCAAAGAGGGGCGGGAGAGGCCAAAGAGGGGCGGGAGAGGCCAAAGAGGGGCGGGAGAGGCCAAAG
>NC_138605.1:636889-791789 GCF_964289735.1 Phaethon aethereus
ACAGCCGAGCACACAGACGTGGAGACAGAAAAGGCTTTATTGGGGGGGAGCTGTCAAAAGGGCAGCAGCCCCTCACTGACCACGGGGAGGATCTTTCCCAGTGCGTACGCCAGGTTGGTGTAGGTCTCCTCACGCAGCACACGCAACAGCAGGGAGTAGAAGAACTCGTGGTCATAGCGCGAGGCATAGAGCACCGCAGCGGACAGAGCGAAGCCGACGGCCAGCTGCAGGGTGACCAAGAACAGGCAGAGTGTCCTGTGGGACAGAAGAGGGATGGGAGACAAGGCAGGCTGGATGCATCCCAAGCGCATCTGGCTGCTGGGATGGAGGGGGCCGCTCTGGGAGCCCCACGGGCTGCCTCCCCACCACCCGTTTCTCATTGCTGCCTCTGGCAGGGTGGGACATGAGACTCCGCGAGCCCGGAAAAACGCCCCGGCCCAGGGAAACGGACGCTGAGCGCTACCCAGCTGCAAAGCCCACAGCCGGCCAGCAGCTCCCCAGCAGCCTGGATCTCTGAGCCCCCGAGCGGCCGGCTGGAGCAGGTGTCCAGCCTAGGAGCAGGCCCCAGGGCAGAGGGGACCCAGTGGAGACACTCACTGCAACCAATAAATGAAGCCACGCCTCCTCGACAGCAGGACCCTCTCCTGCAGGTCAACACAGAGCAAGGACACTTGTCAAGCACTGACGCACAGCCGGGGCAGCTGGAGTTGCACAGTGCCCCTGGCTTCCCCCTTGCGCAGGAGTATAGCCCGTGCGTGGCTGTGACCTGCATGGACCCCTCTCCCCAAGAGGGAGCCACGCTGGCTGGGCCAGGGGCTTGCACAGCCTCTCCCCCTTACCAGCTGTACTTCGACCACCTCTGGCAGCAAAGTCCCTGGCGCCGCTGCCGCCGCCTTCCTCTGCTGGTGCCTGCAGGCAACAGGGCTCGGTTGGACGACTTGCAGACCTCCACGGCCACGCGGGGGGATCCCCTTCCAAGCATGCACCAGCCCGGGCAGGGATTGGGCTCCCCTGTCACGCTGCGTGCTGCACATTCCCCCCACCCCATTGCCTGGCACCAGCATTGGCAGCCCCAGCGCTCCGGGTGCTGCAGACAACCCCCTGGGCACCCGTGTGGGGCGAGGGGCCCAACTCACCACGCCTCTTCCTGGGCCAGTGCCTCTTCAAATTTCTTTATGTCCTCAGACAGCACCTGTGAGAAGGAAGGGCCTGAGTCCCCGAGCCCACTGCGGCCCTCCTCCAGGCCCCCTCAGCCCAGGGCCTATGCGCATCTGCCCATTTTCCCCCAGCCCTTTCTGCCACTACCTCATTCCCCCGCTTATCCTCCCGCAGCCAGGCCTTCATCTGGCCATAGTGCTTTTCCACCTGCAAAACACCGGGCGCATCGTGCTGGCGGCTGGGTTGGGACCTGGGCACCCTCGCCCCTCTCCAGCCCCAGGGCCAGGCCCACTTGCTACCCCACTGCCCCGGGGCACTAGGAGACGGCGCGACTCACAAGGCCAGGCACAGGGAAGCGATGGGTGCCCCCATATTCTGGGGAAAATCTCCTCCCCAATCACGCTTCTGCCCACAGCCGCCGGGCAAGGTGCGCTAGGTGACGCTCCTTGAGCAGGGGGCTTGGACAAGACAAGATGACCTCCAGAAGTCCCTTCAAACCTCTCAGCTCCCACCGACTTGTCTCTGGGACATGGGCAGAGGAGGGGACACTGACCTCCGTGCTGAGCTTCCCCATGTTTCCCATCAGCTCTTCCTGCTTCTTCCCCTGTGTGAGGAAAGGAGGGGTCAGGGGCTCAGGTCTCGCAGCCCCAGCCACCGCGATAAGGGGAACAGTCCACACCTACCAGACACTGCAGCAGCCCCTTGTGCCTCTGCGTCTCAGCGGAACACCGGGCCAGGCACTCCTGGACCATGCAGAGCTCTTCCTTCACCGCGTCCATCTGCATGGCTGCACCTGCGTGTCAGGAGCCATCAGGGTGTGAGGGGCATGGCCGCAGGCACTGTCAGGGAGGGAAACCCACGGGGATGCTGCCCTACCCTGGCACAAAATTGCCCACGGACACGCAGTGTGCTCAGGGGAATGCACCACCGCACGGCTGCGCACAAGCATGCCATCCTGCTCAGCGGCTGCTGTGCCCAGCACTGCGGGCGCTGGCACAGGCACAGCCACGTACCACCTTGTCCTCCCCAAGCACAGGTACAACCGCGCTTTGCCATGCACAGGACCCGGCCAGGCGCAAACACAGTCAGGGATGCCCGGGCACGGCACCGGAGCCTCCCCCAGAGAGGGGCACCATCAGCCGTCTGCACTCACGTGCCTGCAAGGCCAAGCCAGCGGCCCGGTGTGCCCACGCGCACTACTTCCGTGCCCGGCTCGGCCTGGGCCAGCTGGGTGCTGAGCACATGGCAGGAGGTGGTGGGGGGACACGAGGGAGCACTGAGGAGAGAAGGAGCTTCCCCTGCCAGGCTTTGCCAGGCGGCCGTGGGGCCCCTCCTGCCGGCGTGGCTGCCCTGCCCTGGCGCCTCTGCATTAACATCCTCCCAGTGAGGGCGCAACGCCTCCCCCCACCCCACAGCCCCTTCTTTTTGGTCCCCCAGCGGCACGCGCGCCCTGCCCACCCGGCCCTGCCTCAGCCCAGGCTACTGCCTTCCGCCCACCGCTCTCAACCACACAGGCACCCGGCCGCACCCTCGCTTGGCCACGGGCTGCGGGGACTCTGGGGATCCTCTGCCCTCACCCTCCTCTCGCCCGTCCGGGGCCTTCCACTGCACAGCCGGCACAGGACAGGTCGCTGGCGAGTACTCGCCGAACTCCTGGCCTGCAGCACCGAGGTTCCCCTGCAGATGCTCCCCTGCCTCTGGGAGGACCCCCTTTTATACCTGCCAGGGCGCCCGAGTCACAGGCCCACTGTGACATCACAGTGACACGGCCACTGCTGCCCACTGTGACACAGCAATCGCATGCCTGGCGCTGGCACCAAGAGCTGACGTGGGGCCCAGCCGCGGCCACTGGGGACACGGGGCATCACTCTCAGCACCTAAGGGTTCGTAGCGCATGTGTGGGAGCGACCCTGGGTGTTGGCGTCTCCTCGTGGGTTAGGCCTGTCCAGTGGTGGTCCAGCTCCCTGCCTCATGTCCAAGCAGGAGCCAGGCTGCGCATGTACTCCCAGCAGGCACGTGCAGACACTCGCAGATATGCACGTGCACATGTGCATGGACGGCCGCTCCGCGTGGGCTCCAGCACAGGGCTCAGGCGTGCAGCTCCTGAACTATATGTACAAATAACGGGGTCGTAGAGCTGGTGTGCAACGCACCGATATACCCACAGAGCAGAGCTATTTGATTATTGCATATTTGCACAGATATGGGTGCTGAGTGGCATTCCACAAAGCTAACACAGCACACAAAGGAATTACGACATATTTATCTTGTTACTTGGTTAGTAAAAGCCCACCTAAGTCTACGGTCACTGGTTAGTGATTAGCGTAACACTTGCTATTGGTTAATTAGATTTAAATTAGCCTCGCTCGCTATGTAAATCAGCACGCATGCTCTTGGCAAGTAGAGGGGGCAACGTGCATGGTCCCTCAGTTGAGTCAGTGGTCGCCATCTCCCCCTGCCACCTTTACCTTTCCCCCAGTTACTGTGCATTTGGCTGATTTCGTACCAGTGCTTCCTCGTACCAAGATGTTTCCTTCATCAATCCTTGAAGTCCCTCTTTCCAGTTCCTCCTCCGGAGGTTGGCGATTAGTACGACATGCCAGTTTACACAAAGTAACCAGGCCTTCTGTTTCACAAGATCATTAGCGAAAAGTCTCATTTTCTGATGTACATCAGTTCCAGCTGATTACAGTGTCATAAATACTCTGAGCATGGAGGGAGGCGGGGAGGGAGGGCAGGCGAGGCCTGCTTTCCTGGAGATGGCTGAACTCCTGCGTGGAGTTGGAGCGGGTCCAAAGGAGGGCCACAAAAACGTTCTAAGGTCTGGAACACCTCTCCTATGAGGACAGGCTGAGAGGGTTGGGGTTGTTCAGCCTGGAGAAAAGGTGGCTCTGGGCACACCTTCCTGCGGCCTTTCGATCTATCAAGAGGCCTTAGAGAAAGACGGAGGGTGTAGATAGCTAGGGTCTGGCGGCCGGAAGATATCGCGCTGTACGGAAAGTTAGGGCCCCTCTCCAGAAAGCCAATAGCGTTTAGTTTATGATGCAAGCAGACGGAAGTGAGGTTATAAACCTACGCTATATAACGCCGTGTCACACACCAATAAACGCCATTTGCCGTCCACCACATTGGTGTCAGCGAGCTGATGGCCCGAGCGGCCTGGGGTTGGTCGCCGTGCCGTTCCTGAACCAGGTCGCCACGCCTGCGAAGGCAACAAGTGGTGCCGAAACCCGGGAATCGTCGCCTGGACGGGTGAACGGCGGCCGGAGCGGCAGGACCAGCCCGGCGGGGAGGACGCTCCCGAACCAACAAGGAGGATGGAAGCCCTTGTGAAGGTCGTATCACAATTACATAAGCAGTGGGGTATTGATTGTAAACCCAAAGATTTTACTCTCGCAGTTGCGAGACTTTTGCAAATTGAGGCCATTGCCCAGCCGGTGGATATTCTCCACCCCGAAGTGTGGGATAAATGCACTAAAGCGTTAGCCGAAGAGACGATGTCCTCGGGTCGTGGGAAAAACCTTAAGTCGTGGGGGAAAGTCGTACAGGCCCTGCAGAAGGCCATACAAGAACAGGACACCTGGAGGGCGGCAAAGAACTGTTTGTTGGTCACCCCGAAACTGGGAGTCGGGGCAGCCACGCAGACTTTGCACCCCCCAGACGATGACGATTCTACTGAGCCTAAAGATCTGCAAGAGGGCGACACGTCCCCTCAATTCCCGAACCCCGATCTGCTTACGGAGGGACAGAAACGAGCTAAATTCTTCTGGGGTAAGCTAGCCGAGGAGGCCAGGGGCGCCGCTGAGAAATCAGAGTCTGAGGAAGTCTGGGCTACACCACCGCCCTACGCGCCCCAAGATGGCGCCGAGCAAGAAGGCAAAGGGCGGGGCGAGGATGCCCTTAGCGGGAACAGGGAGGAAGCGTTAGCATTAACAAGCGCACACAACCGGGAAGGGGAGGAGAACGTGAAAAAGAGAGGTGATGAGGGTGACCGGGAAGGGGAGGAGAACGAGAAAAAGAGAGGTGATGAGGGTGACTGGGAAGGGGAGGAGAACGAGAAAAAGAGAGGTGATGAGGGTGACCGGGAAGGGGAGCAGAACGTGAAAAAGAGAGGTGATGAGGGTGACCGGGAAGGGGAGGAGAACGAGAAAAAGAGAGGTGATGAGGGTGACTGGGAAGGTGAGGAGAGCGCGAGCGAAGGGCGGAAAGCCAATCAGAGCGGCCATCCGAAAAAATGCGCTGATAAGACAAACACCCCGCCGAGCAGAGGGTGGGACGAATCGAGAGGGCGGGAACGGCCCGCCTGCAAGGGAAGCGGGCGGGGCCGGAGCCCAACAAAAAGGTCCTGCAAACCAAAAAAAAAAAAAAAAAAAGCTGGGAGAATGGGAACAAGGGTGGAGGCCAGTCCTTACAGGGCGAGGGTATGCCGCAGTTAAAAAAGATGGAAAAGTTAAGTGGTGTCCGCTTAAGTCTATTAAACCGGACCTTCAGAATAAAGCTAATGAAAACTGTGAGTTTTTGTCCACAGGATCGGATTATCGGACGTCCTTGTAACCCGTACACTCCGGTGGCGAGAGAGGACGACAAGCCGACAAGCATCCTGTCCGCACCTGGGAGCTCCACACTGGTGGAATCCAAACAGCGGCGACCTAACCCCCAAAGGAGGAGGCTACGATGTCTTTGTGTGATCTTGATTGTAGGGCTCGTCACTATAGGGCAAGCAGTATCAGAACACCGTCCCCATCGGCCATTTAAATGGTCCCTCCTTCGATTCGATGATCAGCAAGTTATCGCAACCCGCTGCTTTAAGAATGTTCTTGTTCAAAATTTCCTTTAACTATCCCCAGTTATACCCCGTTGCTCCCAGCTACCCCCCAGTCACCTCTTGGCGTGCCTTGTGTTTTCTATTCAAGTTCGTAATATGTATATATTTTTTAAGATTATTATAAGGCATAGAGTAAGAGTAGGATGCATTTAGTATGTTTCCTATCCGTGATTACGATATATATATTCTTTAAGATTGCTATATTTTAACCAATTTAATTAAATTTATTAATTAAATAGTAATTTAATTACTGTTAATATTAATTAATATAATTAATAAAAATTAATTTATTATTATAAATTAATAAATTAATTAAATTAATTTAATTACGCATAGGGAGGGGGGAAATGTAGATAGCTAGGGTCTGGCGGCCGGAAGATATCGCGCTGTACGGAAAGTTAGGGCCCCTCTCCAGAAAGCCAATAGCGTTTAGTTTATGATGCAAGCAGACGGAAGTGAGGTTATAAACCTACGCTATATAACGCCGTGTCACACACCAATAAACGCCATTTGCCGTCCACCACATTGGTGTCAGCGAGCTGATGGCCCGAGCGGCCTGGGGTTGGTCGCCGTGCCGTTCCTGAACCAGGTCGCCACGCCTGCGAAGGCAACAGGAGGGAGACTTTTTACCAAGACGTGTAACGACAGGACAAGTCTGGCTGTGGCTTCTTCACGCACTGTTTGCCAATGCTCGTTCTTGTGCGATGAGAGCAACCTTTTTGTCATACCTGCCCTGCCACTGATGGCTGGTATGACTGCAGAGGCTGAAGCTTTCCTTAGCTGCGAGATGTCAGCAGCTTGCGCAGAGTTTTCTGCACCCTTAGCCGGTTTACAGGACTACAAAGACCTGAATCACAGTGCATTGGGGAGCATCCAGGGGGTAAGCTCAGTAGCTTTAGCAGAGGGCACACTGAAATAAATTTCAGAGCAGCTATTTACCTGTATGTATGTCAGCTTCTAAAAGGAGGAACTATACGTCTATCAACCCTAGCTAAATGTTTGAGGCAGGATTCCACCATGAGATCTGCAGGTGCCCTGCACATAAGCACGTGTGTCATTTATTCAAGATTCTGTGTATGCCAGATTAGCACTTAGCTCTTAAGTTATTGTGGGTCATATCTTTGAATTGTTAAATGTGTTCACATGTGCTTTTGTTATCAACAATCTGATGCCAAGTGAGCAAGGTCTGAAAGTCTGCTTTGGGACCGACTTGTGATGTGGACAATGAAAATCTTTTTGTGCGTTCACAAAGCTGTCTGAAAACAGGGCTGATGATTTTTCTTGCTACAGTCCTGAGTTAATTGTATTTAAGCACGTGTGGTGGTCGTTTTTTTCCATTTGGTTTAACAGTTATGACTCCTCCACTTTGCCTATTTCCCTTACAGTTGATTCCATGCTACCTTTAGGAAGATGTCCCCTGCCCTCTTGTATCTTAACTTTCAGCTTGAACTAGCTTGAGGGTTTGTTTTCTTTTTTAGAGGCGGTTTCATTACAGGTGTTACTAGGGCCTGTAATACTGAGGTAAGATCAAACAAAATTCCGTCTGTAAGGAAATGATGAATATGTTCCACTGTAGTTGTACAATAGAATTGGCCAAATTCTGCTTTCTTGCCCACTTAACAAATGAAAGTGACTTGATAAAGGAAAGTGCTTGAAGACATCAAGATAGCTGATGTGTTTATCCTTTGTCCAGAGCAGGGAGTGCTTCTCTCAGCAGGAGCCGTACCAGTCACTTTGATGATCCTTAGTGCTGTCGTAGTTAATGGACATTGGCTTAAGCACGGGAAACCAGCCACAAAGCACTGACTTGTGAAAGTAGCTACTCAAGTATCGAGGAAAAACTCCAAAATTTGAACTGCAAAATCAATGGCAAATTTGGAAAATTCTTTTTCAAAATACTTGTTCTGCAGTCTTTTTCTTTGTTCTTTTCAAGTGTGAACTTCCATGAACTTCTGACCTGTGTTCAGATGGGCACACGGTTCCATTTACTAGCTGAAAATAGCACCTAGCCACGCATTGACAACACAGTGTTTTTCCTGCGGTCCAGCCCAGCACAGGATTAAGGCAGCGTTGGCTTTAGTACCGCAGAGTCTCATGGGGATCCCTGTCCAGGAGACAGTTAAACTCAGCAGTGTGAGCGGGAGGGTATGCTTTCTCATCTCACATCCCTTCTTCCAGTCAGTTACAAAGCAATCCCGGAGTCCTCTGGTCATATTCTTCTTGACTGAAGAGTTATTTTGTAATCGAGACCGACTATAAGAGAAGCAGCATGAAAGCTTCGTCACACGTTGTATGTTTCAGTGAGATAAACTACGAAAAGTTAACCTTGTCCTGAAAGCGTTTTGTCCTTGGTGCTCGCAGGGTAGTAGGGACCAGGACGAGGAGAAACAAATCTTGAAGGAAAGCAGTGTTAGCTTTGACAGACCCTGTACTGCCCGATTTAAAGTGGCATCGTAACATTCCTTTCCTTTTCCAAGCCAAGAGTTTTGGAATATACACAAACCCTGCCTGAAAAATCTGGCTAGAAAACCAGGAATGAGAATGGAGGGGTGGTCTCTTTCCTGTCATGTCAAGAGCAGGACTAGACAGAGGGGAGGCTGGCCACATTGTGTACAGAGGGATCAAGAGGCAGCCATTAAATAGCCGCAGGGACACATGTCCCCACAGGTAGGAAGGCTCTTCTGGGACCGCTGGGGTCCTTGTATTAGTCCTTGTCCGGATCTGAGCTGGAAAGCAGGGAAGGAAGCAGAGCTGGGCCCAGAGGGACAGGTCGTGCAGAAGTGGGCTCAGCAAGGAGGCCAGGACAAAAAGCTCAAGAGGAGACCATGGCTGCCTGGGGGAAGATGGGACTGGGTGGAGGAGCCAGGACGAGGTACGGGCAGGGTGGCTGCAGTGGTTCAGAACAAAAGTGAGCATATTAGTTGTAAACAGACAAGATGGTGTCTTAGAGAATCCCATTGCTCTTTGGATCTACAGCGTATGATTTCTCATTTATCATTACTGGCCATCAGCAAATACATCTGAATCCTACTGGTAGTTCCTCACCCACCTGCAGTGCTGCACTTTAGAACTGCTCTTTGACAGATAAAGGTCCACAAGGGATCTGAAAGCCCTAAGCCACGCTTAGAAAATGCTGGGTGTATCCGTAAAATACCGTAGAACTTTGACAGTGACAAAATCTCGTCCTGCTTCTAAAACGTGCATGAAAAATAATAGTGGTGGTAAACTAAGACCATTTGAGAAGAATGTCAGTCCCCAGAGTGTTGTTGACAGTTTAAAGACCGTTTGTGCAGCTTTTACAAGACGAAATGTGTATGGCCGTGTGTCCTGTAACTAGCACCCAGGCTAGCAAAGAAATGAGGTGTTGTAATGTCAGTTCCTGAGCCCTTTTGCCTAATAACAAGACAGTTTGGCACAGCTCTGCTACATCGTTCCAGAAGCACTCGCTCCATGTTCATTCTGATCTCACGCAATAGATCACTCAGTGGTTTTCAGCGTAGTTTTAGGTGCCCGGAAAGCAAGTGAATCTTCAACAGCTGTCCAAAAAGAAACTAATTATTCATGAAACGGACATCATGAGGAAAAATAACCCCAGTATTGTTATCTATTTGGATGTTCTCACTATTTCCATTGCTGTAGACGTGAGTAAGACCAGGTTCTTGTTTCCAGAAACGAGTAACTTGCCACTTCTAAAATGTTTTTTCCTTTTTCTAAATACATTCTATGTAAATTTTTCCAAGCTGTTAACAAATTTCTGTCCTCAAGCGGTACGCACCCTGCTACAACGGACAGCTATGGAAGTTGTGTCGCCTTGTTCCTGGAGCTGATCATGGAATTTATGTGCTAAGGTGATGAAACAGATGATGGAAGATCTTCTGGTTAAAGATTTATCTTTGCCATCACTGAACTGTATTTTTCACTTGCTTGCCGGCTCGGACGGCTAATTTTTCACTTATGTCTCCTGTTCCCTTAGACTGCACAGAGGCTAAGTACTGTATAGCCTAGAAGGAATGTCCATTCATTTTATTACATCTTCATTTAAAAATAGCCTGGAAACAAAAATCAGCTGCAGTCTTTTTCATGAGGTACTTTACCTGTGCACCATCCTCTCAGCGCCATTGTTTTCTTCTTTCAGCTACCTAGTCCGTGATGAACTCTGGGTGCTTATGGAACACTTGCCTGGAGGCTCTTTAAACGGTGCTGTTGAAGAGAATGTATGAAGGAGAGCTAGCAGTTGTCTGTAGGGAGGTAAGGGATCCCGCGTGTTCGTCCGATTACCTGCACAGGACGGTGCTTGTAAAGTGGTGCTAAGAACATGAGAGGTGTCACGTTCAGAGCTTTGTTTCTGTATTGGTTTTATAATACGGAGAAGAAAGAGCACCTGAAGTATCAGCCTGCCTGTAATCACTGCATTTCTACGCTGTTATTTTACTCAGATACTGTTACTGTAGTATCTTCTTTGTTGTTGTTGTTGTTGTTGTTGTTTAACTATTCTCAACTTTGCCTCTCTAAACGTTTTCCGGGATACGTCTCTACTGCATTCCTTGTCTGTAAAAGCAAACATGCTGATGGCAGAATTTTGAAATAACAGCAAAGAAAAATAGAGGCTCACTTGTCACAGTCCTCTGCTTAAAGGAGTAGCAGTCCAGGCGAAAGAGTGTTTGCTTCTGAAAAATGACTAACACGCTATTTCTACATCTGCTGCAGAGCCCAACAATAAAGTCTTTGTCCTGTAACCTCCCACCCAAAAGTGGTCCACTTCATATCGAAGGGATTCATGCCGGTTGCCGCAGGTGCGTCTCATCTGTGAGAACCCCACCTTCCCAGGTGCCCTCGCACAATGTCTAGGAGGCTCTCCAAGCAGAAACAAACGGTGACGAGGACAATAGTTCATCTAGCTTGGAAGCGCTGCTGAAGTTGAGTAGGCCTACGCCCTGCATCAGAACAGCTGCCATAAAGAGAGATGGGTGGTTTTCATAAGAGACTCTCTCCTGATTTTGGCAATGTTAAACCGGCAGTTACGCTACTTGCGTTGTGGATTCTGCCAAAGTCTTGAATGAGTTGCAGAACCAGATTCTGTTTACACATGTATATGCTTAAACTGACTAATATTAAGCCTTTCATTACAACTTTCATTTGTTGTATATTTGTAACAGTATTACAACTTTCATTTTGACCAGATTCTTTAAAAATGTTTATTTTAATCATAACCAATGCTATTGTGGGTGTAAAGATTAGATATCCCAGGCAAGGAGGCCATCGTTCTTCAGAACATCTCACAAATTGCCCTGGAAATTCCAAACACAGTCCGTTCCAATATGCGCATGTTCCAAACTCAACGCACAATCCGCCAGCAATGTTATTTCCTTTGAAAGTCTCAGCTTCAGGTCTCCTATAGGGTTGGGGACACTATCCTTCTGAAGGGGTCATCTTTACTCGGGTGTAATATATCCAGGAGTAGATCCCGTTGACCTTTATTGCTGTGTAGGTAGTCAAGAGATCAATGTATGGTCCCTTCCATGTTTCGTTTAATGGTTTATCTTTCCAGGTTCGAATGTAGACAGAATCTCCAGGATGGAATTCATGTACAGCAGTATCTAGTGGTAGCAGTGACTATTTGTTCAGATACCTGTGTAGTGATGAAAATACCCTAGAAAGAGATACTGCCTTGTACAATGTCATTTCCCGTCACATGCGTTTGGTCACCTTTTCCGATAACAGAGTTAACTCGGTATTGGTTTCCATATGGGATTTTAAAAGGACTAACTTTTTCTTTACTTCTGGAAGTGATTCTGATTCTCATTAATGCCATTGGTAATACTGCTACCCGTTTCAAATGTGTTTATTGGCACAACTTAGTTATTTGTCCTTTGAGTGTTTGGTTCATCCTTTCTCCTCACACAGCTGAATGAGGTCTCCAGGGACTTTGTAGTTACCCTTTGATCCGCAGGAACTTAGATACTCCTTGTGCTAGCTCAGCTATGAAGTTGTCTGATGGTAGTCCTTGTGGTAATCCAAACGGGCGAATGCTTTCCTTTAACAGTACCCTAACCACTTCTCTTGCCTGATTGGTGCGGCGTTGGGAAAGCTTCTGGCCAGCGTGAAAAGGTATTAACCAAAACAAGAAGATATTTATGTCTATTACAATTAGGCAACTCTGAAAAATGCACCGGCCAATGTTTTCCAGGAGTTACTTCCCTTTTTAAGTGGCCAGGTGGTGGTCTATGCGGAGATTTTGGATTATTATTCAAACAGAGGAGACATTTTCTTGTAATTACGTCCGTAATTTTTGGTCCTACAGTATAACTCCTGCAACGATTAACCGTTGTCTCGGCCCTATATGATTTTCTTTATGTCAGTTAATAAGACTAGAGTTCATCAGTTGAGGCGTGACTAGGACTTGGTGGGTGGGCGTCACCCACTACCCTTTTCCGACGATGTAGTATTTCGGCTGGTTTATTGTCCTTTTCTGTCCACTGGGGCAGTTTCCTATCCTTATTTCTTGCGGGTCCTAGTGGTCCTTGAGTCTCATTCTGTAAAGTAGCTTGCTTTGCTGCCAAATACACTTTGCGGTCGCCTTGAATCGCACTCCCTTGGCCTTTCTGGTGGACATTACAAGGAATTATAGCCGCTCCTTTCATCTCCAATACCGCTTGCAAAAAGATATAAAATTCCGTATCCATATTTAAGGGGTGTTCCTTGGCAATTCAGCAGTCCTCTTGCTTTCCAAACGGCTCCATAAGAGCGTACCACTCCGAAGGCGTATTTAGTGCCTGTATCCCAAGTACTGGACTTGCTCTCGCGTTGTGTGTGCTTTTTCTTAGACACCTAACATCCATCTAAACCCAGAAAGTTCAATAGATCCGTAGTAGCTTTCAGACAATCGTCTTCCCAGTCCGCCCCAATTAGTATACAACAATGTAATGTTCTGTTGGTTACCTTGCCATTGTTCCACTTTTTTTGCTAATAAGTTACCAAGTAGCGTACGACTATACTTCAGCCCTTGTGGGAGCAAGCATAACTGCGATTTCTTTTCCCATCGTTGGGTTTTTCTGCCTATTCAAAGGCACACATGGCCTGCCCGTTCAAAGGCGGACAGCATCTGACTCTGGCCAGTTTCTCACTCTTCCTGTTTTCTTTATGGCCCAAACCAGATGCATTCCTGCATTCATGACTTCACTGGGTATTTTGTCACTGTCCTCTTGCTTCAAGGCTCTTCCTAGCAGTGGCAGTGGGCACTCCGGCATATTAAAAAAACCTCACGGATTAATTTAGTACCGCCAATCACACGTTCCATTGGTTCTAAGAAAGGCCTGGTCATCCGCTTTGCCTAAACAAAGGGGACTGTCTGTTTACTGAAAAGTCTCCTGCAGCGAGTCAAGGCAGAATGAGTTGCTCCACCCTTCACATTAGGGCATTCATTTTCCCAATGTCCCTCTTGTTTACAGGTAGCACACTGATTAGGTCCTAAAGGTGGTCTTGGAATTGGTCTCCGAGGGACTCCCTCTTGATACTTCTCTGCCCCATCCCCCTACCCCTGCCCCTCCATACTGACACCAATGTTCGTTAAAGCACCAGCGAGTGCCACTGCCAGCGTAGCTGTTTGTGCTTTGCCACCCACTCTGTTCTTCTTTCTTTTCCCTGTCTTCCCTATTTTTGTAGACTTTGTAAGCTACTTCTATTAATTCCATAATGGGTTTCTCTTCTGCACCTTCAGTCTTTTTTTTTTTTCTTTTCATGTCTGGCGATGACTGTGCCATAAACCATCCATTAAACATTTACCTGTTACTTTAATCACGTGGATAAAAATGTGCCCATTTATATGCAGCCTCTTGTATGTGCTCATAGAATGCAGCTGGCTGTTCATCAGGCCCTTGTCTAATTTCATATACTTCAGCTTCTGTTTCGACACCCTCCTTTTTCATCAGTCCCCACAGGGACTGAAGGGGCGCCTGGATAACAGGACCTTGACCGCTTGTTTGGCAAGCAGTGGGACAAAAAGTTTCAATGACAGCAGAAGTTGTTGCTTAATAAGCTGGTGTTGATAATGCCGTGAACCCCGGGGACAGAGGTGTCCCTCAGCTGAGTAGGTGGAAGGGAGCTGCCCACTGTTCTTATTCTCCATCACACAAAGCTGTCCAGGTCAGAAGTGGATCAACACAGCAAACAGGAAGCATGCAATTGTCCTGCATCCCTGTCTGCTAAGGAGAACAAAGGCAGCTGCTTTCTGTCACACTGTTTATATTAGTGTTAAGCAATGCTGCTAAATCAGTCACACAACACAGGGGGAAAAAAGCCTCTCAGCTCTTCAGGTGCGACTCTCATAAGCCGCTGGTATCTGCCTTAGCAGCTAAGGCAGTGGAAGGGAGCTGCTCTAGGTGGGAACTACGAGCGGAGTAGACGAGTAGACTAGACTGCGCACACCGTAGCCCCAGCGAAGAAACGCCTCCTTCTGGGCAGAGCCCAGATTCACTGGCCACACCAGCACTTATTCTGGTGCACTGGTGCTGCGCCTGCACTGCAGATGCTGCGTGTACAGACATACATTTTGGGAAGATCGGCAAAAGAATTCTGCAACTCTTGAGTTGATGGAGATGTAACACTAGTTTAGTCCAAAGCAACCAGTTTACACCTACGCTGATGTTTGTAAAGGTGCTGATGGCATGGATCCATCTTGCTGACCTCAGCATTCTTTTTTTAAATATTTCGGGTATTGTTTCCAAGACCGTTATTTGAAATTTTGGTTGAAGCAACAGAAAATTGAAAAATGAGTTGTTCATTATTTTGTCTCGAATGTAAAAATATTGCAGTTTGAAACATGGACCTCGACCGTTGCAAATTAAAGTTATGAATACCAATGGAATGCGTGACTGCAGATTTTTGATAGGATTTGCTGGTGCCTTTTGAGGAAAGAGCGTCAGGGCTGGCTGAAGATACACCAGCCTCTACCATCTGCAGTGTCAGCAAGACTTCATCTGTATGTGTGCTTGTAGCTTCTTCCTATGCCACTAGCGTCGGGTGCCATGGAACAGGACTTAGCTGTGTTTAGCCTCTGCTGCTGGAGCTCCTTGTATCCTGTGGCCGCAAAAGCAGTCAGCCTGCAGTACTGAATTTTGGTCGCCAATCGTCAGAAGCAAGCTGAAAAAAATCATGCCGCTGTGCACGCATGGCTCCCGAGACGCAGTACGACTTTTGTTCGCCGGGGCGGTATCAGCGAGGTGGCAAACGCACGTGTGCGGCTCGGAAAGTGCCACACTGGCTTGTGGTTGCCAGGCAGCAGCACTGAGCGGGCAACGCACTCTCTGCTGCGCATGCGCAGCTCCCAAAAACTGCGGTACAGACTTGTGGTCACCAGGTGGAAGCACCAAGCCACCGAAACGCACCGCTGCACATTCGTGGCTCCTGAGCTGCAGTATTGACATTTGGGCTCCAGGCGAGTGCCGTAAAGCACGTCACCGTGCGGGCCTCCCAAATGGCATTACTGACGTTTGGTCGCCGGTTCACAGCAGCAAACACGGTACAGAGCGCCCATGTGCATGCGCAGCTCCCAAAAAGGCAGTACCGGTGTTTGCTCACCATTAATCACTCACACCCGCTCCCCATCTGCCACAGCGCAGATGCACCCCTTTCCAGGGAAGCACCATCACTGTCATCCTCACTGCCCGCACCTGGGGCTCCTCCAGACACAGCGCACAGCTGGAGCCCAGATACTCCTCTGAGAGTACTATGCTTATCGGTAGATACAGGAAAGAGAGGGAAAAGGACTATCCTTAAAGGTCATGCTAACAACCTACTTCTAAACCTCCTACTACTCCGGCAATCCTCCCAGCTGCCGAGGTGTCTCTCCTACCCGATTATGTCCACAGCCACCCACCCTATATACCCATTAATCTCTGAAATTGGACCATACACAATCAGATGCGTAGGATGACAGCAAATGATGGCATCATGGTCCCTCAAGCAAGTAGAACTATCAATGCAGATTAATATCTCTGCTGTTAAACCAACCTGTTCACCATTGGGAAGTATACCTTATGCAGGATGGTTAGCATGGTTACCTGAGCAGTCCTTTACCCCTTCAAAATGAGAAAAAAGCGATGCAACCGCTGTGCCTTAGGGACAGGATTGGGGGTCATAAACAGTGTAAGTGCTGAAATACTTGCAAAGAAGCTCAATATGGCCACACATGATCTAAACAAACTAGAACATCCGTCACGGTCCTCCCTATCAGCTTTAGGAACTCATCAGTGGCTTTTATCTAAAAAGTTACCTCAGTGGGAAAGAGTTAGTGAAAAGGACCACCAGTTAATGCTAGATGAACTTGCTGTGGCACTAAGTAATGCTTCTCTAGCTCTTAGGTGCTTCCACGTTCAACTGTGGTGCTATCTACAACAGCAGCAATTGTAAGAGAAAGTGAAGATGGCACCTTACCCCCTAAAATTCAAAAACTAATCTGGGAGAACGCAACCGAATTCAAGAAAAAATTCCAGTCGTGGTGGTATCTAGCGCAGATATTTATATTAATAGAATATGATTCTATTAATAACAATGTCATGGCTTTTGTTTTAACCGTACAGAATGCATCAGTAAAAACCGTCCACCCGATCATTGCATTTGGATTAAATCACAGCGGTGCTGAAGGTGTGCAAGGGATGAAGCTGGGGGTATTGCTTAGGCTCTGTGAGCCCTTAACAAGGCGCCACCTGGAGGGAGGGAAAAGGATAACCACAAACGGAATGCAACTCCCGAACTTTGAGTGAACTATCCTAATTAACATCTTCTAATTAACTTCTAATTGGCATAACAGAAACCCACCCTTGGGTGGGGAAAGCCCACTACTCACAGAAGGCCCTTCCTCACTGAGCACGCGCAGTGAAAAAGAAGGACGCTGCGACTTTAAGTGGAGACGTGGCTTGCGGACACCAATGGGTACAAGGGAGACTGAGCCAACTTGCAGAAATACTGGTAGCTGGTGCTCAAAATGTATAAATATTTCCCAGGCGTTAACCGCGTGTGCTAGCTTCGTGGACCTACCACCTAGCACCGAGCTCTGCGCAGATTTGGAATAAAAGCAAATGACTCGACTCTGTGTGTTTGTCATCTCTCTGCACACCGGGCGAAGGACCCATATTTGGCACAACAGTTTTGGAGATCCAGATGGGACAGCCACAAGGCCTTGCCCGGAAAGTCTTGCCGACCTTGACAGCAGAGAGTCGGACTGGACAGGACTCCAGCGCGCACCAACCTGTTGATGGGGGGCTCCTCTGCATCTCCTCCGAGGTCGGGGTGATGAGCGACCCAAAGGAGAGGTATTTGCATGCGGGCGAATGCTTGGATTAGTGAGTATTAAAATTTAATTATTTTAATGGAAAAGGTATCAAAACATATAAAGTCGCATGCATGTAACTCACCCGTATCTGCCAGCAAGGAGTGCCTTAACTGACGAGTGCAGTCAGACCCGTGGGTGCATAAGGATACATTCTTTGCACATTGAAGCTTGGTACCGGGGGGGTACCTTGCCGAGTATGATGGGAGAGGGAATTGTATTGGGAAAGGTATGGGAAACAACTGGCAAAATGGGATCGAACCAATCCATGATTACTCCCTGTAGCCCGTTGGGGTGTATTCTGAAGAACTGGAATAAGTTTGGGGGAGATCGGATGACTAAATGAAAAGCGGTGTAATCCTTGGTGGCCAAATTACAGATTGGATGATGATGAGGTCTGGCCAGAAAATGGATCGGTGAATTACAATAACGTGTTGCAACTGATGTTGTTTTTCCCACGGGATAGGGAAATGGGTTGAGGTAGCTTTATGTTGAAGTAGCCTTTATGACTCTGTACAGAAATGCTGACATTCAGAAAAAACGTAAATTAACAGCTGACGTGGTGAGGTATAGAGCTTCTGATACAAACATCAGTGGTTCTAACATAGGCTGTGGTAATAAAAAAAAGGCAGAGGGAGAAGAGCGGGAGGATGTGCGACTGTTAGTCCCAACGGCCCCACCTTCATATAGAAATAGTGCGGGACAATCACCGATTGATTCTAACTCGCAATCGAGCAATGAGAATTTCAGCCCTATTCCCAGTCAGACTAGAAGGCATAGTCCGCCGGTTGTTCAGGCTCCTTTGAGACAAGCGGTGGGACCAGAAGTGTTGCCGGGTTTTGTACATGTTCCCTTCTGAACCTGGCAACTGGGGAACAATCCGTCGGTTTATGTAGAGAAAAGCCTGAAGGAAGGCACCGGCTTTCAGAGCCTGCCCTTCTGACTCACAATCCTAACTGGGGCTATGTGCAAGCGTTGTTACGTACTTTCTTTACGGCAGAGGAAAAAAAGAAGAAGAATTAGAAAAGCCAGGTAAGAAGGTGAGAAAAGAAATGAACAGGAGGACCCTGAGGACTATTTGCCTACTAGAAAGGACCCAGAGTGGGATCCCAGTGGAGGGGGAGGGGTGGGGAGGCCCAGCTGAAGCAATAGCAACAGTTAATATTGTATGAGGTCGGGCACGGAGTACCGAAACCGAAAATGTGTCCAAACTATCTGAGGTGAGACAAGGCCCTCATGAAAAAATCCATCGGCCTTTTACGAGCCGGTATGTGAAGTAGCTAGAAAATGGACGGACTTGAACACGGATAATGGGGCAAATCAGAGGATGTGTCATATGCTGTTCATTGGGCAGTTGACGCAGGACGTGAGGAGAAAATTGCAAAAAGTTGAGGGGGCTGGTGGAATGTCGATTTCACAATTAATAGAAATAGCATGTAACGTGGATAACAGTCGGGATGAGAGAGAAAAGAAAGAAAAACAGAGAAGAATGTGGTTGCAAGCATCTTTGTTGGCAGCAGCAATAAATAGAAACGATGTCAAGGGAAAGGTAGAGGAAGAGTCCCACAAAACCGAGCCCCTCTAGGACTGAATCGGTGTGCGGCCTGCAGGCAGGAAGGTCACTGGAAGAAGGAATGCCCAAACCGAAAGGGGCCAGAGGAACAAGAGCACGCAGGAAACGCTCATCTGATTATGGTAGGAGGTTCAGACGAGGCATGAAGAAGACCAAGGGAAAACATCAAAGCCTCCTCAGCCGATGCCGTGGTTCCACTTAAGCTGGGGAATGAGACCACAGACATTTTAATCGACCGCGGGGCCACTCATTCAGTAGCTACCAGTTGTAAATGACCTCTAAGTAAAGTACCTATACCTATTGTTGGGGCAACGGGAAAAAGAACATTAAGGCCATTTCTACAGCCAATGGAATGCACATTTGGGGGACCTAAATTAATTCATGAGTTTCTAGATATGCCAGAATGCCCCCTACCCCTATTGGGATGAGATTTGTTGTGTAAATTGAACGCACAAGTAACCTTTTCTGAGAACGCCGTACAGCTCCATATCCCGCCTGAAACGTCTGGGAGAGCCTAGATCTGCCTGCTGACAGCTAAAACACTGTAAGAATCCAAAGGGAATATTCCGAAGGCTGTATCAAATGCGGTCATTCTCCTGGCATGGGCTTCTAAAAACCCAGGTAAAGCAAAAAATGTTAAGGCCACTTAAGATAGAATTAAAGGAGGAGGCAAAAGCGGTGAGAGCACACCACTATCCTATAAGATCGGAACTCGAAGAAGCCTTGAACCCCTGATAAATAACTTTATACAACATGGACTGCTCAGGGACTGTCCATTTGAATATAATACACTTATCTCACCAGTAAGGAAGCCTCACTCCCAGGAATACCGATGGGTGCAGGATTTAAGGGCTATCAATCGGATAACCAAAGATACACCCTACAGCGGCTAACACTTACATCCTAATGACGTCTATACCGGAGAACCATGACTAGCTGACAGTGTTAGACTTAAAAGATGCCTTTTGCTGCATTCCAGTAGCAGAATGAAGCCAAACACTCTTCGCCTTTGAATGGGAGAATCTGACTACTAGAAGGAAAGTGCAACGATGTTGGGACTGTTCTCCGCAGGGATGTAAAAATAGTCCCCCTTTGTTTGGTGAAGTATTGGCTAAGGCATTAGAACACTGGTGAGCTAATCATGATGGTGTTACTCTTTCACAGTATGTGGATGATATCTTGATTGGAGCTGACACTGAACAAGTTTGTACAGAAGCTGTGGTAAGCCTGAGTGATAAACTTTTTGGGAATGGCTGGATACCGGGTTGTTGGGATCACCCTGCACGGCTCGACCTTAAGGAGAAGGAGCTGTGGCATTGAGAAGCTGGTAAACAGCTGGATATCTGCACGGCTCGGCCTTGAGGAGAAGGAGCTGTGGTAAACAACTAAGAAGCAGCAAAGGAGTGCAGGAACACCTGCAAGCAGCGAATCCTGACTGGGTGAGAGGTGCATGGACAGCGCGTGATATTTTGTATATAGCCAATTGCAATAATGTGTGTAACAAGCTGTAACCAATCATGAGTGTGTGCGCAGTGACTAAGTGAAAATTATGATATATATTGGAGTCAGACAAGACAATAAATGGCTTCGGAATATAACTCTCATAGAGTTGTGAAGTCCATCCTTCTCCCGCAACTGGTGACCCCGACGTGATACGATCTCTGGGATCTCATCGTTGAACACCGGTTGAGCGCAGAGGACGCCGCAGGAGAAGCCCGGTTGGAAGAATTGCAGTCAGCGGGACTGACGCAAGGAAAAAGAAAAAGGAATTCGTTGCAACGGAAAAGCACCCAGCGAGGCGAGGTGAGCAACCGGGGCGGCATGGGGCAGAACACATCGCATGAAGAAGGGGCGATAGTCAGAGTCCTGCTGCACATGCTCTCTAAGAGAGGACTGAAATATGATGAATATACACTTAGAAGGCTTCTAATTTGGAGCCGAAAGAAAGGGTACCCCCCCGATCCGTCTGTGGCGTTTAAGGCAGAGACGTGGGAGGAGATAGGAAAAATGTTATGGGAGCGTATTGAGAAAACCGCCGCAGAGTTAGTGACGGCGTGGAAGTTGATATTAACCACGTTAAAAGCCTTAAAGGCAGAGAGAAAAGCTGCAACTGATGTGGAGGAGGCTGTTAAACCGCCTTCAACCAATCCCTTCTTAACCGAGTCAGAGGGTCCAGGACCTTCAGCGACTCCGAATGCACCACCTGAGGTGCCAGATGCACCGGGTGAACTGGCCGCATTAGATAAGTCAGAGAAACAGATCTACGATGATATATGTGAGGGCAAGACGGGACAAAGCTGCCCAGAACAATGTACTCAATGTTCCTCTGTGTGCCCATGTGAAAGATTGGTGGGGCGGGCTTCACCACCCCCGAAACCACCCAGGCTTAACCGATCGAAAGCCGTTGTTTTGAAGCCCTCAGCCGAGCCCCTGACACCTTTACGGCCCCCGTTGCCTGATAGCAGCGATGAAGAAGAAGAGCCTGTTGTAGAGACTACAGGGAGGCAAGAGCCTAGAATGAAAGGCAACCCTAGAGAGCGTTGGAAAGACGTTTTTTTAGGAGCGATGAAAGACGAGGAAACAGAGTTACCGATGGCATTTCCTGTTAGTGTACAGCCTCACGGGCCCAATCGCTGGGACCCATTTCACTGGGACTTGATTAAGAAAGTGCGGAAGGCAGTACAAAATTATGGCTTGCAATCACCTTTCACGCAAGCTCTATTAGATAACATATTCACGGGAATGATTCTTACACCATGGGATTGTCGGCAGACTATAGGTATGTTGTTGACACCAACCCAAAAGTTATTGTGGGCAGACAGATGATATAAACTCTGTATGCAAGAAGCTCTGAGAAACCTGGAGCGTCAAGACAGCGATCCACTTCAGAACATTACTATGGAACAAATGACAGGCCAGGGACTGTTTGTGGATGTTAGATTGCAAGCTCGGCTGCCCTTAGAAGCCTTGCAATTAGTTGGGCGACTAGCGTTGAATGCGTTGCGAACAGTCCCTGAGGAGGGAAAGAGGCAACCATCTTACACTCAAATTAGACAAGGGAGAGATGAACCATATATGTCTTTTGTTGATCGTCTGAGAGACACTTTGAATAAAGTGTATACCAATGAAGAGGCAAAACTAGCAGTGTTGTTGAATTTAGCGGTAGAAAATGCCAATGTAGATTGTAAAAGAATTTTGTTAACTTTGCCAAAAGAAGCAACGTTAGTACAAATGGTAGAAGCCTGCAACAGAGTAGGCTCTGCCACGCATCAGGCAGAAACACTCGCAAGTGCCTTTGCAGCAGCAATTAAGCCATTTATAAATGGAAAAGGGGAGAAAAAATGTTTTAATTGTGGAAAACCAGGCCATTTTAGAGCTCAGTGCAAGGCCACAAGGAAAGGACCTAGGCAGATTGAGACAGGTCATAAATCCTTCCAACAAGGACCCTTTCAGCAAGGAATAGGCCCAGCAGGAGCACCATGTGGTCGATGTCAAAAATTTGGTCATCAAGCCTCAGAATGTTGTTCAAAGTATCATCGGGATGGTATGAAATTGGGAAACGGGCGACCGAGCGCGAAGGCACCCCACACGACGACACAAATGGGGAAGCACCACCAGGCTGCTTGGCAAGCCTCAGCGCCCAAACCAGAGGGAGCGCCGGAATGGACGTGGAAACAACAGTAGAAGTTACCTTATGGGACATGTCGGTTTATGATGTCCCGACTAACGTGAATGGACCATTAGGATATGGATTGAGTGCTTTGTTATTAGGACGATCTTCAGCAACAAAGTAGGGACTTTTTGTTCTCCCTGGAGTCATTGACGAAAAAGGCCATATTGTGCCAACCACTAGTCCTTGGAACACACCTGTTTTTGTGATTCCAAAGAAAAGTGGAAAATGGAGACTATTACATGACTTGTAAGAAGTCAATAAGGTTATAGGGGACATGGGAGCCTTGCAACCAGGGCTACCATCTCCCTGTATGATACCGAAGTATTGGAAGCTTTTGATTAGAGATCTCAAAGATTGCTTTTTTACAATCCCTCTGCATGAAGATGATGCCAAACATTTTGCATTCTCAGTCCCAAGTACAAACAATGCGCAACCCATGCAAAGATATCATTGGACAGTATTGCCACAAGGCATGAAAAATTCGCCCACGATGTGTCAAATTTGTGTAAATTGGGCTTTACAGCCAATCAGAAAAAGCTGGCCTCAATATTTCATCTATCATTATATGGATGACATATTGTTGGCTGGTGATCAATTAAATCCGGAAGAAATGATCGGGGAGCTCGTTGAGCTTTTGAGGCAAAGTGGGCTGCAAGTGGCGCTGGAAAAGATACAAACTGAAGCGCCTTGGAGGTACTTGGGGTGGATGATCACTGAAACGTCGGTGACCCCTCAAAAGGTTGAATTAAGAATTCAGATTAAAACATTAAATGATGTACAAAAATTGGTAGGAGACGTTAACTGGATTCGACCTATTTGTGGGATCACAAACCAAGATATGGAGCCTTTGGTTCAGCTCTTGCGAGGGGATAGCAGGTTAAACTCTCCTCGGCAATTGACCAAGGAAGCCTGGGAAGCAGTAGCAAACATTTCTGAAAAGGTAACTCAAGCATTTAGTTCTAGGATAGACCCCTTGATAGGGATCACTTTGGCAGTAATCAATCATGAGCGACATCCCTATGCGCTTATAATACAGTAGATAACAAAGCTAGAATCAAAAGCGGACCCATTGAGAATTTTAGAGTGGGTCTTTTTACCTCAGTAGCACAGAAAAACCATCACCATGAAAGTAGAGTGTTTTGCAAATTTGATTATGAAAGGGCGCAACAGAATTACTGATATATCGGCAAAGGACCTGAAAACGATTTTAATACCATTACAACAAGAATATTTGACTTGGGCTTTGCAGCACTCTGTTCCCTTCCAAACTGCATTAGCAGAATTTGAGGGTGACATTTAGATTCATTATCCATCACACAAAATGTTTACCTTAAAAAAAAAAAAACCCAAAAAAACCCCCCACCAAACATGAAGTAGAAGAAAAATCAAAGTGTAGTCAATATCCAGTTCCAGGTGCTACAGTATTTATGGATGGTGGTGGGAAAACAGGCAGGGCAGCAATAGTATGGCGAGAGCAAGGAGAATGGAAAGAACGGGTGCTTGTCGTGCCAGGATCAGTTCAAAGGGTAGAACTACAGGCAGTAATTGAAGCCTTTAAATTATGGTCTGAAGAACTTGTGAATATAATTACTGATTCTTTATATGTAGTTGGAGTGCTCCAAAGATTGGAAGGTTCAATCCTCAGACAGGTACAGCAGGAACAGCTATATCAACAATTTAGAACACTTTGGTTTTTATTGCAGAACAGACGACATCCTTATTACGTTATGCATATACACAGCCATACCAGCCTTCCAGGGGAATTGGTGGAAGGAAATGCAAGAGCTGATCGGCTGACTGCCGCAGTATGGGCTGGACCTGCTCCGGACCGTTTAGGTCAAGCACAAGCCTCTCATGCCTTTTTCCATCAATCTGCCAAAGTTTTAGCGAGACAATTTAATCTAAGTGCAGGTGACGCTAGAGCTATTATACAGACTTGTGCTGATTGTCAACAAATAGGCCCAGGAATCGCGATTACAGTTAGTCCCCGACGATTGCATTCGCTACAACTATGGCAGATGGATGTGACACATGTTGCTGACTTTGGAAGATTTAAATATGTTCATGTTTCAATTTGTGATAAACTGTAAACTGTTTTGTTCATCAAACTTTGTGTATAGGTGTTATACAATGAAGTCCTGTGATATGTGTTAGAACCATGTTTGCTAAAGTTTTCTTAAAGCATTAAAGTTTAGATGGTAATGCTAAGAATGAAAGAACTGTATAGTCAGATGGAACGGCATGATAAGAAATCGTTGCTTAACACCTTGAATACCCCTGGCTACAAGACAGAACAAGCCTGGCAACAAGACAAAACAAGCCCGGCAACAAGACAAAACAAGCCCAGACAAGACAAAACATGCCCTGAGGTAGAAGGGGAGGGGGGCGCGGAGTAGACTGCAATTGGAAGATTGGAGAGAAGGCGCGAGTGAAAAAAGGTATAAAGAGAGGACTGAAAGACTGTTAAGTTGCCGGCCGTTGGTGGAGCAGGAGACTCCCCGGTCGCCCAGCGCTGTTTTGCTTACTGGTCGCTTGCTTTAATAAACCAAAAATTTCTAATTGACTAGCCTCTGTCACTCAATTGGACAGGTAAATTTATAACAAATTGATTGCTATTCTGCAGTAGTTTGGGCCACTGCACAAACAGGAGAAACTAGTAGGCATGTACAAAAGCATTTGCGAGCTGCATTCGCAGCCCATGGTATACCCCTACAAATTAAAACCGATAATGGTCCTTGTTACGTAGCCCAGTCAACCCAACCATTTTTTGCTCAATGGGGAGTGACGCATGTTACTGGAATACCACATCCCCCAACTGGACAAGCTATTGTTGAACGAATGAATCATTCCCTGAAGTGTTTATTGCAAAAACAAAGAGGGGGAGAGGCTACCACACCACCCCAAGAACGTTTGAATAAAGCGTTATATGTGTTAAATTATTTCCGTCTAGCAGAAGGAGAAACATGTAAAAGGAATGACAGGAAGTCTGTTTGGGTTAACGCAAAATGTGCAAGTAAAAGTTAAAAATTTGGAAAAGAATGTGGGAAGGACCTTTTCAACTGCTAACCTGGGGACGAGGTTATGCTTGTGTCATTACAGATTCTGGAACTTGTTTGGTACCCGCAAAATGGGTAAAACCATGGGTGAAACAGTCACCATCGTCATCGTCGGACACATCTTGACACTATCAGGTGTCATCGCAATCTGGATGCCACCTCAGCCAAAAGAAAATGTATGGGTAAATCACACTGAAATTAGCAGTATCATGAGAGGAACATGGAAAGCTTTTAGGGCAAACCGCTCTATAACTACAAATCCTTTGGTAAGATATAATATTGGTTTTCATAGCTTTATACAAGCACTTTTTCCATCACTAGAAGTAGCTTCTATCGCTAGGAGTACTACAGCTAGAATTGTTTGCCTTGTAACATTCTGCTATTAATTTAAGCATAGTTGATATGAGACTGCTGGATTATGGTAAGATGCCGTGTGAAGAAAACCTACGAACCAATAGATGGGGTGGCTGTGGCACGTGCAGCACGTCTGGCCAGCGGGCACATGCGTCATAGGCTCCCTGTGTTGAGAGGTGGCAACCGAGGCGTGTTCCGACCCTCGCTGGCCACGTGTGTCGAAACTCGTTCCTTGGCAAATGTATAAATACTGGGATTTCCCGAAGAGCAGGGGGATCGGTGTACAGCAAGGCCACCGTTGCCTCCGTGGGGACGCCCACGTAAAGCTGGCACCTACCGACTGCTGGGCTGAGTTCGCGGCACAGGACGATACAAGAATGTACAGATGGTCCATCTTCCTCACAGTCCTTGGGTTACAAATGATCCATCACGTTTTGTTTATAGATAAACAAAAAGGGGGAGATGTTGGGATCACCCTGCATGGCTCGACCTTAAGGAGAAGGAGCTGTGGCACTGAGAAGCTGGTAAACAGCTGGATAGCTGCACGGCTCGGCCTTGAGGAGAAGGAGCTGTGGAAAACAACTAAGAAGAAGCGAGGAAAACAGGAACACCTGCAAGCAGCGAATCCTGACTGTGTGAGAGGCGCATGGACAGCGCGTGATATTTTGTATATAGCCAACTGCAATAGTGTGTGTAACAAGCTGTAACCAATCATGAGTGTGTGCGCAGTGACTAAGTGAAAATTATGATATATATTGGAGTCAGACAAGACAATAAATGGCTTCGGAATATAACTCTCATAGAGTTGTGAAGTCCATCCTTCTCCCGCACCGGGTCTCAAAGAAAAAGGCCCAAATTGTGAGGAAAGAAGTCCAAAAGGACAACGAGCACTGGGGAAAGAAAGAAAGGAAGGAGGCTATATGCCAAATAGCAGTACCCGAGACAAAAAAAACAGTTAGGGGGATTTCTAGGAATGGCCGGATTCTTCCAAATAGGGATCCCCAATTTTGGGCTCATAGCCAAACCCTTATATGCAGCCACAGAAGGCCCAGGGGAGTTTTTAGAATGGACTCCAGAGTGCTGGAGTAGTTTTGATGGAATTAAAAGACAATTAATGGAAATCCCAGCCTTGGGCCTCCGTGAGAGACAACAAGTGGCTTCGGGGCTGATGACTCGGATGCTTAGAAGCTGGAAAAGGCCGGTAGCCTACTTTTCAAAACAACTGCATGCAGAGAGTAAAGGCTGGCCAGCTTGTCTTTGAGCTGTAGCCGCCACTGTTCTGTTAATTCAAGAAGCCCAGAAGCTCACCTTGGGACAACCAAGAACAGTACTAGTCCCACATGCAGTGGTGGCTATTTTAAACAAAAAAGGACACCACTGGATTTCTCCAAACCGACTGACCAAATTCCAAGCCACGTTAATAGATCCAGAAGATGTCACCCTAAGTGCTGAATCAACTCTAAACCCTTCCACTTTTTTGCCGGTGGTAGAACAGGAACATTTACAACATGACTGTTTAGCAACTATTGAACATGTTTATGCAAGCAGGCCAGACCTGAGAGATGAGCCATTGAAAAATGCAGATTTAGAACTATTTACAGATGCCAGCAGCTTTATATGGAATGGAGAAATAAAATAATATTTGCCTAGCGTAGGCTTTTGGCAACATCTCTCGCCCATCAGGTAATGTCCATTTCCCTTGTTCCACTCTAGCTCCTATTTTCTCTAATTTTGCTTGTTCCTCCAAGGTAAACTTTTTCTCCTTTTCCTCTTGTCCTCTTTCACTAGTGTCCTCCCTTGTTTGTGTATGATTAATTTTAACAGTTTCAATCCTCAAGGTTGCTTCCTGAGCCTCCTTATCCGCTAAATTATTTCCTCTAATTCGATAATCTAATCCCTTTTGGTGTCCCCTCACATGCACCACGGCTATTTCCTTTGGTTCTCTTAACACTTTTAAAATTTTTACTATCAACTCCTGATGTATTAAGTTCTTTCCTTGAGTGTTAATCAGGCCTCTTTCCTCCCAAATTTTTCCAAAAGTGTGGACTACTCCATATGCATATTTGGAATCCGTGAATATGGTTCCTCTTCTTCCTTTTAATAATTCCAGGGCCCTACATAGGGCATAAAGCTCACAAGCCTGAGCTGACCATGATGGACTCAGAGGTCCTGATTCCACAAGTTCTAAGTCCTTGTCAATTATTGCATATCCTGATTTTCTCTTCCCTTCTGTTACTCGGGAGGGTCCATCTACAAACAATTTTTCTCCTCCTTCTAATTCAGTATCTCTAAGATCGAGCCTTACTTTTGTCTGAGATTCTATAACTTCTAAACAATTGTGTTATAGCGCTACTGCTTCTGAGGGTTCTCCAAACAGGAACTGCGCGGGGCTTTGGGTAGAGGTCACTCCTAATTCCAAATTAGGTGAATCTATCAAGATGGTTTCATATTTCAAAAGTCGACTATCTGTCAACCATTTCTCTGCCTTCTGTTGGAGGACATTCCTAACGTTATGTGGCGTATATACCTTTAGAGGTGCACTAAAGGTAATTTTCCTAGCTTCCTCTGCCAATAATGCCGTAGCAACTAGGGCTTGGAGACATGCTGGCCACCCCCTGCTCACCGGATCTAATAATTTGGATAAATATCCCACCGCTTTTTTCATTCCCACCCAATCTTGGGTAAGGATCCCATAGGCTGTTTGGTTATCGGTGTTCACAAAAAGATAAAAAGGTTTTTCCAAATCTGGGAGACTCAAGACAGGTGCTTCTACAAGGGTTCTTTTAATTTCCCCCAGCTTCCTAGTGTCTTCCTCAGACCACTTGAATTGATTGTTAGATAATTTCTCATACAAAAATTTTACCTTTTCACTATAATTCTCAAGCCAGTCTCTACAATATCCCAATAATCCTAATACCTGTCTTATTTCCTTTTTAGTCTGTGGAGGTCTTAGGATTAAAATACCAGAAACCCGGTCAGGATCTAATTTCTTTTCTCCTTTGCTTAACCAATGTCCCAAATATTTTACTTCTTGCTCTGTAAATTGTCATTTCGAGCGGGACATTTTTAATCCCTTTTTCCCTAAAAAAATTCAACAATCTAATGGTAGCTTTTCGGGTCTCCTCTTCAGTTTCTCCTGCTACCAGTAAATCATCAACATATTGTAATAATTTTACCTCCTCACGTACTGTGAAATCTTGTAAAATTTTCTCTAAGGCCTGTCCAAATAAATTTGGTGACTCCGTAAACCCTTGTGGTAACACAGTCCACCTTAACTGTTGTTTTCGTCTTGTTTCGGGGTCTTCCCATTCAAAGGCAAAATAATCTCTGGACCCCTCATTCAAGGGACAGGCCCAAAAGGCATCCTTCAAATCTGTTACACTATACCAGATATGTTTAGGAGACAGGTGACTCAATAAAGTATAAGGATTTGCCACGACAGGGAATTTGGTGATTGTTCGCCGATTCACAGCTCTCAAATCCTGTACCATCCTATATGTACCATCTGATTTCTTTACAGGCAGTATCGGGGTATTATGGGGTGACATACACGGTTCCAAAGTCCCATTTTCCAATAATTTATCCACAACAGGTTTTAGACCTCTCCGGCCTTCTATAGATATAGGATACTGTTTAATTCTAACTGGCCTATGAGGGTCTGTTATTTGTACCTTGATGGGTTCCATATTTAATCTCCCAACATCTCCTTCCTTATACCATACTTGGGGGTCAATATTTTCCTCATCAAGTTGGGTTAAGGTACATAAGTTAATATGTGACCGATCTCCTTGGCTCTGAATAGTTAGGTTTAGTTTTAAAATCAAGTCCCTCCCTAATAGGTTATATTCTGCTTCTGGTAATAAAAGTAAATCATTTAAACAAATTTTTGTCTCTGTCTCAATCTCTGCTTCTTCTAAGATGGGGACTTTGAAGGGTTCTCCTTTTGCACCTATTACTCACATCTGGGCTTTTCCTTTTCCTACCCCTTTTGGGAGTTTCTGAATCATTGACTTTTCAGCCCCAGTATCTACTAAAAATAAAAATTCTTCTTTTTGGGGACCTACTAATAGTTTTATCAAGGGCTCTGTTGATGTTGAGGTCCCCAGAAGATATAGCCCCTGACACCCCTAATCCTCTTTGAACATTTTCTCATCCCGTTCCCGTTTACGGCAGTTTTTCTGAACATGTCCCTTATTGTTACAGTAGTAACAGACGGGGATTGTGGGTTTGTCTTGATGAGATTGTCCCTGGGGTGGCTGTTCTGGTCTCTTATCTTTTTTCTCTCCCAGCTGAGTCTTACTCCTCTGACTTTCCCTCACTGCTGCTACAAAAATTCTTGCCTTTGCTTTTTGTTTTCCTTCGTCCCTCCTGACATAAACCTTTTGAGCTTCTCTTAGTAATTCTTCCAACCCTCTCTCTTGCCAATCCTCTATCTCCACCCAGAGGTACTTCCCGTAAAGGATACAAAGACGCTCTGGGTGCTCAGTTTGGGATCCTTCCCTTAGACTTGAATTCGACCCCGGGGCCGTAGGGGAAGTCGTCAGATTGGGTGACGGTATTTGACGGGTAGCTGGATTATACGGGGGAGGTAAGTGATCTAGGGGGTCCCACTCCTTCTTTTCCTTTTCCATGTGTTGCCCCCCTACGGTCTTATTTTCCCCTACTCCTGTTTTAAGATTAAAAATGCCCACACGGGCCTTTATCCATAAACTAGCATACTCGCTCTCCTCTTGGCAAAACGGTTCCTTAGAATTTACATACAGGTTTAGCGCCTGACAAACCCAATCCTCAAATGACCCAAATACAGGCCAAAAAACGTGGGGTCTCAAGGGGTTCTTTGGCCATTTTACCATACAATATTTAACTAATTTATCTTTTGTCTTCCCTTTTCTAGGGCCCTTATTATTCCAATGTTTTAACATTATTCCTAATGGACTCTCCGGAGGTATTTTTAGTAATTCGCTCCCTTTCTTCTGCTCCTGGGTTCTCGATTTCGTCTGACTCATCTAGGAATTTTTACTGTGGCAATTCCTACAGCCCTTGGTTACCAATAAGAGTGTCTTGCAGGGGGTTTAGGACCTATCACCCACCCAGGAATCCCACAGGAATCGCTTCGGAACTAGGTTCCGTCTCAGTCACACCCTTACACACACAGGCAACCGAATCCCACCCAACCGAGCGGTATACAACTTAAATACTTACGACTCCGTCGTCTTCGTTCGGATCTGAACGGTATACACCTTAAATACTTACGACTCTGTCGTCTTCGTTTGGATCTTTGCGCGCAGAATTACGGGCAAAATAAACTGCTGCAGCCGGCAAGGGAGCTCATAAAAAAATGAAATTCTTTGCTTGCCCCTATTCAGGTTCAGGATGGCGTTAGTCCCGACCTGACCCGATCAGGAGCCACCAAAAGGTGGGGCGCCCCTCCTAGACCAAGTCAGAATTCAGGAACCAAGACCATCCCGGACGAGCCCCCAGTTGTGATAAATGATTGAGTCCCAAACAGGATTCCAGTTCAAATTTACAATTTATTAAACGAATAGAGGCAAGCAAACAGCGCTGGGTGCGCCGGGAGTCTCCGCTCCACCAAGACGCACACCTTCACTTCTTACAATTCCTTCCTTTATACTTTTCTAGGCTTCGTTTCTCGCTTTTCTCCGCCTTTTTCTTGGAAGATGACTCCTTCTCTAAGTGCGGCACCACTTCCCCGGCCTGCGCATGCTTCATCCTTTTTTAGGTGGTCGTCTGGTGGTCGTTGGGAGGAAGATGCTCCTCTTCGTCAGTGCACTGTACATGACCTTTCTGTTTGCGCATGCGCTCTGTTATTCTACTTATATAATGCTACCTTATTTGGCTATACATCTTCTCGACATTTCTGCGGTTATCTACAACACGGGTTTGCACTAGTATATCAGGAGCTAACATACACGCATCAGGAAGCTACATAAGCTACTCATATCAAGAAGTTACATAAGCTATACATATCAGGAAGTTACATAAAGATGATGGTTTCTTCTATTTAACACCACTCCCCTGGTTATGGTCATGCCCTACATACATTCTTTTATTTCAATATAAATGACATTTGCTTCAAGCATATACGCACTAGATTTTCTTTACACGAATCACTCATTCCTCACACCACCCAAGAAGAAGAAGGGGGTGGTCTGCCGGGTGGCAAAACGCTCAAAAACCCTGTGGGAGGGGAAAGCGGACGGGGCGGGGCGGCGGCGGGCAGCGAGCGGGCAGCAGCAGCGCAGGGCATCCGAGGACACCATCGTGCCCACTTTGGGGCTCGAGTGACCCGGAAGCCGTTGGGGCCGCCGGGGGGACAGCGACGAGCGTGCAAGACCGCGACACCGCGCATGCGCGGCTCCCAAACGCCAGTACCGGTATTTGGTCGCCGCCGGGCGCCCGCCCCAGCTCCGCTGTTCCCACGGGGCGGCCGCAGCCCGGCGACCGCTCCGCCCCGCCCCTGGCTCTCCCCGGCCACCCGGGGCAGGGCAGCGGCAGCCCCTCCCCCGGCAGCCCCCCCCGTGCAGGAGGGCCCGTCCCCACCGGCCTCCCCTCCCGCACCGGGCGCTGCTGCAGCCCCGGCCCGCAGCTGGAGCCCGCCCGGAACGGGGCCGGCGCGCGCCGCTGCACCGCGCATGCGCGGCTCCCGGGCCGCGGCACCCACGGCTGGGCGCCGGGCGGCAGCAGCGAGCGCGGCAGCGCGCGCGGGTCCCGAGCGGAGGAGGGGTGAGGGGGCCGGCGCGCGCCTGGGGGTCCCGGGGACCCGCGGGGAAATAGGGCGGGGGCCTGGGGGCGTCCGAGGGGCTGGGGGTGGCGGCCTTTGCCGGCCTCCGTGTAAACGCGCCCTCGGCTGGTCTCGGCCACGCTTACGGGGTTGGCCTGCGCGCGGCGGAACGGCGGCCGCCAGGGTGGGGTGGGAACGCGGAAGCGGAGACGGTGCTTCCGCCCGCGTACGCGGCGTCGTAAGTACTGCGGGTACGGGGAGCGGGGCAGGCGAGGCGGGCGGGGCCGGCAGTCGGTGGCTGGGGACTGAGCCTGGGCCCGGCCTTGAGGGGCTGCGGGGGCCGGCGGGCTCCTCCAGCGCCCGTGCCGGGAGGCGGTAGAGGGGCTCGGGGTCGTACCTGGAGCCGTTCAGCGCCGCAGAAGGGGGGTGGAAGAGGGGGCAGGGTGGACACAAGCCAACCCCGTCTCGCACGCGATGCAGCGGGGCCATTCAGCGCGGCCCACAGCAGCTCCCCAGCTTTCTCCTTGCTCCCTTGGGCAGGGTGGATGCGAGGACGTGGGAAAACACCCCAACTCCCAAGCTCACGCCAGCCCGCAGATCCCCAGCAGCCCGGACCTGCTTGGGGACCACAGGGCGGCAGGTGGCTGTGCCCGCGGGCGTACGGCTGTACCTGTGGCTGTGCCCGCGGGCGTACGGCTGTACCTGCGTCAGCACACGTGGTCCTGGGCGCCCCAGAAAGCGAGCAGGGTGGCACATCTGTGCGCAGCCGTGCGGCAATGCGTTCCCCTGAGTGCACCCTCGTGTCGGTGTGTGATCGAGTGCCAGGGTAGGGCGGCATCCCCGTGGGTTTCCCTCCCTGACAGTGCCTGCGGCCATGCCCCTCACACCCTGATGGCTCCTGACACGCAGGTGCAGCCATGCAGATGGACGCGGTGAAGGAAGAGCTCCGCATGCTCCGGGAGCGCCTGGCCCGGTGTTCCGCTGAGACGCAGAGGCACAAGGGGCTGCTGCAGTGTCTGGTAGGTGTGGACTGTTCCCCTTATCGCGGTGGCTGGGGCTGCGAGACCTGAGCCCCTGACCCCTCCTTTCCTCACACAGGGGAAGAAGCAGGAAGAGCTGATGGGAAACATGGGGAAGCTCAGCACGGAGGTCAGTGTCCCCTCCTCTGCCCATGTCCCAGAGACAAGTCGGTGGGAGCTGAGAGGTTTGAAGGGACTTCTGGAGGTCATCTTGTCTTGTCCAAGCCCCCTGCTCAAGGAGCGTCACCTAGCGCACCTTGCCCGGCGGCTGTGGGCAGAAGCGTGATTGGGGAGGAGATTTTCCCCAGAATATGGGGGCACCCATCGCTTCCCTGTGCCTGGCCTTGTGAGTCGCGCCGTCTCCTAGTGCCCCGGGGCAGTGGGGTAGCAAGTGGGCCTGGCCCTGGGGCTGGAGAGGGGCGAGGGTGCCCAGGTCCCAACCCAGCCGCCAGCACGATGCGCCCGGTGTTTTGCAGGTGGAAAAGCACTATGGCCAGATGAAGGCCTGGCTGCGGGAGGATAAGCGGGAGAATGAGGTAGTGGCAGAAAGGGCTGGGGGAAAATGGGCAGATGCGCATAGGCCCTGGGCTGAGGGGGCCTGGAGGAGGGCCGCAGTGGGCTCGGGGACTCAGGCCCTTCCTTCTCACAGGTGCTGTCTGAGGACATAAAGAGATTTGAAGAGGCACTGGCCCAGGAAGAGGCGTGGTGAGTTGGGCCCCTCGCCCCACACAGGTGCCCAGGGGGTTGTCTGCAGCACCCGGAGCGCTGGGGCTGCCAATGCTGGTGCCAGGCAATGGGGTGGGGGGAATGTGCAGCACGCAGCGTGACAGGGGAGCCCAATCCCTGCCCGGGCTGGTGCATGCTTGGAAGGGGATCCCCCCGCGTGGCCGTGGAGGTCTGCAAGTCGTCCAACCGAGCCCTGTTGCCTGCAGGCACCAGCAGAGGAAGGCGGCGGCAGCGGCGCCAGGGACTTTGCTGCCAGAGGTGGTCGAAGTACAGCTGGTAAGGGGGAGAGGCTGTGCAAGCCCCTGGCCCAGCCAGCGTGGCTCCCTCTTGGGGAGAGGGGTCCATGCAGGTCACAGCCACGCACGGGCTATACTCCTGCGCAAGGGGGAGGCCAGGGGCACCGTGCAACTCCAGCTGCCCCGGCTGTGCGTCAGTGCTTGACAAGTGTCCTTGCTCTGTGTTGACCTGCAGGAGAGGGTCCTGCTGTCGAGGAGGCGTGGCTTCATTTATTGGTTGCAGTGAGTGTCTCCACTGGGTCCCCTCTGCCCTGGGGCCTGCTCCTAGGCTGGACACCTGCTCCAGCCGGCCGCTCGGGGGCTCAGAGATCCAGGCTGCTGGGGAGCTGCTGGCCGGCTGTGGGCTTTGCAGCCGGGTAGCACTCAGCGTCCGTTTCCCTGGGCCGGGGCGTTTTTCCGGGCTCGCGGAGTCTCATGTCCCACCCTGCCAGAGGCAGCAATGAGAAACGGGTGGTGGGGAGGCAGCCCGTGGGGCTCCCAGAGCGGCCCCCTCCATCCCAGCAGCCAGATGCGCTTGGGATGCATCCAGCCTGCCTTGTCTCCCATCCCTCTTCTGTCCCACAGGACACTCTGCCTGCTCTTGGTCACCCTGCAGCTGGCCGTCGGCTTCGCTCTGTCCGCTGCGGTGCTCTATGCCTCGCGCTATGACCACGAGTTCTTCTACTCCCTGCTGTTGCGTGTGCTGCGTGAGGAGCCCTACACCGACCTGGCGTACGCACTGGGAAAGATCCTCCCCGTGGTCAGTGAGGGGCTGCTGCCCTTTTGACAGCTCCCCCCCAATAAAGCCTTTTCTGTCTCCACGTCTGTGTGCTCGGCTGTGTCTGTTGGGGTGCAGGGAGAGGGACGTGCCCCACGTGCGGGTCCCTGCAGCCCCTCGAGGCCAGGCCCAGTCTCCTCCGCTAGGCACTGGACACCGCCACCCTGCCTGCCGCAAGCCCGGTCCCTGTGTGCCAGCCTCGCCTGCCCTCCCTCCCCGCCTCCCTCCCCACGTTCCCAGAGTATTTATGGCAGCAAGAAAACCAGCTGTGCTCTACAAAATTCTCCCCATTCATCCCACCCAGCTCAGTAAAGCATTAGCATTACAAGGCTTTTCTTGGCTCCAGGTCCGTGAGAGAACCAAGAGGGCCAGCCCAGCACTCCTGCAGCTGCTCAGCTAAGGGGCAGGCACAGAGCAAAGCAAAGACTGAGTAGAGCTTTGGAGAGGATCTGCTTATCAGTCTTGTTTCCTTCTCTCTTGCTGTCCTCTGAAGCTGTTTTTATCTCAACCCACGAGTTTTTTCCCAATTCTCTCCCCTGTCCCACTGGGTGGGAGCGGCTGCGTGGTGCTTAGTTGCCGGCTGGGGCTAAAGCACGACACACAGAAAGGAGAACTTAGGGCTTTGGTGGCAGCTCTGGACAAAGGAGCTCTCGCCTCCCATGGGCAGGCGGGGGCTCGGCCATCTGCAGGAAAGCCGGGCTCCACCACACCTAACGGTTCCCTGGGGAGACAGACGCCATCATTCCGAACGTCCCCCCTGCCCCTACCTTCTTTATATACTGAGCACGACGTCACATGGTACGGAACATCCCTTTGGCCAGCCTGGGTCAGCTCTCCTGGCTGTGTCCCCTCCCAGCTTCCCGTGCACCCCGTGCCTTCTCTCTGGCAGGCCCGCATGAGAAGCGGAACATTCCTTGACCGCTTAGCAAGCGCTAAAAACATCGCTAGGTTACCAATATTCTTTTCATCCCAAATCCAAAACATAGCCTCATACTAGCTTCGAGGAAGAAAGCTAACTTTATCCCAGCTGAAACCAGACACCTGGTCGTTGCCCCAGCTCTCCTCAGCTGTTTATGATCAAACAGCCCCACAGCTGCCCCAAACAGCTTCAGACATGGCCTCGGCCCACAGACACCCATGGCAGCTACCTGCCCCCACACACCCCTATCTCCTCAAAGTCTCCACGTGCCTTCTGGACACCCATGATGTCCCCAAAGACCCCACTTAGTGCCCCTGTCCCTCCCTCACCTCCAAACACCCTGGGCCTTTACGGGTACCCTCACTCCAAAAATTACCCCAAATACCCCAGGTACTCCTAACGCCTCCTCTTTATGCCCGTTCCCTCCCTGCCCTCAGACAGTCCCCAGTACCCCCCATGTCCCCAAACACCCCTCTAACTGCTCCTTCATTCTCTGATCCCCCCAGACATCCATATGCCCCCGCTCCCCTTTACCCTCCATCTGCCCACCACCCCCAGCTCCCCATATGCCCTGTCTACTAGCTTACACATCCCAGACCTGCCCAAGATGCCCTTGGTCCTCTCCACTACCCCCCCAGTGCCCCCAAGCCCCTCAGTTAACCCCAGGAATCCAGCCCTGAAGGTGCCTCTGCTTCCCCCCACGCAGTCCCGACACCCCCAGTTCCCCTCCCAGGCATCCCGGATTCCTGCTCGGATGTCTTCAGTCTGCTCACATACCCCCTAAATACCACTGGTCAGAACACCCCAACCTCTCAGTTCCCCCCTTCAGACACTTGCAATCCTTCGAGTTCCACGCAGGCTCCCCATGTCTCCTCAGTTCCCTCCTGCACACCCTCCATTGCCTTCACTTCTCCCCAGACACCCCCGACCCCCTCGGTTCTCCCACCCAGACCCTCCTGATCCCGTCACCTCTCTCCAGACGCCCCGCTCCTTTCAGGTGCCCCAGGTACCTGTTCCCCCCAAGGCCCTACAGCCTCCAGAGCCCCCCGGCGCGGTCCCCGGCGGGGCGCTGCACTCACGACACTGGGCGGGTGGGCTCACTTGGGGTCAGACGGGGATGGGGGAGAGGCATTTACAAGGAAGGGCCATGGACAGGAGTTCTTCCCCCTGCCACAGCCCGGGGGGAGGGTGACGGCAAGGAGCTACTGCCCCCCCAAAAAGGGGGAGGCTGAAGGGAGGAGCCGTTTCCTCCCCAAAAAGGAGCAGTGACACAGAAGCGGCACATAGAAAGGGAACTGGGAACGACGCACGGGAAAAGCTCAATCCAGCCGGTGGCACCGAGCACATCCAGAGTTTGCCCACTTCCTTCCTATCTCTCGTTTGCTCTTTACAGTGGTCCCCGCTGGAGAGTTTTGTCATTTCTGCCCTGATTTTGGTGCGGTAGCGGAGTTTTGCTCTCACGGGAGTCTGCAAAGGCAGAAGCGAGCGCGGGAGCGGCTGTGTGCTCGCCTGTCCCACGGGAAGGGCTGCAGCTGACCAAAAGGGGGGCAGCGGGAGGGCACACACACACTCGCATGACCTTTGCCTTGGGATATGGGTCTGTGCTGGAGGGACTGGGCCTCTGGAGATCCCCCAGGCTCTTGGCTGTGGCATCCCGCAGCCCTCGGGGAGTGGCCGGAGCGGCTGGGCAATGGTGCTAGTCCCAGGACACCCGGGCGCCTGCCGCCCCCGCCCTGGCCTGGCCTCCCAGTGCCCTGGCGACTGACTGGCGATGCCCTTTCTCACCACGGCTCCCTGCAACGTCTCCCGCTTGATTTGCGGAGGGAGCAGTGGGCAGAGCTGGTAGAAGCTGTTGAGGAGCACGTCGAGGCCAAGAAGGTACTGGGAACAGGAGGGATTTGTTGGGGGAAGCTCCATGTGCTGCTGACCAGGCCTTCCCCTCTCCCAGGCAGACCTCTTTCAGGGCGATGCAGAGGGTGGAGCAGCGGGGTCCTGAGAGCGTGGCTGCGCCTGTGCTTGGGGAGCCGCGTTAGGAAAGAGAATTATTTTACTATGAATATGTCAAAAGCGCAACTCAGCAGAATTCGATGGCTAGGTTCACTCCATCACTTATTCAACACGGAAAAAGCATACAAAGAAAAATCAAGTAAGCATTGGGTTAGAGTAATGTACACACAGATCGGGGGAAATGAGTTACACGGAGTCAGGGAAATCGAGTCAGAATGGTGTTGCTGTGGTTTATATAGGGGTTAGGGAAAGAAAACATCGGAGACCCTCCCGTTGAGTCAGGAGGTTCAGAGTGGACCCCCTTGCTTTCCAAACTCCTTCTCAGAGAGGAGTCTAGGTGTGGCTGAATCCACTCCTAGTCCCAGCCTTGGTCAGCGGTTTATGTCAAAAGGGATTAAGTGCAGGGATTGTGGTGTGATTAACATATGATTTTGTGTTTTGTATAGCTTTAGAACAGCAGCAATTTAAAATGCATACACACTGCTAAGGTAAACCACAATAATAAATTACAAAATTTAGTAAAAAGACTTAGTAATGCAACCACTTAGTTGAATTACACACAGATACACACATAAAGGTATACCTGTTAAAAATTCCCCTTGAGTTCAGTGCAATGTCCGTGTTGAATGCCTTTGCATTTCTCAATGGACAAGGCTTGCGTCTCAAGGAGAGGGGGGTTTCAGCCCAGGTCCCGTCGCCGGTCGTCAGCAACAGTCCTCGGAACTTGGCACACTTGAGAGTTGGCGAGCTCCAAGAGCCGTTCCCCTCCGAGCGAGATGCTGGTCACAGCCCGCTGCAGTCCAGGAGAGCTCAAAGGGCTTCGCTTAGGACCGCTGTTTAAATAGGGTCATGAGATGATTGACTTCAGGCATCAGTAAAATTTCCATCCTGCCCACAGTCCGCGTCGGTAGTGACCGGAATTCTCAATTTCCAGTAATGCTGGTACCAATGGTTCCAGGGCTGTCAGGGGATGATTAAGCTATTGCCGCTCTGCTTCCTCGCCCTGGCCAGGCAACTGCATTCCTGGTACGGTCAGTGCTATTCCCCCCCTTAGCTATGCAAGAGTGCTTGGTATGCCCAAGGGGCTCTTAACCGCCAGCCTTGCTGCAGAAAGACAAGACAATCTCCAGAGGTCCCTTCCAACCTCCACCAGTCCGTGATTCTGTCAACCGCCCAGTTCTGGGCCACCAGCCCCTCCAGCCGCTGGAGCTCCTGGCAAATCGCAACCGACACAGTTGTGGGAAGAAGAGCCGGACGCAGGCACCGAGCCCCTGACGCTGCCCCAGGCGCCGCAGCCGGGGGACATGGGCAGAGGAGGGGACAAACCTCCAAACCGAGCTCCTCCGTGGTTTCCTGCAGATCTTGCGTGGCAAAAGGAGGGGTCAGGGGCTCAGGTCTCGCAGCCCCAGCCACCGCGATAAGGGGAACAGTCCACACCTACCAGACACTGCAGCAGCCCCTTGTGCCTCTGCGTCTCAGCGGAACACCGGGCCAGGCACTCCTGGACCATGCGGAGCTCTTCCTTCACCGCGTCCATCTGCATGGCTGCACCTGCGTGTCAGGAGCCATCAGGGTGTGAGGGGCATGGCCGCAGGCACTGTCAGGGAGGGAAACCCACAGGGATGCTGCCCTACCCTGGCACAAAATTGCCCATGGACACGCAGTGTGCTCAGGGGAATGCACCACCGCACGGCTGCGCACAAGCATGCCATCCTGCTCAGCGGCTGCTGTGCCCAGCACTGCGGGCGCTGGCACAGGCACAGCCACGTACCACCTTGTCCTCCCCAAGCACAGGTACAACCGCGCTTTGCCATGCACAGGACCCGGCCAGGCGCAAACACAGTCAGGGATGCCCGGGCACGGCACCGGAGCCTCCCCCAGAGAGGGGCACCATCAGCCGTCTGCACTCACGTGCCTGCAAGGCCAAGCCAGCGGCCCGGTGTGCCCACGCGCACTACTTCCGTGCCCGGCTCGGCCTGGGCCAGCTGGGTGCTGAGCACATGGCAGGAGGTGGTGGGGGGACACGAGGGAGCACTGAGGAGAGAAGGAGCTTCCCCTGCCAGGCTTTGCCAGGCGGCCGTGGGGCCCCTCCTGCCGGCGTGGCTGCCCTGCCCTGGCGCCTCTGCATTAACATCCTCCCAGTGAGGGCGCAACGCCTCCCCCCACCCCAGAGCCCCTTCTTTTTGGTCCCCCAGCGGCACGCGCGCCCTGCCCACCCGGCCCTGCCTCAGCCCAGGCTACTGCCTTCCGCTCACCGCTCTCAACCACACAGGCACCCGGCCGCACCCTCGCTTGGCCACGGGCTGCGGGGACTCTGGGGATCCTCTGCCCTCACCCTCCTCTCGCCCGTCCGGGGCCTTCCACTGCACAGCCGGCACAGGACAGGTCGCTGGCGAGTACTCGCCGAACTCCTGGCCTGCAGCACCGAGGTTCCCCTGCAGATGCTCCCCTGCCTCTGGGAGGACCCCCTTTTATACCTGCCAGGGCGCCCGAGTCACAGGCCCACTGTGACATCACGGTGACACGGCCGCTGCTGCCCACTGTGACACAGCAATCGCATGCCTGGCGCTGGCACCAAGAGCTGACGTGGGGCCCAGCCGCGGCCACTGGGGACACGGGGCATCACTCTCAGCACCTAAGGGTTCGTAGCGCATGTGTGGGAGCGACCCTGGGTGTTGGCGTCTCCTCGTGGGTTAGGCCTGTCCAGTGGAGGTCCAGCTCCCTGCCTCATGTCCAAGCAGGAGCCAGGCTGCGCATGTACTCCCAGCAGGCACGTGCAGACACTCGCAGATATGCACGTGCACATGTGCATGGACGGCCGCTCCGCGTGGGCTCCAGCACAGGGCTCAGGCGTGCAGCTCCTGAACTATATGTACAAATAACGGGGTCGTAGAGCTGGTGTGCAACGCACCGATATACCCACAGAGCAGAGCTATTTGATTATTGCATATTTGCACAGATATGGGTGCTGAGTGGCATTCCACAAAGCTAACACAGCACACAAAGGAATTACGACATATTTATCTTGTTACTTGGTTAGTAAAAGCCCACCTAAGTCTACGGTCACTGGTTAGTGATTAGCGTAACACTTGCTATTGGTTAATTAGATTTAAATTAGCCTCGCTCGCTATGTAAATCAGCACGCATGCTCTTGGCAAGTAGAGGGGGCAACGTGCATGGTCCCTCAGTTGAGTCAGTGGTCGCCATCTCCCCCTGCCACCTTTACCTTTCCCCCAGTTACTGTGCATTTGGCTGATTTCGTACCAGTGCTTCCTCGTACCAAGATGTTTCCTTCATCAATCCTTGAAGTCCCTCTTTCCAGTTCCTCCTCCGGAGGTTGGCGATTAGTACGACATGCCAGTTTACACAAAGTAACCAGGCCTTCTGTTTCACAAGATCATTAGCGAAAAGTCTCATTTTCTGATGTACATCAGTTCCAGCTGATTACACAGCGTCATAAATACTCTGAGCATGGAGGGAGGCGGGGAGGGAGGGCAGGCGAGGCTGGCACACAGGGACCGGGCTTGCGGCAGGTGGGGTGGCGGTGTCCAGTGCCTAGCGGAGGAGACTGGGCCTGGCCTCGAGGGGCTGCAGGGACCCGCACGTGGGGCACGTCCCTCTCCCTGCACCCCAACAGACACAGCCGAGCACACAGACGTGGAGGCAGAAAAGGCTTTATTGGGGGGGAGCTGTCAAAAGGGCAGCAGCCCCTCACTGACCACGGGGAGGATCTTTCCCAGTGCGTACGCCAGGTCGGTGTAGGGCTCCTCACGCAGCACACGCAACAGCAGGGAGTAGAAGAGCACGGGGTCGTACCAGGAGGTGCAGAACCAGCCCTGGGCAGTTCTCATGGCAAGTCGACAGCCTGGAGAAGGATGAGCTCAGGTCTGGCTCTTTTGTCCAGGGCTGCTCCTGTACTGGGCCAGCCTGAAGGCAGCAGACATCTGCCATGCTCCTGAAAAGGCTCGCCCGTGAGGAGGTGTCTTGGTTTCAGCTGGGATAAAGTTAGCTTTCTTCCTCGAAGCTAGTATGAGGCTATGTTTTGGATTTGGGATGAAAAGAATATTGGTAACCTAGCGATGTTTTTAGTGCTTGCTAAGCGGTCAAGGAATGTTCCGCTTCTCATGCGGGCCTGCCAGAGAGAAGGCACGGGGTGCACGGGAAGCTGGGAGGGGACACAGCCAGGAGAGCTGACCCAGGCTGGCCAAAGGGATGTTCCATACCATGTGACGTCGTGCTCAGTATATAAAGTGGGGCATGAAGAAGGGAGGGGGGGGCATTCGGAGGTTCTCCTGCAGGGAATTTGGCATTTCGTCTTCCCAAGCAACCGTTACACATGATGGAGCCCTGCTTTCCTGGAGATGGCTGAACTCCTGCGTGCCGATGGGGAGCAGTGAATGAATTCCTTGTTTTGCTTTGCCTGCGTGCGTGGCTATTGCTTTACCTATTAAAGAGTCTTTATCTCAACTCACGAGTTTTCTCACTTTTACCCTTCCAATTCTCTCCCCTGCCCCACCGCGGGCAGGTGAGCGAGCGGCTGTGTGGTGCTTGGTTTCTGGCTGGGGTTAAAGCACGGCAGGAGGGCTGCAGACCCCTCCAGCACATCTGTGCCTGATAAGATCATGGAGCACATGCTCCTGGAAGACATGTCAAAACGTATTCAAGACAGGGAGGCGATTACAGACAGCCATCATGGCTTCACCAAGGGCAAATTGGACAGGAGCCAAAATGGATTGAGAGCAGCCCTGCAGAGAAGGACCTGGGGACCTGGTGGTTGGAAGAATGGACACATGTGCTTGCAGCCTAGCCCAATTGTATGGTGGGCCGCATCCAAAGAAGCCTGGCCAGCACGTGAAGGGAGAGGATTGTCACCCTCTGCTCTGCTCTCGTGAGACCCCACCATCCAGCTCTGGGATCCCCTGTACTAGAAAGATGTGGCCCTGTTAGAGCGGGTCCAAAGGAGGGCCACAGAAATGATCTAAGGTCTGGACCACCTCTCCTAGGAGGACAGGCTGAGACAGCTGGGGCTGTTCAGCCTGGAGAAGAGAAGGCTCTGGGCACGCCTTCCTGTGGCCTTTTGAGATGTAAAGAGGGCTTAGAGAAAGACGGAGGGAGACTTTTCACCAAGGCTTGTAGGAAGAGGACAAGGGGCAACACTTTTAAACCGAAAGAGGGTAGCTCTAGCTTGGACACAAGGAAGAACCGCTTTATGGTAAGGGTGGTGAGACACTGGAACAGGTTGCCCAGAGGACTTGTGGATGCTCCGTCATGGGAAGTGTTCAGGGTAAAGTTGGATGGGGCTTTGAGCAACATATCTGGTGAAAGATGTCCCTGCCCAGGGCAGGGGGGTTGGACTAGATGATCTTTAGAGGTCCCCTTCCAGCTCAAACCATGCTGTGATTCCAGGGCCTGGAGCAGCCCCCACCCAGGTGCTCGGCAGGGACAGCACATTCCCTCGCTGCCCAGACGGCCGTGGGCCAGGAATGTCCTTGTGCAGGCAGGAAGGCAGGGGAGGTGGTACAGGGCTGGCCAGGGAGCACTCTGGGTGCCTGCAGCAGCTCTTCCTGGCCTGGGCACAGCGGCTGGCCCCAGCACTGGTGGGAGGGAGGAAGGGAGGCAGGGAGGGAGGCCAGGACAGCAGCACGACTCGCCAGAGAGAGCCAGCCTCACTGCTGATCATTTCCACGATGCACAGGGTCACCTCTCTTAGCACTGTGTGAAAACGTATGCACCTGAGCAGCCCTGGGTGTATGGAGAGGTGGGAGTCTGCAGCGGGTGGTCCTGCAGCCTGAAGGGACCTGCACACCAGGCTGCTTGATCCCAGCCCTGGGAGCCTGGCCAGCAGTGGGCTTCCCGCTCCCTCGGCAGGCCCGCCCGGGTCTGTGCGGTGCCCACAGCCCCAGCTCCCTGATGCCTGTCCCGGGGGCCTGTGCACAGCACTCTCACAGCTCAGTCCTGCAGGCTGCCACACGCCCAGGAGGTGGCTGAGGAGCCTGTCGTGGGGCCGAGGGCCGAGTCCGGGTCTCGGTGTGCATCTGCAGCACCTGCACACCGGAGTTTGGTGGGGGGGCGGGCACTTCAACCGGCACTGGCTCTGGACTAACCCCTGTGGAACTACAGCCTGTTCTGAGGCACCGCAGTTCACTGCCATCAGCAGCTGGCAATGCCCGAGTGCAAAAAGGCATTTCCCTGATCTAATTCCATGTAAAAACTCTCTGACTTCTCACAAAGCTGCCTTCCTGCCCAGAGCACAGGGCATGCCACCGCCTGGCACGGGAGGAGGTGTGTAACGGCACAGCAGCTTGCCGGGGCCGCCCAAGGAGGTGCTGCTCTCTGTGCGCCCAGGTGCTTCTGGGTCCCTGGCCTCTGGGCGCTGCAGGCGGGGGCGGGGGCTACCCCCCCCCCGGGTGGCAGAGCAAGCCCCTCCCGGGTAGCCCCTCTGAGGTCATAACGGGCATGACCAGCCTGCTTTTGTGAGGTCATAGCGCGCTGCCCTCCCAGGGGCATAAAACCGCAGGCTGCAGAGGCGGGCAGCAGCGCGAAGCAGAACGCTTTCAGCAGCGAGCGCTTGCCTAGAGAAGAGGTGCTTGGGTCTCGGCAGGAGAGCAGGTTTTTGCCCTCCGCCTGTCCAGTGTGCGGGGGTTGCGGAGATGCCAGCCAGGTCGGGCAGGTGGGTGCAAGAGGGCCCGGAGAGCAGGGAGACATCAGGCCGGAAGCCTTGTGTGCTGCTTGGCTTCCCAGCCGGAGCAGGCAGCCGCAGAGCATGGGGCTGTCTGCATTACGGCCCTCCAGCCGGGCAGCCCAGCAACCCCCTTCCAGGGGCACGGCCCTGCCCCACCTCTGGGGAGAGCCAAGCAGGGCCAGGCTGCTTGCCCCTGTGTCGGGCCGGAGGTCTTTGTGTCCCAGGGCTGATGTGCAATGGGACAGACCTTCCCAAAGGCCCCTGGGCCCTCGGCTTGCAGCTGTGCTGAGCACAGGAAGCTGGTAGCAAGCGAGCTCCGAAACGGATCCCTGGCAAATATGTGTCCCAACCTTGGCCTTGGGTAACAACGGTGTTCCCGCTTTTTTAGACAATGCAACACCCACCAGAAGGGCGGGAGAGTCCTGAGGCTCCTTTTCCTGCTGTTTCCCATCCTGTCTGGTGAGTATCCCTGATGAAAAATGGTCCTCTCGGTGCTGGGGAGGGGGACCAGCTCCTGAGGAAAATAACCATCTCTTGCCAATGTGACCCGCAGCTCCTGTCTACTGCTGGGCCTCAACGGTGTGGGGAAAGGGAGCGTTGCGGGTGAGTGCCGCTTGCTGTGGGAAAGCCAACGCCTGCAAAGGCTCTGCCGTCCTGCCTCCCCTGGGGACATGGGGTGCCCGGTGAAAAACAGCCATCACCGCTGAGGCAGAGGGTGGGGGTGGCACTTCTGTTTGTCCTTCCATCCGCTTAGTGCCTGGATGGGGTTCAACATGGAGACGGATCTTCCCGAGTGACCCCCGCAGGGTGGCAGGCTGAAGCGGGGAGCACTTTGGCAGAAGGTGCCTTGGCTGCCTGCATACCTCTCGGAGAGCCTCGGAGAGTCAGACGGAGAGCCGAAAGATGCTCTGCTGAACGTGCCAGCTCTCCCTGGGGGAGTCTCCTTTGGGAAGCCCTGGCAGTGCTCCTCGTGTTTGCTCCCCTGGAGCGTCTCTCCAAAGTGTCAAACTTTTGGCAGTAAACAAGCTTCCTAAGGAGTCCATCCCACCCCCTCTTTATCTTGCAGGAGGCGTCAGAGCTTCCTGAAGTGGAGCTGGAGTCTCTGGGGTAAGAGCACTTTCTTGCCAAGGAAGGCACTCTGTGGAGCCGTCTCAGCTGGCTTCGGGCTGCCTGCACTCACTCGCCTCGCGTCCAGGGCTCCCGACGTTCCCCGTCTGTTACCCGCGGTGGTGGCAGGGAGCCGTTTGTAAAGCAGAGGAAGAAAAGGGCCTGGGGGACAGGGCTGACATCCCCTGCACGGCATTTGGAGCCTGCCTGCAGAGGCTGGGCAGCTGCTGGACAAGACCTTCTCTCTCTTTACCTGCAGGGTCTCACAGGCTTGGCTGGGGCAGAAGATGCGTGAGCTCAAGGAGACAGCGGCTCAGGTGTCTGCTGCGAAGGGGAACATCCTTCAGGCGGTGAGACAGGTCCTTGGAGACCATGGAGTCCAAGAGGAGAAGAGAGAGGTAAGGGTGCTGGGGGTAGATCAGCGACGTCGCTACCTTGCCGGGCTCCCTCCTGCTGCTTCCTCTTGGCACTCTCAAAGTCGGCACCTTTTCCGACAGGTCTTGCCTTGGGTTTTCTGACACAGAGGTGCTCCTTGGCTCTCTTGCTAGCACTCGGTGTTCATGCAGAGTGGCCCGTGCATGTCTTGGTGTTCACTGCCACCTCTCCATTCCCAATTTTTCCCCAGGAAATTCTGCAGCTGACACAGGCGGCAATTCAGAAGGTGCTTGAAAGCTACGTCCAGGTGCCTGGCTGGGCTCTGGAAGCCATAGGTATGCAGAGAGGAAGTCTCGCTGCCCTCGGTTTGTGTGTGGCACTCCCCCAAAGTCTGCCAAGCTCTGCTTGCAAGCCTGAGAAATACATCCTAATGCACTGCTTCAACTCTCAATCTCTGGCCACCTTCACGTCAGGTGCCACCATTGATGAGGACAGGACATCCAAGAGTTATGGTGAGCAAGGCAAGACGACCTGGGGGCTTTCTCCATTCGGCTTCTCTTCTGCAAATCCTCCGGAGGCAATCTTGCAGGTATCCCAAAGGAAGTCCTGACTTGAGGTTCACCTCCTTGCTTTTGGATCGGCAGACCAAGTGCACAGCAGTTCCCTTCAGCCCAGCCGTATCGCTCAGCCCTGCAGTCTGCATCGTGTTCCTGAGCCCTGCGATCCCTGACAGCACTGCCCGCCCATCAGGAGGGGGACCGAGCTGAACCCAGCTTCTGCAACCTGCCCACCACCCTTGGTTGCAGTTTGCCGAGGAACATTGTCCTTGGCAGCCCCACTGCAGTACCGTATCTCTGAGCGTCCCTTTCCAGAGTGGGTGGTAGGGGCTGCTGAGCCATGGAAGCTGCGAGAGATGCTCCTCTGGGCCCCCTACCCTGATCTGGTCTACCAAGACTGAAGCAGGGTCCAAGTCGGCATTGGACCTTGCAGCTGCATCGCAGTCTTGGAAGGGCGATGGGTTGAGGTGCACTAGGGAGACCTGCCCTGTGTCTGTGGGCTCTGAGAAAGCAGAGCTGGCTTGAGAAAGGTGCTGGAGCCCAGAGGCACTCTAGAAACACTGCCATCTTGCCTCTTTGGCTGCCTTGGCGCTGACGGTCATGGCTTTCTGCTTTCAGCCCCGTATTGCCCCTGGCAACTGCTGGGCTTTCCGAGGATCTCGGGGCCACGTGGTCATCCGGCTGCCTGAGCAAATCTGGCCAACGGCTTTCACCATCTGGCATATCTCCGAGGCAGTCTCTCCTTCCGGGGAAGTCAGCAGTGCCCCCAAAGAGTTTGCTGTCTCCGTAAGTGTTTGCCTGGCGCTTCTCAGGGGGGAGCCAGCCCCAGGGAAAAGATGCACCAGAGATGTGCTTCTCGTGGCGCCTTCTCTCAGACATCTGTGTGAGGCTGGCTGCTGCAGAGGACCGCATGCCCTCCGGGGCCACTGCGGGGCATGTGGGGGTTCTGTGCCTCTGGGGGCTTCTTCTCTGCTTCATGGCCAAGGATCCTGGGGCACATGCTCAAAGCACAGTGACACAGAGTCAGCCAAAGCTGTGCTAGACTACTGCTAGAGCCGAGGGAGGTGGGGAGGGGTTCCCGCATTTGGCCTCGGCGTGCCCTTTCTCTAACGCCCTGCTCAAGCCTGACCCGCTCCCTTTGTCTCTTGTCTTTGAGGGAGTGGATGAGGCAATGGCAGAAACTCTCTTGGGGACGTTCACCTACGAGGTGCACAAGGCGATGGCGCAGACGTTCCGTGTGCAGGTACCGCACAAGCCGTGGGCAGGGTTGCCTGCGCGTCCTTGGAGGAAAGAGAGTGGAGCATCACCCCAGCCAGCCTCTGCTCTGCCACTGTCCTTGCCCCTGTGGGGAAGACAGCAAGAGGAGAGCAAATGGGGCTTTGCTCTGCTGGCCGAGGCAGCGGCCCCACCTTTGCAAGAGCTTTCCTTTTCCTTCGGGTAGTGGAGAGAAAGCAGCAGTGGGAAGGGGGCCGGGAAGGGAAAGAGTCCCCCGCAGGGGAGACAGCAGGACGGAGGACGGCAGAGGTCTTCGCCCCCCAGCGGGACTTCTCCCCACGTCCCATGGCTGCCCGGGCAGCAAAGGGCCTCCGGTTTCCACAGCTCCCCTCAGCAAGCCTGCGAGGCCAGGCCTTTGCTTTCCAGGCACAGAGGGCTGCTCCCTTACCTTGGCAGAGGGTCTGGCTTCTTCCTTCATCAGGGCTGCTGTCTGGTCCTCAGCAGGGGGGGCGCGGGCAGAGGGGGCTCCAGCGACGTGCTGTGGCTCCCGCCACCTGCGTAACCATAGCTGCCCCCATTTCTTTACAGAAGCAGCTCCCCAGGACCTTTCGCTACATCAAATTCCAGGTGCAGAGCAACTGGGGAAACCCAGAGTACACCTGTGTGTACCGAGTACAGGTACACGGGAAGATGGCCAGCCACAGCGAGCACCTGCAGGCCCCATGGTTCCTCTCAGAAGAGTAATAAAACAAAGATGATGTGTGGCAGCTCGACTTGTGTATGTTTATCAGCTGAATGATTGGCATGGGCCCACCGTGAGCCCTCTGAGCCGAGCATCCTTTGCAAAAGCGGAGCTTGATGCTCCCACCTGCCGATGACAGAAAAGCCACCGGTCTTGTTACGAACAGGCAGGAAGATAAACACGACTTGTAAAAGACGACCACCTGTGAATTAGGGATATATACACGTTATCGTTATTCACAGCGAGCTCTTACACGCCATATGGAAAATGCTTCAATGGAAGTCGTTGCTCATGACATTGTGATGTTAAAAGTATCATGCAGATGAAATGCTCTGAAGGGATGCAGTGCAATACTCGGAACACTGTCTCTCAGTAGCATTAAAGCTCTCACAACAACATCTGTGCCTACTTTGATTACTCCCCAAGTTTTACAAAGGAGTCATGCTCAGGATGCTGCACTCAAGCCTAAACATGCACAAGGCAGTAATCAAGCAAACCCGCGGTAGCCTGTAACCTCTGCCTTAACATGGACAGCGAGACGCAGTGTACGCAAAGCCCACCAGCGGGGCAGCAAGAGCCAAGCTATCCACCTGAGCACGCACATCGACACTAGCTTCAGCTTAAGTGTTAGAGTAGGCCGTATGCAGGAATCGGGACTTGGCTTGGAGAGACTAATAGTCACATTATGGTCGGGTCGGACTATTACTAATAGTCGGGTTTGTGGGAGTGTGATACAGTCAATCTGCCAGGCCTCCCCATATTTGTATTTCAGTCATCATCCTCCATACCAAAGAGGCCTTAACCGCTTGGCTTGTTTGTCTGCAGCTCACGGTTCACATTCATGCACAATCTGTGCAATAGCGTCCATGGCCAAATCCACCCCTTGATCATGAGTCCATCTATATGTTGCCTCTCTTCCGTGATGGCTGGGCAATGTCATGGGCCCACTGAGCTAGAAATAGTTTACCCTTCTGTTGCCAGTCTGGATCCACCTTGGCAGCCTCATCAGCCTGCTGGTTATTTTGATGTTCTTCAGTGGCCCGGCCCTTGGGTATGTGGGCATCTACATGGTGTACTTTTACAACCGGATTCTCTAGCCAGGCAGCAGTATCTTGCCAGAATGCAGCAGCCCAGATGGATTTGCCTCTGTGCTGCCAGTTGCTCTGCTGCCATCGCTGCAACCGCCCCCACAGGGCATTTGCCACCATCCATGAGTCGCTATAAAGACAGAGCACTGGCCACTTCCCTCATTCAGCAATGTCTTAAGCTAGCGGGATGGCTTCTACCGCTGCAAATTGGCTCGATTCACCGTGTCCTTCAGCAGTTTCTACAAGCTGTTGTATAGGGCTCCATACAGCAGCCTTCCACCTCTGATGTTTGCCTAAAATATGAGAGGACCCATCAGTGAACAGGGCACATTGCTTTTCGCTTTCTGGTAGTTTGTTATACAGAGGGGGCTCTTCAGCGCATGTCACCTCCTCCTCTGGCAATATACCAAAGTTTTTGCCTTCTGGCCAGTCCATGACCACTTGCAAGATTCCTGGGTGACTGGGGTTTCCTAGTTGAGCCCGCTGTGTGGTCAGTGTGACCCACTTACTCCACGTAGCATCAGTCGCGTGATGTGTAGAGGGGACCCTCCCCGTGAACATCCAGCCCACCACTGGTAACTGGGGTGCCAGGAGGAGCTGTGCTTCAGTACCAAACACTTCTGAGGCAGCTCGAACTCCTTCATATGCTGCCAATATCTCTTTTTCTCTTCACCCCCAGGCGGAACTTTTCCCCATGTCCCATGGCTGCCCGGGCAGCAAAGGGCCTCCGGTTTCCACAGCTCCCCTCAGCAAGCCTGTGAGGCCAGGCCTTTGCTTTCCAGGCACAGAGGGCTGCTCCTTGACCTTGTCAAAGGGAGTGTGGTGGACCGATGCCTGGACTTTATCTTAAACATTTTGTGGTATGGAGGCCTGCAGAGCAGAGCTACAGCGCAGGCACAGTGGTAAATACGGCACTTGACGAGGGCATCCGACAACCAATGACCCCCCCAAGCATGCAAGACACAACACGGTCAACATGGTCGTCGCATGGGCACTAAGGATGTGCCGTTTCCTTGGGCAACCGGCGTGAAAAAGGCCGGAATAAAAAGTATAAAAGGCAGTGCTCACAGTCGCTGCGTTTGGTCCTCAGCAGGGGGGGCGCGGGCAGAGGGGGCTCCAGCGACGTGCTGTGGCTCCCGCCACCTGCGCAATGACAGCTGCCCCCATTTCTTTACAGAAGCAGCTCCCCAGGACCTTTTGCTACATCAAAGTCTGGGTGCAGAGCAACTGGGGAAACCCAGAGTACACCTGTGTGTACCGAGTACAGGTAGACGGGAAGATGGCGAGCCACAGCGAGCACCTGCAGGCCCCAGGGCTCCTTTCAGAAGAGTAATAACACAAAAATAATGTGTGGCAGCTCAACTTGTGTATATTCCTTGCAAACGTTCTTCCAGAGAGCTTCCAACAGCTTGTGCCACTAGTGGGGAAGGGACCTTTCTGCCTCAGGAGAATGATGTTTCTGGTCTTGGCTGCAAGGGGCAGGGCAAGAGAATGGGGCTTGAAGAAGAAGCCCCTGAAGGTCCCGCTTCAGCTTTCACAGCCCAGGGTCACTCACCAAAGCACCAGTGTCACTGGGAGAGCAGAATCGCAGCCCTGGGAAAGCTCTCCCGCTGGCAGAGAAGAGCAGTGCGGCAGGCCTGTCTGCAAGGCCCTGTGCCCTCTCTTCAGAGGCAGTGGGGTGCCCACGCCAGTGGTCCCAAGGCATTAGGCAGCTTTGGACTTCTCTGGGATGTAATGTTTCAGTATTTCTTTTTTTCCTGCGTTGGGGGGTGGGCAGGAAGTCATTTTGGGGTCCACCAGGGAGATGTACAGCAGACCCAAGAGAGACACCCAGGCCCCTCACTCCAGTCCTGAGCAGGGGGGTGTTGTGCCCAGACTGGTGCAAGGTCCCACGGTGGCATTCAAAGAGGGTGGCTGGAAAGGGCTGAGGCAAATTTGCCCCCTGCTCTGCCTGAGCCCTCTCCTGTCCCACAGGAGATTTTCTCTGTTCCTTGTCTTCCTGCAGATCGCTGTCCTCATCCTGGCCCTGCTTGACAGGGACATCCTTAACTGGGTCCTGCTCCAAGCAGGCCAGCATGTCTGCCGGCACTTGCCACTTCAGCAGCAGCATGTTGTCCCCTGCAAGGGAGGACAGGAATGTGGCTGGAGCTGCTCCTCCCAGGGAGGCAGGCAAGGAGCCCAACTCTTTCCGGAGGAGCCATTGGGTTTCAGTCCACATGAGCAGCCATCTCATTGTAATCCACAAACTGGACGTCAGACACCGTTGGCAGACAGCCCAGCACATGGCTGCCCATCAGCAGGAGGATGATGCTGCGGAAGACCTGGTGGGCTGTAGTGAGAGCCCTCTCAGGCATCTTCCACCCTGTGCAAGGGTGGTCATGGGCATCAGAACCAACCAAGACCTGCCCCAGCCCCAGCACAGAGCAACTCCCCTAAATTCCCTCTCGTTGCCCTAAATGGGATTCTTTGGAGAAAACCAGAGGTGAAAAGTTTGTATGGAGATTTGTCCATGATCCTTGTCAGCCTGCTGCTCACTGGGAGCTTTTAAACATCGCTGGCAACAATCTTGAACAAAGATCTGCTGCCAGATCTCCAGCAAGAGGCGGGAAGGAGGGAGGATCAGGTAGACACCCACCAGCTGAAGGACGTGGGCTCACAGTAGGTACCCGGCCTTGGTGATTTTCTGAAGAGTCGGGTTCCAAACAACTCCAGCAACAAGGGTGAGACCTTCTTCAATCTGCAGAGGGAGAAAAACAGTCACCATTCATGGTCCAGGGTGTCAAGGCACAAGGCTCGCAGGAGGACTGAGAGCTCTACCCTCCTCCTGCGGCTGGTGGGGCTCAGCCAGAGCACGCTGAAGCTGCTGTAGGTGATGGCTGTGAAGAGCTTGGAGGGCACCTGGCCCTGATCAGCTGCCAGGTACGGAGGAGGTTGGCCACCCTCCAGCAGGCATCACCGTTCCTCTGGCCAGCCGTGTTCCTCAGCAGGTGGTAGAGTTTTTTCTCCAGGTAGAAGGGAGCAGGCTGCGGCACAGCGGTCAGGTAGGCCTGGCATACCTCCTTGGCCACGGCCACAAGGCAGGTAACAAGTGCCAAGCAGCCCCCGGGCTCAGCAATCTGCTCGATGCAAATCTGCAGGACACTCTCGCAGACCTGGATTTTCCGCAGTTGGGTGGCCTGGCTTTCATCAGAGGAGTCTCCACAAGAGCGCATAAGAGGTGTTCCTGGGGAGGGGAGGGTGTCAGACCCCTGGCACCCAGCCCAGGGCCCTCTGGGGGAGGCTCCCCCCACTGCGGTGCCAGCAGTGGAGCCCCCTGGTCCCCGGCTCACCCACATCTCAGCGAGCAGCTCAGATGTGCCCTCCCAGGCGTCCATCCAGGCGGTGAAATCAGCTCCTTTGAGGGGGCTTCACATGTGACACCAAGCTGGTGACATGGGTGGGATGGGGTGAGCAGGGAAAGCTGTGGGACCCCCACAGCTCCCAGCCCCCGCCCTAGCCTGTGGCTTCCCCCTGCCCAGCCGCACTCCTCACCTCCTCTGCAGACCCAGTCCAAGGCCCCCCATGTCCACAGCCCCTCAAATTCACGCTGCTCCTTTGCCAAAGCCTGTGTGCAGGCCACGCGAGGTGCCCCCTTCACATATCCTCATCAACAAAGAGCGCATGGCTCCGCTGGGCAGACCACGCAGCACATACCGGTCCCTGCCCCGGCGGTTTACATGCGCACGGCACATTGCACAACAGGGGTTGCTGTGCAGGGACCCCCGTGCAACGATGGTGGTTGTGCAGGAGCCCTGTGCAACGGGGGTGGTTGCGCAGGCCCCTGCTGTACTGCTCTGGCCAGGACAGAGTCCTCTCTGCACGTGAGGACTCAGAAAATGGCATGTGAGCTCAGCTGGTCACAAAGAGTGGCCACAGAACTCCTTCTCATCCCGGAGTGCATGGAGCACACGCAGCACCCAGGAGCTCCCGTTTGCCCGCCTTAGCCCTTTCCACATGAAATTGCAGCTCTGTGTTTACAGTCACAGGGCTATGTATCTTCAATTCAAGATGGCAGTGGGCAAATAGCATACATCAGATGAACAACTCACCATGTGCAGAGAAATCATTCCCCAACACCCACTGACACTGTCAGCACCTCCTGCAGGCAACAGCCACGCAAGCTTGCACAGTGTCCAAAGAGGTGCTGCTCCATATCAGCTCTTTGCTTCATGTTCCCCTAGTCCTCATGGCCCGTCTGAGACTCCTGTGGCTCAAGCAGCTCTGTACCCTCCAGTGCCTGGCTGCCTGCCTACACCCAACTGCAGGCTTGCATACGCATTGCCTGCGTGTGAGGTGAGTAAGGCCAGGAAGAGCCAGCATGGGCTTGGCTCCCTTGTGAAATAAAATAAAGCCATAGCCATTGGATCATTCTTGGCAGCTGCTTCCTCCTCCAGTAGTATTGCTAGTCCCCCTCTTCCTGACAAAGCTTGGCCAGGCTACTCCAAGCCAAGCCCCCGTGCTGTTCAGACAACTTTTCTTGGAGCTTTTCCTTTAGCGCACAGTTGTACGGGACTGGGGTGGGTGGGGAAGAAAAGGTGAAATAGCAGTGGTAGGTAATCCTCTTCTATGACCATATTTTCCCCAAAATGACGTCTTGGATGTGATTGCAAGTGTTTGCGGGCTAATGTGCCTGACTAGGGATTGCAGAGTGGTATGATGTCATGTTTGCACAATGGCATTTCCCATTTCCTTGCTAAGGCAGAGCCATGCTTGAAAAAGGGTAGTATCCCCTGAAGAAGGGGATGGGAACATCTGGAGTGACTACGACGATAGCGAACCGGCGGAAGATGATTCTTTGTTTCCCTCAAATCCCCCTGAATAAGAAGCCAGGCCCATCGTTAACACAGAACAGTCCGAAGGACCTCGAGGTGGTGCTACGTGATATACCATGCGAATCGCTGCCTGGGATCTGTTACAACTGGCACATTTACATGAAGAGTAGGGCAGAAAGCCAGGTGAAACCAACACAGAGTATTTGTGGTGAGTGTGCTTAAGTGGCGGCCACCGAGTAACGCTGAGTGGAGGGGAAGCAAAGGGCTACTGGGGTCAGGGAGGTCTCTTAAAGTTAGGACCCAACCCGGCAAATGGATCCCATTCTGTCCCCAGCATGGTGGCTTATTGGGCTGGGGGAATAGCTGCCGTGGAGGTAAATGCGGATGCGTTAGCGTTACCACAACCTTTTAAGCCCTCTCCAGTTTTGAATGCACCTCCCCTCATTGAGGGAATGCCAACAGAAAACATTTGGTTCACTGATGCCTCAGCAAAAAGGATAAATGGCAAAGGGCAGTACAAGGCCGCTACGTTAAACGTTACCACCGGTAAGCAAATACTAGAGGAAGGGGTAGGCAGTGCACAAGAAGAGAATGAAGAGCAGTTGTTTTAGCAGCACAGAATGGAGCAGAAGTTACATATGTTGGCTCCTGTGCTGTGTGGGCCGGCACCACACAATGCCTCTGTCCATGGGAAACCCTGAACTGGGAAGTAAACACATCGCAGGTTTGCACAACTCAAGACTGGTAACTATTTTAAAATATGGCCAGAAAAACACCATTCAGGATGGCACGGGTGAAAGCTCACGCCAAGGACAATAAACCAGCCACAAACTGGAACCAAAAGGTGGATGAGTTAACTAAAATTCAGAAAATAAAAGTAGGGAACATCTTAAATGGTACGGGTTGGGGGAAGGGCTCCAGCCAAAATGAAGTCACACAGGCCAAGAAGTGCTTTACTTTGCTGCACAGAGCAAGGGCTGGCCCCTGAACAGGAAAACTTGTGAAGTTATTCTTACATAATATGCTCGGTGTCGATTAAAAATACTAACAAATCACCCACATATGAGTGAAGGGAAAACTTTACGGTCTACATGGCAAATTGATTATATCTGGCCATTCACACCCTCTGCGGGATATTGACATGTCCTCACAGGAGTGGAAGTAGTCTCCGGCTTGCTTATGGCGACCAAGTGCCAGAAGGCCAATTGGCAAAATACAGTACGAGGGCTATCGTGTTGGTTCTCAAAGTCTACCTACTCCTGATGTCACCCAAAGTGATAATGGCTCGCACTTCTCACAGAAGAACGTGCAAGACTGGGCAAAACGTGAAGGAGTTCCATGGGTATTCCACACCCCATATTACCCTCAGTCAAATGGGACGCTAGAAAGAGGCAATGGCCTGTTGAAAGAGTCGAAGCCACACAAGGCCCAGAGGGATACTCAAGTTCCCAAAAGACTTCATCAGCTGCAGTAGTAGTAGTAGTCCGTATGCAGGAATCAGGACTTGGGTTGGAAAGACTAATATCGATGGGGGCACTGCCCTACAGTACGATCACGAGGCCACTGAAGGACCTATTAAGTTTGTCCTTGTACACAATGGCACACATCTAACAATATCAGATAAACCCAGCAAGGGATGGCAATGCCTGCTAGAAATGCAGCTGTTGGGAGTCATTATGGGAGTTGGGTGCTAATTAACTGTCGAGGTCATGGTTCATGCACCACAGTGGGCAGTATTCAATTTGTTGTTGCCCTGATTCCCACTACCACTACCACACCAACAGCTACCCCTAATGCCTCTCAATCTACTCCCTACCCTATTACTCCCACAGCTGACCCAACCTTATCCCCACAAATGTCTGGAACTGGATCTGATGCTATTAAAAACACAGGCCAACAGCAAGTGTTGTTTGATCCATCGTGGTCCCTCAGAGGGGTGGAACTATCAATGCAAATTAACATTTCTGCAATTAAACCTACTTGCTTGCCATTCTTAAGAACATCCTATGCAGGATGGTTAGCGTGGTTGCATGGGCGAACCCTCACCTCTCCAAAACGAGCAGGGAGAGATGTGACTGGTATTTTAGGATGAGGATAAGGAGCATTAGACAGCATAGATGCTGAAGTTTTAAGAAACAAAATCAGCTCAGCGACAAGTGAGTTACACAAATGAGAACTTCCCTTACAGTCTTCTCTGTTGGTGTTGGGAACTCATCAATGGCTCTTATCTGATACATTACCCCAATGAGGAATGAAAAAGACCACCAACTAGTTGTGAACACACTTGGTGCAGCCCAAAATAATGTCTCTGTCGCTCTTAGTTGTGTCCAGGCTCAACTGTGGCTACAATCTGCTGTGTCAGCGATGAGAAGAGAAGGTGTGAGGGCACCTTATCCACTGAAATTCCAAAGGTAATTTGGGATAATGCAACTAAATTTGAAAGGGAATTCCAATCCTGGTGGCGTCTAGTCAATTTTACCTGTCACCCTACGGACCATAAAGCCACAGCTTTTATTCTAACAATATGCAATGCTTTGGTATATACCATATACTCAACTCGTTTCGCTGGGATTAGATCCCAGAGGAATGGTACTCGAGCCAACGGAACACCCAGTATGGGCCCAGAAAAGGGAGACAGACGGCAAATGTTGACTTTTGATGTCGACAACACATGCTATGCGAGAAGAACAAGGATGTATTTGTGAAAGCAATGCCGTTAAAGCCCAAGACGTTTGTCTTGACACTGAACCAAATGTTTGCCATTTTGAGATGCACCCCCATGAAACCTCCGGAAGTGTACTGGAAATGTACATATTGGAAATGGATGTGTTTGTGTGAGAACCCTTTGTGATTTTACATTTCTAGGCAATATTACTGTAGACATAAGCAATCACTCTAACAGCTGTATCTGTAATTTTAGTGACATTATGGGATGCAACTTCAACTATTCAGCTCCTGTCACATCTCATCACTTACTACAATCTACCCATGCGACATATCACGATTTGTTACCTACCTCTGTGACGTGCGGAAAACAGACTCCACAATCTGTAAGATTGTAAAGTAGGTATGTTTATTCAGCGCTGGGCAGCACGGGGGGGTAGTCCCACCAAAAACCGTGCGCGCTCCAACGCGGCACTTACTTCAAATATATACAGCAAAGTGTTGCATATACATAAAGTTTCGCAATATGCCTATACATATGCATGATCTGTCCCCGCTTCGTATTGAAATGAGTTCCAAGACGTTATTTCCATGAACTCCTCCCATCTGCGCTTGCGCAGTGCCTTCTGGTGGTGGTCGCTGAGGGTCGTGAGGATGAAGGCCGGTGGCTCTTCTTCGTCACCACTAGTAACCCCTTGCTCTCAATTGTTCTTTGGTTTTCGTCCAAACCACAAGGTCAGTTTCAGCCGGTTCTTGAGGCACTCTCCTGGTTCTTATCAGGGACCGTCCTTGTGAGGGGCCACAAGTCTTCTCACTCCTGTCAGTTTATCAGGAACTGTCTTTGTAAGGAACTACAGATCTCCTGCTTTAGTTACTTTATGCAATAGCTAACAAGATTTCAAACCTTATCTACTAATTAACTGCTAAGATTCCCTTAACCCCTCCTCTCATCTGTGGCAGGAGCACCCCTCCCTCCCCGCTGCCAGTCTAACAGCAGGGCACAGCCGGCATAGTGGCCTGTTCGGCGGGAAGCGCGTGTGCGGCCGGGCACGTACGCAGAGAAGCCCCGGCAACGTCCCCCAGATACCAGAGCCTGCCAGAAACCCCCTCAGCCAATCAGTGCACCTCGGAGGCCCCTCGACCAATGGGAGCTGTCCGTGGTCACGACCAATAGAGGACCGCAGCTCAGCTCGCCCCAGGGCGCGTGGAGCGGTTTCTGCTCGGAGCAGCGGCTGTGTGTGAGCAGGAGCCCTCCGTTTGGCTCGGGGCGCCGTCCGAAGGCCCTTCGTGGGGCTGCGTGTCCTCGCGTCACAGGTGAGTGTTACGCGCGTGTTGTGTCATCATTCTAAGCTTAGATCCAGGCTCCCACGGTGTAGTATTAGTTCCCAGCTGGCATCCTGAGCCTGTGAGTCGGTTGTGCCTGCCGAAGTGTTTGTAATATGGGAACTATGTTGACGTTGACCGTTCTGCCTTTTTCCTGACCCCATTACGCTTTTCTAGAACATATTTTATGAGTCTGGCGCTTCCGTGACGCTGAGTTGGCGCATTCGGCAGGCTGTCAATGGAGGAGCTGTTATGGAGGCACGGCTGTGTGCCTTCTCCCGCGGGCCTTGCCTGGGCGAAGGAGAAGTGGTGCGACTCAGCAGTGGGGGTGGAGCGGGTGGAGCAATGCGGCGGTGAAATACGGGACGGGACGGAAAAAGGGACGGTGTGCGCCATCCTGCGTGCCCGCTGAGCTCAGAAAAATGAGAACGAGACAATTTAAAGCCACAACTAGAGATGGACAGTTTAGAAAGTGAATTACAGAGAGAACGAGAGCGTACGCGCTACGCGCTTGTTAGAACAGAAGACTGTGGTAACCCCGCTGAGTGTTGCCTGGCTCCGAAAGCGAATTGCGGGAGTGGATGCCGAGGGTTGGGATGGGGACATCTGGGGAGAAACAGAACCTGAGGAAAAGGCCCCCAAGGAGGGGGAGGAGTTAGAGGAGAAAGAGACGTCGGAGGAGAAAAATGTGCGGCCACTTACTAAAGCCGAGAGGCATTCGGGTCCCCGCGGTGGTTACCCCCACACCAGCATTCGCACAACTCCCTGCACGCGTCCCGAGCTTACGCAGCTCCAGAGCACATTTTCACGCCAGCCAGGTATGGAGGGAGGCGGAGTGTTCGTGGTGTGTGTCTAGCTGGGGCGATCGCGTGTTGTTCAGTGATGACTCCGGGCCCGGGAGTGTTTCTGGCTCGTAACTGCCCAGGGGGCACACCGCGCGGGGGGGAACCCCAAAGAACGGGGGAGCCAGTCACTGTTAAACCAAGAGGACTGTCAGAGCGGGTGGCCCAAGTGCAAACGGCCACCTGTATTCAGGCGATGTATGAGCGAGGGCAACGGGATGTGCAGATGGCCGTGCCAGTGGACCCCAGCCACCTTAGACCCCTCCCCCAGGGATTCTCTGATGCTTTAAAAACACATGTGCATTCCCTCAGGGAACAAATTAACGGGGCCATAGAACATAACCGGTGGGACCCTCCGAGGCCAGCGCATGTGCTATAGAGTTTCAAGACTACTCACATCCTCATTTGTACAATTTATAGAACCCATATACTTTGGCCATGACATCACTTGTTACCATTTGCTTTTGAGTATTTGTTCACGTGAACCCCTTGTGCAGGCATGCTTAATGCATATATGTTAGCTGAATTTGCACTATTTTGTTGCAGCTTTGCCACTTTCAGCTGGTTTGGTCTGGTTTCTAAGAGCAAACCCTCTTGTACAGGTGACATCACTGTTGGTACAGTTCCATTGTGTCTGTCTTCAAAGCCATCTTTACATGGTGGCTTTTCCTATGTACCATTGACAAGCTCACACGCTTCTCCTACAATCTGTCACAAACAAGTGGTTGGGCTGCTTAAAGAATCGCCACTAGAGATACCAGAAAGCGAATGATTTTAATACAGGTTTTTTAAAAGTTGCGACTTCACAGAATTCGATGGCAAGGTTCACTCTATTACTTATCTAACATGAAAAGCTATACAAAGAGAAACCAAGTTACAATTAGATTGGAATGATTTGCTCGTGGCTCGAATCGGGTTAATGTGGCTTATATGTATATTGAGGAGAGGAAGTAGGGGAGACCCTCCCATTGAGTCAAGAGCTTCAGACTGGACCGAAATCTACCACTAGTCCCAGACTTGGTCAGCGGTTTATGACTGAGGTTAGGTAAGGAAAGTAAAGGAATGCCTTCCTGTTGAGTCACGAGGTTTGGAGTGGACCCCCTTGCTTTCTAAACTCCTTCTCAGAGAGGAGCCTAGGTGCGGCTGAATCCACTCCTAGTCCCAGACTTGGTCAATGGTTTATGACTAAAGGGGTAGGCTACTGGGGATTCTGGTGTAGTGATATATTTTGTGCTTGGTGTAACTTTAGGATGGCAACAATCTAATAACAGCAATTAAGTTCACTAATGATACTGAGATCAATCACAGTATCAAATCATGTAGAACTCAGCAACATAATCAGCCTAAAACTTACTGAGATTATAAGTCACAGTACTAAGGTCAGCCTCATAAAGAGAGAGAGAGAGAAGAGAGAGATACGTATAAAGGTACCTTTAAACGTCCCCCTCGAATTCAGTTGAACACTCATGTGGAATGCTTGTGTCACTCAGCGGGTGATCAGCTGAGCCTCCGAGTTGATTGCGAATGTGAGGGTTCATGGCGTCTGAGAGGCGTCCTGCTCCGAGGGAGATGCTGGTCACAGCTGGCTGTGGTCCAGGAGAGCTCAAAGGGTCTCACTTGGGACCACTGTTCATAGGACTGGGAGATGATTGACTTTAGGCATCAGTAAATTTCCATCCTTACCACAGATCACTTGCTGGTAATGGCTGGAACCCTTGACATGCGAGTGACGCTGTTACTGATCCACCCGAATCATGGCTAGATAAGATACGTTCCAAGGCTGTCTGGGGATGGTGTGTTACTCCCATTTACGCAAGAGTGCTTGGTACAGTCAGGGGGCCTTTAACCGCCAAATTCTCTGCTCGAAGGCCAAGGCTTATCAAGCAAGGAGGGGAGGGGGGAGATGCACCACCACGCAATCACAGATTTCTTTCTGCTCTTTCTAGTTTTATGTCAAAAGAACCGGGACCTCAGTGGGCAGCTCCCAAAGGTGGCTGCCTGCTTTGGTGGCAGGACCCAGTTAAGGATGTCCCTCTTCAGCAGGACCAGGGTGAGGATGGCGATCTGCAGGAAGACGAGGAACAGAGAAAGTCTCCTGTGGGACAGGAGAGGGCTCAGGCAGAGCAGGGGGCAAATTTGCCTCAGCCCTTTCCAGCCACCCTCTTGGAATGCCACCGTGGGACCTTGCACCAGTCTGGGCACAACCACCCTGCTGAGGACTGGGGTAGGGGTCCCAGGCATCTCTCCCATCTCTCTACTGTACGTCTACGCGGTGGGCTGCCTCCCCAGCCGTTTGTCATTCCTCCCTGGGACAGAGTGGGACACAAGACTTCGCAAGCCCAGGGAAAATGGATGCTGAGCACTATCCGGCTGCAAAGCCCAGAGCCGGCCAGCAGCTCCCCAGCAGCCTGTATCTCTGAGCCCCCGAGCGGCCGACTGGAGGAGGTGTCTGGCCCATCCCATCCGCTGCCCAGGAGCAGGTCCCAGGGCAGGGGGGACTCAGTGGAGACACTCACTGCAACCAATAAATGAAGCCACGTCTCCTCGACAGCAGGACCCTCTCCTGCAGGTCAACACGGTGCAAGGACACTTGTCAAGCACTGATGCACAGCCGGGACAGCTGGAGTTGCATGGTGCCCCTGGCCTCCCCCTGTGCAGCACAGCCACAGCCAAAAGCCTGCAGAAGTCCAGAGGCCCAATCCCTCCACCACTGATGCCGTATCCCTCAGGAAATGGCCTCCCCGGCCATGCCGCTGCCCATGGCTGCTGAGGTGCACAGACCCAGCACTGGCACTGCCGACTTTGTCCCTGTCAGGACGCGCCTCCTTCTCTGCCATACCTTCTGCCCCTCTTCCAGGCTTGTGGCTGTCTCCCGACTCGCCACTCCCATGCGCCCCTGTGGGAGAGAAGGGCAAGCGGGAAGAGCATATCAGGGCAGCAGGATGCTCCTATGAGCGCACTCCCCTCAGCCTTATCCCCCCGCCGGCTTCCTTCGGGCACTGCCTTTGCCATGTCATTCTTCCCAGCCCTGCAGGCACTGCAGGCAGACGGAGGCACCCCAGGACAAACTCTGGAGATGCTCCACCTCTCGACATGGTCCTGAGCAACTGGCTCTGGGTGATGCTGCGTGAACAGGGGCATTGCACAAGAGAAGACTATCTCCAGAGGTCCCTTCCAACCTGAACCAGTCCGTGATTCTGTCAACTGCCCTTCGTCTGGGCCACCATCGCCTCCAGCCGCTGGAGCTCCTGGCAAACCGCGCACCGACACAGTTGTGGGAAGAAGAGCCGGACGCAGGCACTGAGCCCCTGACGCAGCCCCAGGCGCCGCAGCCGGGGGACATGGGCAGAGGAGGGGACAAACCTCCAAACCGAGCTCCTCCGTGGTTTCCTGCAGCTCTTGCGTGGCAAAAGGAGGGGTCAGGGGCTCAGGTCTCGCAGCCCCAGCCACCACGATAAGGGGAACAGTCCTACCTACCTGCCCTACCCTGGCACAAAATTGCCCACGGACACGCAGTGTGCTCCGTCCCTCTCCCTGCACCCCAACAGACACAGCCGAGCACACAGACGTGGAGGCAGAAAAGGCTTTATTGGGGGGGAGCTGTCAAAAGGGCAGCAGCCCCTCACTGACCACGGGGAGGATCTTTCCCAGTGCGTACGCCAGGTTGGTGTAGGTCTCCTCACGCAGCACACACAACAGCAGGGAGTAGAAGAACTCGTGGTCATAGCGCGAGGCATAGAGCACCGCAGCGGACAGAGCGAAGCCGACGGCCAGCTGCAGGGTGACCAAGAGCAGGCAGAGTGTCCTGTGGGACAGAAGAGGGATGGGAGACAAGGCAGGCTGGATGCATCCCAAGCGCATCTGGCTGCTGGGATGGAGGGGGCCGCTCTGGGAGCCCCACGGGCTGCCTCCCCACCACCCGTTTCTCATTGCTGCCTCTGGCAGGGTGGGACATGAGACTCCGCGAGCCCGGAAAAACGCCCCGGCCCAGGGAAACGGACGCTGAGCGCTACCCGGCTGCAAAGCCCACAGCCGGCCAGCAGCTCCCCAGCAGCCTGGATCTCTGAGCCCCCGAGCGGCCGGCTGGAGCAGGTGTCCAGCCTAGGAGCAGGCCCCAGGGCAGAGGGGACCCAGTGGAGACACTCACTGCAACCAATAAATGAAGCCACGTCTCCTCGACAGCAGGACCCTCTCCTGCAGGTCAACACAGAGCAAGGACACTTGTCAAGCACTGACGCACAGCCGGGGCAGCTGGAGTTGCACGGTGCCCCTGGCCTCCCCCTGGCGCAGGAGTATAGCCCGTGCGTGGCTGTGACCTGCATGGACCCCTCTCCCCAAGAGGGAGCCACGCTGGCTGGGCCAGGGGCTTGCACAGCCTTTCCCCCTTACCAGCTGTACTTCGACCACCTCTGGCAGCAAAGTCCCTGGCGCCGCTGCCGCCGCCTTCCTCTGCTGGTGCCTGCAGGCAACAGGGCTCGGTTGGACGACTTGCAGACCTCCACGGCCACGCGGGGGGATCCCCTTCCAAGCATGCACCAGCCCGGGCAGGGATTGGGCTCCCCTATCACGCTGCGTGCTGCACATTCCCCCCACCCCATTGCCTGGCACCAGCATTGGCAGCCCCAGCGCTCCGGGTGCTGCAGACAACCCCCTGGGCACCCGTGTGGGGCGAGCGGCCCAACTCACCACGCCTCTTCCTGGGCCAGTGCCTCTTCAAATTTCTTTATGTCCTCAGACAGCACCTGCGAGAAGGAAGGGCCTGAGTCCCCGAGCCCACTGCGGCCCTCCTCCAGGCCCCCTCAGCCCAGGGCCTATGCGCATCTGCCCATTTTCCCCCAGCCCTTTCTGCCACTACCTCATTCCCCCGCTTATCCTCCCGCAGCCAGGCCTTCATCTGGCCATAGTGCTTTTCCACCTGCAAAACACCGGGCGCATCGTGCTGGCGGCTGGGTTGGGACCTGGGCACCCTCGCCCCTCTCCAGCCCCAGGGCCAGGCCCACTTGCTACCCCACTGCCCCGGGGCACTAGGAGACGGCGCGACTCACAAGGCCAGGCACAGGGAAGCGATGGGTGCCCCCATATTCTGGGGAAAATCTCCTCCCCAATCACGCTTCTGCCCACAGCCGCCGGGCAAGGTGCGCTAGGTGACGCTCCTTGAGCAGGGGGCTTGGACAAGACAAGATGACCTCCAGAAGTCCCTTCAAACCTCTCAGCTCCCACCGACTTGTCTCTGGGACATGGGCAGAGGAGGGGACACTGACCTCCGTGCTGAGCTTCCCCATGTTTCCCATCAGCTCTTCCTGCTTCTTCCCCTGTGTGAGGAAAGGAGGGGTCAGGGGCTCAGGTCTCGCAGCCCCAGCCACCGCGATAAGGGGAACAGTCCACACCTACCAGACACTGCAGCAGCCCCTTGTGCCTCTGCGTCTCAGCGGAACACCGGGCCAGGCACTCCTGGACCATGCGGAGCTCTTCCTTCACCGCGTCCATCTGCATGGCTGCACCTGCGTGTCAGGAGCCATCAGGGTGTGAGGGGCATGGCCGCAGGCACTGTCAGGGAGGGAAACCCACAGGGATGCTGCCCTACCCTGGCACAAAATTGCCCACGGACACGCAGTGTGCTCAGGGGAATGCACCACCGCACGGCTGCGCACAAGCATGCCATCCTGCTCAGCGGCTGCTGTGCCCAGCACTGCGGGCGCTGGCACAGGCACAGCCACGTACCACCTTGTCCTCCCCAAGCACAGGTACAACCGCGCTTTGCCATGCACAGGACCCGGCCAGGCGCAAACACAGTCAGGGATGCCCGGGCACGGCACCGGAGCCTCCCCCAGAGAGGGGCACCATCAGCCGTCTGCATTCACGTGCCTGCAAGGCCAAGCCAGCGGCCCGGTGTGCCCACGCGCACTACTTCCGTGCCCGGCTCGGCCTGGGCCAGTTGGGTGCTGAGCACATGGCAGGAGGTGGTGGGGGGACACGAGGGAGCACTGAGGAGAGAAGGAGCTTCCCCTGCCAGGCTTTGCCAGGCGGCCGTGGGGCCCCTCCTGCCGGCGTGGCTGCCCTGCCCTGGCGCCTCTGCATTAACATCCTCCCAGTGAGGGCGCAACGCCTCCCCCCACCCCAGAGCCCCTTCTTTTTGGTCCCCCAGCGGCACGCGCGCCCTGCCCACCCGGCCCTGCCTCAGCCCAGGCTACTGCCTTCCGCTCACCGCTCTCAACCACACAGGCACCCGGCCGCACCCTCGCTTGGCCACGGGCTGCGGGGACTCTGGGGATCCTCTGCCCTCACCCTCCTCTCGCCCGTCCGGGGCCTTCCACTGCACAGCCGGCACAGGACAGGTCGCTGGCGAGTACTCGCCGAACTCCTGGCCTGCAGCACCGTGGTTCCCCTGCAGATGCTCCCCTGCCTCTGGGAGGACCCCCTTTTATACCTGCCAGGGCGCCCGAGTCACAGGCCCACTGTGACATCACGGTGACACGGCCGCTGCTGCCCACTGTGACACAGCAATCGCATGCCTGGCGCTGGCACCAAGAGCTGACGTGGGGCCCAGCCGCGGCCACTGGGGACACGGGGCATCACTCTCAGCACCTAAGGGTTCGTAGCGCATGTGTGGGAGCGACCCTGGGTGTTGGCGTCTCCTCGTGGGTTAGGCCTGTCCAGTGGAGGTCCAGCTCCCTGCCTCATGTCCAAGCAGGAGCCAGGCTGCGCATGTACTCCCAGCAGGCACGTGCAGACACTCGCAGATATGCACGTGCACATGTGCATGGACGGCCGCTCCGCGTGGGCTCCAGCACAGGGCTCAGGCGTGCAGCTCCTGAACTATATGTACAAATAACGGGGTCGTAGAGCTGGTGTGCAACGCACCGATATACCCACAGAGCAGAGCTATTTGATTATTGCATATTTGCACAGATATGGGTGCTGAGTGGCATTCCACAAAGCTAACACAGCACACAAAGGAATTACGACATATTTATCTTGTTACTTGGTTAGTAAAAGCCCACCTAAGTCTACGGTCACTGGTTAGTGATTAGCGTAACACTTGCTATTGGTTAATTAGATTTAAATTAGCCTCGCTCGCTATGTAAATCAGCACGCATGCTCTTGGCAAGTAGAGGGGGCAACGTGCATGGTCCCTCAGTTGAGTCAGTGGTCGCCATCTCCCCCTGCCACCTTTACCTTTCCCCCAGTTACTGTGCATTTGGCTGATTTCGTACCAGTGCTTCCTCATACCAAGATGTTTCCTTCATCAATCCTTGAAGTCCCTCTTTCCAGTTCCTCCTCCGGAGGTTGGCGATTAGTACGACATGCCAGTTTACACAAAGTAACCAGGCCTTCTGTTTCACAAGATCGTTAGCGAAAAGTCTCATTTTCTGATGTACATCAGTTCCAGCTGATTACAGTGTCATAAATACTCTGAGCATGGAGGGAGGCGGGGAGGGAGGGCAGGCGAGGCCTGCTTTCCTGGAGATGGCTGAACTCCTGCGTGGAGTTGGAGCGGGTCCAAAGGAGGGCCACAAAAATGTTCTAAGGTCTGGAACACCTCTCCTATGAGGACAGGCTGAGAGGGTTGGGGTTGTTCAGCCTGGAGAAAAGGTGGCTCTGGGCACACCTTCCTGCGGCCTTTCGATCTATCAAGAGGCCTTAGAGAAAGACGGAGGGTGTAGATAGCTAGGGTCTGGCGGCCGGAAGATATCGCGCTGTACGGAAAGTTAGGGCCCCTCTCCAGAAAGCCAATAGCGTTTAGTTTATGATGCAAGCAGACGGAAGTGAGGTTATAAACCTAAGCTATATAACGCCGTGTCACACACCAATAAACGCCATTTGCCGTCCACCACATTGGTGTCAGTGAGCTGATGGCCCGAGCGGCCTGGGGTTGGTCGCCGTGCCGTTCCTGAACCAGGTCGCCACGCCTGCGAAGGCAACAAGTGGTGCCGAAACCCGGGAATCGTCGCCTGGACGGGTGAACGGCGGCCGGAGCGGCAGGACCAGCCCGGCGGGGAGGACGCTCCCGGACCAACAAGGAGGATGGAAGCCCTTGTGAAGGTCGTATCACAATTACATAAGCAGTGGGGTATTGATTGTAAACCCAAAGATTTTACTCTCGCAGTTGCGAGACTTTTGCAAATTGAGGCCATTGCCCAGCCGGTGGATATTCTCCACCCCGAAGTGTGGGATAAATGCACTAAAGCGTTAGCCGAAGAGACGATGTCCTCGGGTCGTGGGAAAAACCTTAAGTCGTGGGGGAAAGTCGTACAGGCCCTGCAGAAGGCCATACAAGAACAGGACACCTGGAGGGCGGCAAAGAACTGTTTGTTGGTCACCCCGAAACTGGGAGTCGGGGCAGCCACGCAGACTTTGCACCCCCCAGACGATGACGATTCTACTGAGCCTAAAGATCTGCAAGAGGGCGACACGTCCCCTCAATTCCCGAACCCCGATCTGCTTACGGAGGGACAGAAACGAGCTAAATTCTTCTGGGGTAAGCTAGCCGAGGAGGCCAGGGGCGCCGCTGAGAAATCAGAGTCTGAGGAAGTCTGGGCTACACCACCGCCCTACGCGCCCCAAGATGGCGCCGAGCAAGAAGGCAAAGGGCGGGGCGAGGATGCCCTTAGCGGGAACAGGGAGGAAGCGTTAGCGTTAACAAGCGCACACAACCGGGAAGGGGAGGAGAACGTGAAAAAGAGAGGTGATGAGGGTGACCGGGAAGGGGAGGAGAACGAGAAAAAGAGAGGTGATGAGGGTGACCGGGAAGGGGAGGAGAACGAGAAAAAGAGAGGTGATGAGGGTGACTGGGAAGGGGAGCAGAACGTGAAAAAGAGGTGATGAGGGTGACCGGGAAGGGGAGGAGAACGAGAAAAAGAGAGGTGATGAGGGTGACTGGGAAGGTGAGGAGAGCGCGAGCGAAGGGCGGAAAGCCAATCAGAGCGGCCATCCGAAAAAATGCGCTGATAAGACAAACACCCCGCCGAGCAGAGGGTGGGACGAATCGAGAGGGCGGGAACGGCCCGCCTGCAAGGGAAGCGGGCGGGGCCGGAGCCCAACAAAAAGGTCCTGCAAACCAAAAAAAAAAAAAAAAAAAGCTGGGAGAATGGGAACAAGGGTGGAGGCCAGTCCTTACAGGGCGAGGGTATGCCGCAGTTAAAAAAGATGGAAAAGTTAAGTGGTGTCCGCTTAAGTCTATTAAACCGGACCTTCAGAATAAAGCTAATGAAAACTGTGAGTTTTTGTCCACAGGATCGGATTATCGGACGTCCTTGTAACCCGTACACTCCGGTGGCGAGAGAGGACGACAAGCCGACAAGCATCCTGTCCGCACCTGGGAGCTCCACACTGGTGGAATCCAAACAGCGGCGACCTAACCCCCAAAGGAGGAGGCTACGATGTCTTTGTGTGATCTTGATTGTAGGGCTCGTCACTATAGGGCAAGCAGTATCAGAACACCATCCCCATCGGCCATTTAAATGGTCCCTCCTTCGATTCGATGATCAGCAAGTTATCGCAACCCGCTGCTTTAAGAATGTTCTTGTTCAAAATTTCCTTTAACTATCCCCAGTTATATCCCGTTGCTCCCAGCTACCCCCCAGTCACCTCTTGGCGTGCCTTGTGTTTTCTATTCAAGTTCGTAATATGTATATATTTTTTAAGATTATTATAAGGCATAGAGTAAGAGTAGGATGCATTTAGTATGTTTCCTATCCGTGATTACGATATATATATTCTTTAAGATTGCTATATTTTAACCAATTTCATTAAATTTATTAATTAAATAGTAATTTAATTACTGTTAATATTAATTAATATAATTAATAAAAATTAATTTATTATTATAAATTAATAAATTAATTAAATTAATTTAATTACGCATAGGGAGGGGGGAAATGTAGATAGCTAGGGTCTGGCGGCCGGAAGATATCGCGCTGTACGGAAAGTTAGGGCCCCTCTCCAGAAAGCCAATAGCGTTTAGTTTATGATGCAAGCAGACGGAAGTGAGGTTATAAACCTACGCTATATAACGCCGTGTCACACACCAATAAACGCCATTTGCCGTCCACCACATTGGTGTCAGCGAGCTGATGGCCCGAGCGGCCTGGGGTTGGTCGCCGTGCTGTTCCTGAACCAGGTCGCCACGCCTGCGAAGGCAACAGGAGGGAGACTTTTTACCAAGACGTGTAACGACAGGACAAGTCTGGCTGTGGCTTCTTCACGCACTGTTTGCCAATGCTCGTTCTTGTGCGATGAGAGCAACCTTTTTGTCATACCTGCCCTGCCACTGATGGCTGGTATGACTGCAGAGGCTGAAGCTTTCCTTAGCTGCGAGATGTCAGCAGCTTGCGCAGAGTTTTCTGCACCCTTAGCCGGTTTACAGGACTACAAAGACCTGAATCACAGTGCATTGGGGAGCATCCAGGGGGTAAGCTCAGTAGCTTTAGCAGAGGGCACACTGAAATAAATTTCAGAGCAGCTATTTACCTGTATGTATGTCAGCTTCTAAAAGGAGGAACTATACGTCTATCAACCCTAGCTAAATGTTTGAGGCAGGATTCCACCATGAGATCTGCAGGTGCCCTGCACATAAGCACGTGTGTCATTTATTCAAGATTCTGTGTATGCCAGATTAGCACTTAGCTCTTAAGTTATTGTGGGTCATATCTTTGAATTGTTAAATGTGTTCACATGTGCTTTTGTTATCAACAATCTGATGCCAAGTGAGCAAGGTCTGAAAGTCTGCTTTGGGACCGACTTGTGATGTGGACAATGAAAATCTTTTTGTGCGTTCACAAAGCTGTCTGAAAACAGGGCTGATGATTTTTCTTGCTACAGTCCTGAGTTAATTGTATTTAAGCACGTGTGGTGGTCGTTTTTTTCCATTTGGTTTAACAGTTATGACTCCTCCACTTTGCCTATTTCCCTTACAGTTGATTCCATGCTACCTTTAGGAAGATGTCCCCTGCCCTCTTGTAACTTAACTTTCAGCTTGAACTAGCTTGAGGGTTTGTTTTCTTTTTTAGAGGCGGTTTCATTACAGGTGTTACTAGGGCCTGTAATACTGAGGTAAGATCAAACAAAATTCCGTCTGTAAGGAAATGATGAATATGTTCCACTGTAGTTGTACAATAGAATTGGCCAAATTCTGCTTTCTTGCCCACTTAACAAATGAAAGTGACTTGATAAAGGAAAGTGCTTGAAGACATCAAGATAGCTGATGTGTTTATCCTTTGTCCAGAGCAGGGAGTGCTTCTCTCAGCAGGAGCCATACCAGTCACTTTGATGATCCTTAGTGCTGTCGTAGTTAATGGACATTGGCTTAAGCACGGGAAACCAGCCACAAAGCACTGACTTGTGAAAGTAGCTACTCAAGTATCGAGGAAAAACTCCAAAATTTGAACTGCAAAATCAATGGCAAATTTGGAAAATTCTTTTTCAAAATACTTGTTCTGCAGTCTTTTTCTTTGTTCTTTTCAAGTGTGAACTTCCATGAACTTCTGACCTGTGTTCAGATGGGCACACGGTTCCATTTACTAGCTGAAAATAGCACCTAGCCACGCATCGACAACACAGTGTTTTTCCTGCGGTCCAGCCCAGCACAGGATTAAGGCAGCGTTGGCTTTAGTACCACAGAGTCTCATGGGGATCCCTGTCCAGGAGACAGTTAAACTCAGCAGTGTGAGCGGGAGGGTATGCTTTCTCATCTCACATCCCTTCTTCCAGTCAGTTACAAAGCAATCCCGGAGTCCTCTGGTCATATTCTTCTTGACTGAAGAGTTATTTTGTAATCGAGACCAACCATAAGAGAAGCAGCATGAAAGCTTCGTCATACGTTGTATGTTTCAGTGAGATAAACTACGAAAAGTTAACCTTGTCCTGAAAGCGTTTTGTCCTTGGTGCTTGCAGGGTAGTAGGGACCAGGAGGAGGAGAAACAAATCTTGAAGGAAAGCAGTGTTAGCTTTGACAGACCCTGTACTGCCCGATTTAAAGTGGCATCGTAACATTCCTTTCCTTTTCCAAGCCAAGAGTTTTGGAACATACACAAACCCTGCCTGAAAAATCTGGCTAGAAAACCAGGAATGAGAATGGAGGGGTGGTCTCTTTCCTGTCATGTCAAGAGCAGGACTAGACAGAGGGGAGGCTGGCCACATTGTGTACAGAGGGATCAAGAGGCAGCCATTAAATAGCCGCAGGGACACATGTCCCCACAGGTAGGAAGGCTCTTCTGGGACCACTGGGGTCCTTGTATTAGTCCTTGTCCGGATCTGAGCTGGAAAGCAGGGAAGGAAGCAGAGCTGGGCCCAGAGGGACAGGTCGTGCAGAAGTGGGCTCAGCAAGGAGGCCAGGACAAAAAGCTCAAGAGGAGACCATGGCTGCCTGGGGGAAGATGGGACTGGGTGGAGGAGCCAGGACGAGGTACGGGCAGGGTGGCTGCAGTGGTTCAGAACAAAAGTGAGCATATTAGTTGTAAACAGACAAGATGGTGTCTTAGAGAATCCCATTGCTCTTTGGATCTACAGCGTATGATTTCTCATTTATCATTACTGGCCATCAGCAAATACATCTGAATCCTACTGGTAGTTCCTCACCCACCTGCAGTGCTGCACTTTAGAACTGCTCTTTGACAGATAAAGGTCCACAAGGGATCTGAAAGCCCTAAGCCACGCTTAGAAAATGCTGGGTGTATCCGTAAAATACCGTAGAACTTTGACAGTGACAAAATCTCGTCCTGCTTCTAAAACGTGCATGAAAAATAATAGTGGTGGTAAACTAAGACCATTTGAGAAGAATGTCAGTCCCCAGAGTGTTGTTGACAGTTTAAAGACCGTTTGTGCAGCTTTTACAAGACGAGATGTGTATGGCCGTGTGTCCTGTAACTAGCACCCAGGCTAGCAAAGAAATGAGGTGTTGTAATGTCAGTTCCTGAGCCCTTTTGCCTAATAACAAGACAGTTTGGCACAGCTCTGCTACATCGTTCCAGAAGCACTCGCTCCATGTTCATTCTGATCTCGCGCAATAGATCACTCAGTGGTTTTCAGCGTAGTTTTAGGTGCCCGGAAAGCAAGTGAATCTTCAACAGCTGTCCAAAAAGAAACTAATTATTCATGAAACGGACATCATGAGGAAAAATAACCCCAGTATTGTTATCTATTTGGATGTTCTCACTATTTCCATTGCTGTAGACGTGAGTAAGACCAGGTTCTTGTTTCCAGAAACGAGTAACTTGCCACTTCTAAAATGTTTTTTCCTTTTTCTAAATACATTCTATGTAAATTTTTCCAAGCTGTTAACAAATTTCTGTCCTCAAGCGGTACGCACCCTGCTACAACGGACGGCTATGGAAGTTGTGTCGCCTTGTTCCTGGAGCTGATCATGGAATTTATGTGCTAAGGTGATGAAACAGATGATGGAAGATCTTCTGGTTAAAGATTTATCTTTGCCATCACTGAACTGTATTTTTCACTTGCTTGCCGGCTCGGACGGCTAATTTTTCACTTATGTCTCCTGTTCCCTTAGACTGCACAGAGGCTAAGTACTGTATAGCCTAGAAGGAATGTCCATTCATTTTATTACATCTTCATTTAAAAATAGCCTGGAAACAAAAATCAGCTGCAGTCTTTTTCATGAGGTACTTTACCTGTGCACCATCCTCTCAGCGCCATTGTTTTCTTCTTTCAGCTACCTAGTCCGTGATGAACTCTGGGTGCTTATGGAACACTTGCCTGGAGGCTCTTTAAACGGTGCTGTTGAAGAGAATGTATGAAGGAGAGCTAGCAGTTGTCTGTAGGGAGGTAAGGGATCCCGCGTGTTCGTCCGATTACCTGCACAGGACGGTGCTTGTAAAGTGGTGCTAAGAACATGAGAGGTGTCACGTTCAGAGCTTTGTTTCTGTATTGGTTTTATAATACGGAGAAGAAAGAGCACCTGAAGTATCAGCCTGCCTGTAATCACTGCATTTCTACGCTGTTATTTTACTCAGATACTGTTACTGTAGTATCTTCTTTGTTGTTGTTGTTGTTGTTGTTGTTTAACTATTCTCAACTTTGCCTCTCTAAACGTTTTCCGGGATACGTCTCTACTGCATTCCTTGTCTGTAAAAGCAAACATGCTGATGGCAGAATTTTGAAATAACAGCAAAGAAAAATAGAGGCTCACTTGTCACAGTCCTCTGCTTAAAGGAATAGCAGTCCAGGCGAAATAGCGTTTGCTTCTGAAAAATGACTAACACGCTATTTCTACATCTGCTGCAGAGCCCAACAATAAAGTCTTTGTCCTGTAACCTCCCACCCAAAAGTGGTCCACTTCATATCGAAGGGATTCATGCCGGTCGCCGCAGGTGCGTCTCATCTGTGAGAACCCCACCTTCCCAGGTGCCCTCGCACAATGTCTAGGAGGCTCTCCAAGCAGAAACAAACGGTGACGAGGACAATAGTTCATCTAGCTTGGAAGCGCTGCCGAAGTTGAGTAGGCCTACGCCCTGCATCAGAACAGCTTCCATAAAGAGAGATGGGTGGTTTTCATAAGAGACTCTCTCCTGATTTTGGCAATGTTAAACTGGCAGTTACGCTACTTGCGTTGTGGATTCTGCCAAAGTCTTGAATGAGTTGCAGAACCAGATTCTGTTTACACATGTATATGCTTAAACTGACTAATATTAAGCCTTTCATTACAACTTTCATTTGTTGTATATTTGTAACAGTATTACAACTTTCATTTTGACCAGATTCTTTAAAAATGTTTATTTTAATCATAACCAATGCTATTGTGGGTGTAAAGATTAGATATCCCAGGCAAGGAGGCCATCGTTCTTCAGAACATCTCACAAATTGCCCTGGAAATTCCAAACACAGTCCGTTCCAATATGCGCATGTTCCAAACTCAACGCACAATCCGCCAGCAATGTTATTTCCTTTGAAAGTCTCAGCTTCAGGTCTCCTATAGGGTTGGGGACACTATCCTTCTGAAGGGGTCATCTTTACTCGGGTGTAATATATCCAGGAGTAGATCCCGTTGACCTTTACTGCTGTGTAGGTAGTCAAGAGCTCAATGTATGGTCCCTTCCATGTTTCGTTTAATGGTTTATCTTTCCAGGTTCGAATGTAGACAGAATCTCCAGGATGGAATTCATGTACAGCAGTATCTAGTGGTAGCAGTGACTATTTGTTCAGATACCTGTGTAGTGATGAAAATACCCTAGAAAGAGATACTGCCTTGTACAATTTCATCTCCTGTCATATGCATTTGGTCACCTTTTCCGATAACAGAGTTAACTCGGTTTCCATATGGGATTTTAAAAGGACTAACTTTTTCTTTACTTCTGGAAGTGATTCTGATTCTCATTAATGCCATTGGTAATACTGCTACCCATTTCAAATGTGTTTATTGGCACAACTTAGTTATTTGTCCTTTGAGTGTTTGGTTCATCCTTTCTCCTCACACAGCTGAATGAGGTCTCCAGGGACTTTGTAGTTACCCTTTGATCCGCAGGAACTTAGATACTCCTTGTGCTAGCTCAGCTATGAAGTTGTCTGATGGTAGTCCTTGTGGTAATCCAAACGGGCGAATGCTTTCCTTTAACAGTACCCTAACCACTTCTCTTGCCTGATTGGTGCGGCGTTGGGAAAGCTTCTGGCCAGCGTGAAAAGGTATTAACCAAAACAAGAAGATATTTATGTCTATTACAATTAGGCAACTCTGAAAAATGCACTGGCCAATGTTTTCCAGGAGTTACTTCCCTTTTTAAGTGGCCAGGTGGTGGTCTATGCGGAGATTTTGGATTATTATTCAAACAGAGGAGACATTTTCTTGTAATTACGTCCGTAATTTTTGGTCCTACAGAATATCTCCTGCAACGATTAACCGTTGTCTCGGCCCTATATGATTTTCTTTATGTCAGTTAATAAGACTAGAGTTCATCAGTTGAGGCGTGACTAGGACTTGGTGGGTGGGCGTCACCCACTACCCTTTTCCGACGATGTAGTATTTCGGCTGGTTTATTGTCCTTTTCTGTCCACTGGGGCAGTTTCCTATCCTTATTTCTTGCGGGTCCTAGTGGTCCTTGAGTCTCATTCTGTAAAGTAGCTTGCTTTGCTGCCAAATACACTTTGCGGTCGCCTTGAATCGCACTCCCTTGGCCTTTCTGGTGGACATTACAAGGAATTATAGCCGCTCCTTTCATCTCCAATACCGCTTGCAAAAAGATATAAAATTCCGTATCCATATTTAAGGGGTGTTCCTTGGCAATTCAGCAGTCCTCTTGCTTTCCAAACGGCTCCATAAGAGCGTACCACTCCGAAGGCGTATTTAGTGCCTGTATCCCAAGTACTGGACTTGCTCTCGCGTTGTGTGTGCTTTTTCTTAGACACCTAACATCCATCTAAACCCAGAAAGTTCAATAGATCCGTAGTAGCTTTCAGACAATCGTCTTCCCAGTCCGCCCCAATTAGTATACAACAATGTAATGTTCTGTTGGTTACCTTGCCATTGTTCCACTTTTTTTGCTAATAAGTTACCAAGTAGCGTACGACTATACTTCAGCCCTTGTGGGAGCAAGCATAACTGCGATTTCTTTTCCCATCGTTGGGTTTTTCTGCCTATTCAAAGGCACACATGGCCTGCCCGTTCAAAGGCGGACAGCATCTGACTCTGGCCAGTTTCTCACTCTTCCTGTTTTCTTTCTGGCCCAAACCAGATGCATTCCTGCATTCATGACTTCACTGGGTATTTTGTCACTGTCCTCTTGCTTCAAGGCTCTTCCTAGCAGTGGCAGTGGGCACTCCGGCATATTAAAAAAACCTCACGGATTAATTTAGTACCGCCAATCACACGTTCCATTGGTTCTAAGAAAGGCCTGGTCATCCGCTTTGCCTAAACAAAGGGGACTGTCTGTTTACTGAAAAGTCTCCTGCAGCGAGTCAAGGCAGAATGAGTTGCTCCACCCTTCACATTAGGGCATTCATTTTCCCAATGTCCCTCTTGTTTACAGGTAGCACACTGATTAGGTCCTAAAGGTGGTCTTGGAATTGGTCTCCGAGGGACTCCCTCTTGATACTTCTCTGCCCCATCCCCCTACCCCTGCCCCTCCATACTGACACCAATGTTCGTTAAAGCACCAGCGAGTGCCACTGCCAGCGTAGCTGTTTGTGCTTTGCCACCCACTCTGTTCTTCTTTCTTTTCCCTGTCTTCCCTATTTTTGTAGACTTTGTAAGCTACTTCTATTAATTCCATAATGGGTTTCTCTTCTGCACCTTCAGTCTTTTTTTTTTTTCTTTTCATGTCTGGCGATGACTGTGCCATAAACCATCCATTAAACATTTACCTGTTACTTTAATCACGTGGATAAAAATGTGTCCATTTATATGCAGCCTCTTGTATGTGCTCATAGAATGCAGCTGGCTGTTCATCAGGCCCTTGTCTAATTTCATATACTTCAGCTTCTGTTTCGACACCCTCCTTTTTCATCAGTCCCCACAGGGACTGAAGGGGCGCCTGGATAACAGGACCTTGACCGCTTGTTTGGCAAGCAGTGGGACAAAAAGTTTCAATGACAGCAGAATTTGTTGCTTAATAAGCTGGTGTTGATAATGCCGTGAACCCCGGGGACAGAGGTGTCCCTCAGCTGAGTAGGTGGAAGGGAGCTGCCCACTGTTCTTATTCTCCATCACACAAAGCTGTCCAGGTCAGAAGTGGATCAACACAGCAAACAGGAAGCATGCAATTCTCCTGCATCCCTGTCTGCTAAGGAGAACAAAGGCAGCTGCTTTCTGTCACACTGTTTATATTAGTGTTAAGCAATGCTGCTAAATCAGTCACACAACACAGGGGGAAAAAAGCCTCTCAGCTCTTCAGGTGCGACTCTCATAAGCCGCTGGTATCTGCCTTAGCAGCTAAGGCAGTGGAAGGGAGCTGCTCTAGGTGGGAACTACGAGCGGAGTAGACGAGTAGACTAGACCGCACACCGTAGCCCCAGCGAAGAAACGCCTCCTTCTGGGCAGAGCCCAGATTCACTGGCCACACCAGCACTTATTCTGGTGCACTGGTGCTGCGCCTGCACTGCAGATGCTGCGTGTACAGACATACATTTTGGGAAGATCGGCAAAAGAATTCTGCAACTCTTGAGTTGATGGAGATGTAACACTAGTTTAGTCCAAAGCAACCAGTTTACACCTACGCTGATGTTTGTAAAGGTGCTGATGGCATGGATCCATCTTGCTGACCTCAGCATTCTTTTTTTAAATATTTCGGGTATTGTTTCCAAGACCGTTATTTGAAATTTTGGTTGAAGCAACAGAAAATTGAAAAATGAGTTGTTCATTATTTTGTCTCGAATGTAAAAATATTGCAGTTTGAAACATGGACCTCGACCGTTGCAAATTAAAGTTATGAATACCAATGGAATGCGTGACTGCAGATTTTTGATAGGATTTGCTGGTGCCTTTTGAGGAAAGAGCGTCAGGGCTGGCTGAAGATACACCAGCCTCTACCATCTGCAGTGTCAGCAAGACTTCATCTGTATGTGTGCTTGTAGCTTCTTCCTATGCCACTAGCGTCGGGTGTCATGGAACAGGACTTAGCTGTGTTAGGCTCTGCTGCTGGAGCTCCTTGTATCCTGTGGCCGCAAAAGCAGTCAGCCTGCAGTACTGAATTTTGGTCGCCAATCGTCAGAAGCAAGCTGAAAAAAATCATGCCGCTGTGCACGCATGGCTCCCGAGACGCAGTACGACTTTTGTTCGCCGGGGCGGTATCAGCGAGGTGGCAAACGCACGTGTGCGGCTCGGAAAGTGCCACACTGGCTTGTGGTTGCCAGGCAGCAGCACTGAGCGGGCAACGCACTCTCTGCTGCGCATGCGCAGCTCCCAAAAACTGCGGTACAGACTTGTGGTCACCAGGTGGAAGCACCAAGCCACCGAAACGCACCGCTGCACATTCGTGGCTCCTGAGCTGCAGTATTGACATTTGGGCTCCAGGCGAGTGCGGTAAAGCACGTCACCGTGCGGGCCTCCCAAATGGCATTACTGACGTTTGGTCGCCGGTTCACAGCAGCAAACACGGTACAGAGCGCCCATGTGCATGCGCAGCTCCCAAAAAGGCAGTACCGGTGTTTGCTCACCATTAATCACTCACACCCGCTCCCCATCTGCCACAGCGCAGATGCACCCCTTTCCAGGGAAGCACCATCACTGTCATCCTCACTGCCCGCACCTGGGGCTCCTCCAGACACAGCGCACAGCTGGAGCCCAGATACTCCTCTGAGAGTACTATGCTTATCGGTAGATACAGGAAAGAGAGGGAAAAGGACTATCCTTAAAGGTCATGCTAACAACCTACTTCTAAACCTCCTACTACTCCAGCAATCCTCCCAGCTGCCGAGGTGTCTCTCCTACCCGATTATGTCCACAGCCACCCACCCTATATACCCATTAATCTCTGAAATTGGACCATACACAATCAGATGTGTAGGATGACAGCAAATGATGTCCCTCAAGCAAGTAGAACTATCAATGCAGATTAATATCTCTGCTGTTAAACCAACCTGTTCACCATTGGGAAGTACACCTTATGCAGGATGGTTAGCATGGTTACCTGAGCAGTCCTTTACCCCTTCAAAATGAGAAAAAAGCGATGCAACCGCTGTGCCTTAGGGACAGGATTGGGGGTCATAAACAGTGTAAGTGCTGAAATACTTGCAAAGAAGCTCAATATGGCCACACATGATCTAAACAAACTAGAACATCCGTCACGGTCCTCCCTATCAGCTTTAGGAACTCATCAGTGGCTTTTATCTAAAAAGTTACCTCAGTGGGAAAGAGTTAGTGAAAAGGACCACCAGTTAATGCTAGATGAACTTGCTGTGGCACTAAGTAATGCTTCTCTAGCTCTTAGGTGCCTCCACGTTCAACTGTGGTGCTATCTACAACAGCAGCAATTGTAAGAGAAAGTGAAGATGGCACCTTACCCCCTAAAATTCAAAAACTAATCTGGGAGAACGCAACCGAATTCAAGAAAAAATTCCAGTCGTGGTGGTATCTAGCACAGATATTTATATTAATAGAATATGATTCTATTAATAACAATGTCATGGCTTTTGTTTTAACCGTACAGAATGCATCAGTAAAAACCGTCCACCCGATCATTGCATTTGGATTAAATCACAGCGGTGCTGAAGGTGTGCAAGGGATGAAGCTGGGGGTATTGCTTAGGCTCTGTGAGCCCTTAACAAGGCGCCACCTGGAGGGAGGGAAAAGGATAACCACAAACGGAATGCAACTCCCGAACTTTGAGTGAACTATCCTAATTAACATCTTCTAATTAACTTCTAATTGGCATAACAGAAACCCACCCTTGGGTGGGGAAAGCCCACTACTCACAGAAGGCCCTTCCTCACTGAGCACGCGCAGTAAAAAAGAAGGACGCTGCGACTTCAAGTGGAGACGCGGCTTGCGGACACCAATGGGTACAAGGGAGACTGAGCCAACTTGCAGAAATACTGGTAGCTGGTGCTCAAAATGTATAAATATTTCCCAGGCGTTAACCGCGTGTGCTAGCTTCGTGGACCTACCACCTAGCACCGAGCTCTGCGCAGATTTGGAATAAAAGCAAATGACTCGACTCTGTGTGTTTGTCATCTCTCTGCACACCGGGCGAAGGACCCATATTTGGCACAACAGTTTTGGAGATCCAGATGGGACAGCCATAAGGCCTTGCCCGGAAAGTCTTGCCGACCTTGACAGCAGAGAGTCGGACTGGACAGGACTCCAGCGCGCACCAACCTGTTGATGGGGGGCTCCTCTGCATCTCCTCCGAGGTCGGGGTGATGAGCGACCCAAAGGAGAGGTATTTGCATGCGGGCAAATGCTTGGATTAGTGAGTATTAAAATTTAATTATTTTAATGGAAAAGGTATCAAAACATATAAAGTCGCATGCATGTAAGTCACCCGTATCTGCCAGCAAGGAGTGCCTTAACTGACGAGTGCAGTCAGACCCGTGGGTGCATAAGGATACATTCTTTGCACATTGAAGCTTGGTACCGGGGGGGTACCTTGCCAAGTATGATGGGAGAGGGAATTGTATTGGGAAAGGTATGGGAAACAACTGGCAAAATGGGATCGAACCAATCCATGATTACTCCCTGTAGCCCGTTGGGGTGTATTCTGAAGAACTGGAATAAGTTTGGGGGAGATCGGATGACTAAATGAAAAGCGGTGTAATCCTTGGTGGCCAAATTACAGATTGGATGATGATGAGGTCTGGCCAGAAAATGGATCGGTGAATTACAATAACGTGTTGCAACTGATGTTGTTTTTCCCACGGGATAGGGAAATGGGTTGAGGTAGCTTTATGTTGAAGTAGCCTTTATGACTCTGTACAGAAATGCTGACATTCAGAAAAAACGTAAATTAACAGCTGACGTGGTGAGGTATAGAGCTTCTGATACAAACATCAGTGGTTCTAACATAGGCTGTGGTAATAAAAAAAAGGCAGAGGGAGAAGAGCGGGAGGATGTGCGACTGTTAGTCCCAACGGCCCCACCTTCATATAGAAATAGTGCGGGACAATCACCGATTGATTCTAACTCGCAATCGAGCAATGAGAATTTCAGCCCTATTCCCAGTCAGACTAGAAGGCATAGTCCGCCGGTTGTTCAGGCTCCTTTGAGACAAGCGGTGGGACCAGAAGTGTTGCCGGGTTTTGTACATGTTCCCTTCTGAACCTGGCAACTGGGAAACAATCCGTCGGTTTATGTAGAGAAAAGCCTGAAGGAAGGCACCGGCTTTCAGAGCCTGCCCTTCTGACTCACAATCCTAACTGGGGCTATGTGCAAGCGTTGTTACGTACTTTCTTTACGGCAGAGGAAAAAAAGAAGAAGAATTAGAAAAGCCAGGTAAGAAGGTGAGAAAAGAAATGAACAGGAGGACCCTGAGGACTATTTGCCTACTAGAAAGGACCCAGAGTGGGATCCCAGTGGAGGGGGAGGGGTGGGGAGGCCCAGCTGAAGCAATAGCAACAGTTAATATTGTATGAGGTCGGGCACGGAGTACCGAAACCGAAAATGTGTCCAAACTATCTGAGGTGAGACAAGGCCCTCATGAAAAAATCCATCGGCCTTTTACGAGCCGGTATGTGAAGTAGCTAGAAAATGGACGGACTTGAACACGGATAATGGGGCAAATCAGAGGATGTGTCATATGCTGTTCATTGGGCAGTTGACGCAGGACGTGAGGAGAAAATTGCAAAAAGTTGAGGGGGCTGGTGGAATGTCGATTTCACAATTAATAGAAATAGCATGTAACGTGGATAACAGTCGGGATGAGAGAGAAAAGAAAGAAAAACAGAGAAGAATGTGGTTGCAAGCATCTTTGTTGGCAGCAGCAATAAATAGAAATGATGTCAAGGGAAAGGTAGAGGAAGAGGCCCACAAAACCGAGCCCCTCTAGGACTGAATCGGTGTGCGGCCTGCAGGCAGGAAGGTCACTGGAAGAAGGAATGCCCAAACCGAAAGGGGCCAGAGGAACAAGAGCACGCAGGAAACGCTCATCTGATTATGGTAGGAGGTTCAGACGAGGAATGAAGAAGACCAAGGGAAAACATCAAAGCCTCCTCAGCCGATGCCGTGGTTCCACTTAAGCTGGGGAATGAGACCACAGACGTTTTAATCGACCGCGGGGCCACTCATTCAGTAGTTACCAGTTGTAAATGACCTCTAAGTAAAGTACCTATACCTATTGTTGGGGCAACGGGAAAAAGAACATTAAGGCCATTTCTACAGCCAATGGAATGCACATTTGGGGGACCTAAATTAATTCATGAGTTTCTAGATATGCCAGAATGCCCCCTACCCCTGTTGGGATGAGATTTGTTGTGTAAATTGAACGCACAAGTAACCTTTTCTGAGAACGCCGTACAGCTCCATATCCCGCCTGAAACGTCTGGGAGAGCCTAGATCTGCCTGCTGACAGCTAAAACACTGTAAGAATCCAAAGGGAATATTCCGAAGGCTGTATCAAATGCGGTCATTCTCCTGGCGTGGGCTTCTAAAAACCCAGGTAAAGCAAAAAATGTTAAGGCCACTTAAGATAGAATTAAAAGAGGAGGCAAAAGCGGTGAGAGCACACCACTACCCTATAAGATTGGAACTCGAAGAAGCCTTGAACCCCTGATAAATAACTTTATACAACATGGACTGCTTCTTCCTTCATCAGGGCTGCTGTCTGGTCCTCAGCAGGGGGGGCGCGGGCAGAGGGGGCTCCAGCGACGTGCTGTGGCTCCCGCCACCTGCGTAACCATAGCTGCCCCCATTTCTTTACAGAAGCAGCTCCCCAGGACCTTTCGCTACATCAAATTCCAGGTGCAGAGCAACTGGGGAAACCCAGAGTACACCTGTGTGTACCGAGTACAGGTACACGGGAAGATGGCCAGCCACAGCGAGCACCTGCAGGCCCCATGGTTCCTCTCAGAAGAGTAATAAAACAAAGACGATGTGTAGCAGCTCGACTTGTGTATGTTTATCAGCTGAATGATTGGCATGGGCCCACCGTGAGCCCTCTGAGCCGAGCATCCTTTGCAAAAGCGGAGCTTGATGCTCCCACCTGCCGATGACAGATAAGCCACCGGTCTTGTTACGAACAGGCAGGAAGATAAACACGACTTGTAAAAGACGACCACCTGTGAATTAGGGATATGTATACGTTATCGTTATTCACAGTGAGCTCTTACACGCCATATGGAAAATGCTTCAATGGAAGTCGTTGCTCATGACATTGTGATGTTAAAAGTATCATGCAGATGAAATGCTCTGAAGGGATGCAGTGCAATACTCGGAACACTGTCTCTCAGTAGCATTAAAGCTCTCACAACAACATCTGTGCCTACTTTGATTACTCCCCAAGTTTTACAAAGGAGTCATGCTCAGGATGCTGCACTCAAGCCTAAACATGCACAAGGCAGTATCAAGCAAACCCGCGGGAGCCAGTAACCTCTGCCTTAACATGGACAGCGAGACGCAGCGTACACAAAGCCCACCAGCGGGGCAGCAAGAGCCAAGCTATCCACCTGAGCACGCACATCGACACTAGCTTCAGCTTAAGTGTTAGAGTAGGCCGTATGCAGGAATCGGGACTCGGCTTGGAGAGACTAATAGTCACATTATGGTCGGGTCAGACTATTACTAATAGTCGGGTTTGTGGGAGTGTGATACAGTCAATCTGCCAGGCCTCCCCATATTTGTATTTCAGTCATCATCCTCCATACCAAAGAGGCCTTAACCGCTTGGCTTGTTTGTCTGCAGCTCACGGTTCACATTCATGCACAATCTGTGCAATAGTGTCCATGGCCAAATCCACCCCTTGATCATGAGTCCATCTATATGTTGCATCTCTTCCGTGATGGCCGGGCAATGTCATGGGCCCACTGAGCTAGAAATAATTTACCCTTCTGTTGCCAGTCCGGATCCACCTTGGCAGCCTCATCAGCCTGCTGGTTATTTTGATGTTCTTCAGTGGCCCGGCCCTTGGGTATGTGGGCATCTACATGGTGTACTTTTACAACCAGATTCTCTAGCCAGGCAGCAGTATCTTGCCAGAATGCAGCAGGCCTCTGCGCTGCCAGTTGCTCTGCGGCCATCGCTGCAACCGCCCCCACAGGGCATTTGCCACTATCCATGAGTCGCTATAAAGACAGAGCACTGGCCACTTCCCTCATTCAGCAATGTCTTAAGCTAGCGGGATGGCTTCTACCGCTGCAAATTGGCTCGATTCACCGTGTCCTTCAGCAGTTTCTACAAGCTGTCGTATAGGGCTCCATACAGCAGCCTTCCACCTCTGATGTTTGCCTAAAATATGAGAGGACCCATCAGTGAACAGGGCACATTGCTTTTCGCTTTCTGGTAGTTTGTTATACAGAGGGGGCTCTTCAGCGCATGTCACCTCCTCCTCTGGCAATATACCAAAGTTTTTGCCTTCTGGCCAGTCCATGACCACTTGCAAGATTCCTGGGTGACTGGGGTTTCCTAGTTGAGCCCGCTGTGTGGTCAGTGTGACCCACTTACTCCACGTAGCATCAGTCGCGTGATGTGTAGAGGGGACCCTCCCCGTGAACATCCAGCCCACCACTGGTAACTGGGGTGCCAGGAGGAGCTGTGCTTCAGTACCAACCACTTCTGAGGCAGCTCGAACTCCTTCATATGCTGCCAATATCTCTTTTTCTCTTCATCCCCCAGCGGGACTTTTCCCCATGTCCCATGGCTGCCCGGGCAGCAAAGGGCCTCCGGTTTCCACAGCTCCCCTCAGCAAGCCTGTGAGGCCAGGCCTTTGCTTTCCAGGCACAGAGGGCTGCTCCTTGACCTTGTCAGAGGGAGTGTGGTGGACTGAAGCCTGGACTTTATCTTAAACATTTTGTGGTATGGAGGCCTGCAGAGCAGAGCTACAGTGCAGGCACAGTGGTAAATACGGCACTTGACGAGGGCATCCGACAACCAATGACCCCCCCAAGCATGCAAGACACAACACGGTCAACATGGTCGTCGCATGGGCTCTAAGGATGTGCCGTTTCCTTGGGCATCCGGCGTGAAAAAGGCCGGAATAAAAAGTATAAAAGGCAGTGCTCACAGTCGCTGCGTTTGGTCCTCGGCCGGGGGGGCATGGGCAGAGGGGGCTCCAGCGATGTGCTGTGTCTCCTGCCACCTGCGCAAGGATAGCTGCCCCCATTTCTTTACAGAAGCAGCTCCCCAGGACCTTTTGCTACATCAAAGTCTGGGTGCAGAGCAACTGGGGAAACCCAGAGTACACCTGTGTGTACCAAGTACAGGTACACGGGAAGATGGCGAGCCACAGCGAGCACCTGCAGGCCCCAGGGCTCCTTTCAGAAGAGTAATAACACAAAGATAATGTGTGGCAGCTCAACTTGTGTATATTCCTTGCAAATGTTCTTCCAGAGAGCTTCCAACAGCTTGTGCCACTAGTGGGGAAGGGACCTTTCTGCCTCAGGAGAATGATGTTTCTGGTCTTGGCTGCAAGGGGCAGGGCAAGAGAATGGGGCTTGAAGAAGAAGCCCCTGAAGGTCCCGCTTCAGCTTTCGCAGCCCAGGGTCACTCACCAAAGCACCAGTGTCACTGGGAGAGCAGAATCGCAGCCCTGGGAAAGCTCTCCCGCTGGCAGAGAAGAGCAGTGCGGCAGGCCTGTCTGCAAGGCCCTGTGCCCTCTCTTCAGAGGCAGTGGGGTGCCCACGCCAGTGGTCCCAAGGCATTAGGCAGCTTTGGACTTCTCTGGGATGTAATGTTTCAGTATTTCTTTTTTTCCTGCGTTGGGGGGTGGGCAGGAAGTCATTTTGGGGTCCACCAGGGAGATGTACAGCAGACCCAAGAGAGACACCCAGGCCCCTCACTCCAGTCCTGAGCAGGGGGGTGTTGTGCCCAGACTGGTGCAAGGTCCCACGGTGGCATTCAAAGAGGGTGGCTGGAAAGGGCTGAGGCAAATTTGCCCCCTGCTCTGCCTGAGCCCTCTCCTGTCCCACAGGAGATTTCCTCTGTTCCTTGTCTTCCTGCAGATCGCTGTCCTCACCCTGGCCCTGCTTGACAGGGGCATCCTTAACTGGGTCCTGCTCCAAGCAGGCCAGCATGTCTGCCGGCACTTGCCACTTCAGCAGCAGCATGTTGTCCCCTGCAAGGGAGGACAGGAATGTGGCTGGAGCTGCTCCTCCCAGGGAGGCAGGCAAGGAGCCCAACTCTTTCCGGAGTAAAAGTTTCAGCCCACATGAGCAGCCATCTCATTGTAATCCACAAACTGGACGTCAGACACCGTTGGCAGATAGCCCAGCACATGGCTGCCCATCAGCAGGAGGATGATGCTGCGGAAGACCTGGTGGGCTGTAGTGAGAGCCCTCTCAGGCATCTTCCACCCTGTGCAAGGGTGGTCATGGGCATCAGAACCAACCAAGACCTGCCCCAGCCCCAGCACAGAGCAACTCCCCTAAATTCCCTCTCGTTGCCCTAAATGGGATTCTTTGGAGAAAACCAGAGGTGAAAAGTTTGTATGGAGATTTTGTCCATGATCCTTGTCAGCCTGCTGCTCACTGGGAGCTTTTAAACATCGCTGGCAACTCACCTTGAACAAAGATCTGCCGCCAGATCTCCAGCAAGAGGCAGGAAGGAGGGAGGATCAGGTAGACACCCACCAGCTGAAGGACGTGGGCTCACAGTAGGTACCCGGCCTTGGTGATTTTCTGAAGAGACGGGTTCCAAACAACTCCAGCAACAAGGGTGAGACCTTCTTCAATCTGCAGAGGGAGAAAACCAGTCACCATTCATGGTCCAGGGTGTCAAGGCACAAGGCTCGCAGGAGGACTGAGAGCTCTACCCTCCTCCTGTGGCTGGTGGGGCTCAGCCAGAGTACGCTGAAGCTGCTGTAGGTGATGGCTGTGAAGAGCTTGGAGGGCACCTGGCCCTGATCAGCTGCCAGGTACGGAGGAGGTTGGCCACCCTCCAGCAGGCATCACCGTTCCTCTGGCCAGCCGTGTTCCTCAGCAGGTGGTAGAGTTTTTTCTCCAGGTAGAAGGGAGCAGGCTGCGGCACAGCGGTCAGGTAGGCCTGGCATATCTCCTTGGCCACGGCCACAAGGCAGGTAACAAGTGCCAAGCAGCCCCCGGGCTCAGCAATCTGCTCGATGCAAATCTGCAGGACACTCTCGCAGACCTGGATTTTCCGCAGTTGGGTGGCCTGGCTTTCATCAGAGGAGTCTCCACAAGAGCGCATAAGAGGTGTTCCTGGGGAGGGGAGGGTGTCAGACCCCTGGCACCCAGCCCAGGGCCCTCTGGGGGAGGCTCCCCCCACTGCGGTGCCAGCAGTGGAGCCCCCTGGTCCCCGGCTCACCCACATCTCAGCGAGCAGCTCAGATGTGCCCTCCCAGGCGTCCATCCAGGTGGTGAAATCAGCTCCTTTGAGGGGGCTTCACATGTGACACCAAGCTGGTGACATGGGTGGGATGGGGTGAGCAGGGAAAGCTGTGGGACCCCCACAGCTCCCAGCCCCCGCCCTAGCCTGTGGCTTCCCCCTGCCCAGCCGCACTCCTCGCCTCCTCTGCAGACCCAGTCCAAGGCCCTCCATGTCCACAGCCCCTCAAATTCACGCTGCTCCTTTGCCGAAGCCTGTGTGCAGGCCACGCGAGGTGCCCCCTTCACATATCCTCATCAACAAAGAGCGCATGGCTCCGCTGGGCAGACCACGCAGCACATACCGGTCCCTGCCCCGGCGGTTTACATGCGCACGGCACATTGCACAACAGGGGTTGCTGTGCAGGGACCCCCGTGCAACGATGGTGGTTGTGCAGGAGCCCTGTGCAACGGGGGTGGTTGCGCAGGCCCCTGCTGTACTGCTCTGGCCAGGACAGAGTCCTCTCTGCACGTGAGGACTCAGAAAATGGCATGTGAGCTCAGCTGGTCACAAAGAGTGGCCACAGAACTCCTTCTCATCCCGGAGTGCATGGAGCACACGCAGCACCCAGGAGCTCCCGTTTGCCCGCCTTAGCCCTTTCCACATGAAATTGCAGCTCTGTGTTTACAGTCACAGGGCTATGTATCTTCAATTCAAGATGGCAGTGGGCAAATAGCATACATCAGATGAACAACTCACCATGTGCAGAGAAATCATTCCCCAACACCCACTGACACTGTCAGCACCTCCTGCAGGCAACAGCCACGCAAGCTTGCACAGTGTCCAAAGAGGTGCTGCTCCATATCAGCTCTTTGCTTCATGTTCCCCTAGTCCTCATGGCCCGTCTGAGACTCCTGTGGCTCAAGCAGCTCTGTACCCTCCAGTGCCTGGCTGCCTGCCTACACCCAACTGCAGGCTTGCATACGCATTGCCTGCGTGTGAGGTGAGTAAGGCCAGGAAGAGCCAGCATGGGCTTGGCTCCCTTGTGAAATAAAATAAAGCCATAGCCATTGGATCATTCTTGGCAGCTGCTTCCCCCTCTTCCTGACAAAGCTTGGCCAGGCTACTCCAAGCCAAGCCCCCGTGCTGTTCAGACAACTTTTCTTGGAGCTTTTCCTTTAGCGCACAGTTGTACGGGACTGAGGTGGGTGGGGAAGAAAAGGTGAAATAGCAGTGGTAGGTAATCCTCTTCTATGACCATATTTTCCCCAAAATGATGTCTTGGATGTGATTGCAAGTGTTTGCGGGTTAATGTGCCTGACTAGGGATTGCAGAGTGGTATGATGTCATGTTTGCACAATGGCATTTCCCATTTCCTTGCTAAGGCAGAGCCATGCTTGAAAAAGGAGATGCTGGGTAGTATCCCCTGAAGAAGGGGATGGGAACATCTGGAGTGACTACGACGATAGCGAACCGGCGGAAGATGATTCTTTGTTTCCCTCAAATCCCCCTGAATAAGAAGCCAGGCCCATCGTTAACACAGAACAGTCCGAAGGACCTCGAGGTGGTGCTACGTGATATACCATGCGAATCGCTGCCTGGGATCTGTTACAACTGGCACATTTACATGAAGAGTAGGGCAGAAAGCCAGGTGAAACCAACACAGAGTATTTGTGGTGAGTGTGCTTATGTGGCAGCCACCGAGTAACGCTGAGTGGAGGGGAAGCAAAGGGCTACTGGGGTCAGGGAGGTCTCTTAAAGTTAGGACCCAGCCCGGCAAATGGATCCCATTCTGTCCCCAGCATGGTGGCTTATTGGGCTGGGGGAATAGCTGCCGTGGAGGTAAATGCGGATGCATTAGCGTTACCATAACCTTTTAAGCCCTCTCCAGTTTTGAATGCACCTCCCCTCATTGAGGGAATGCCAACAGAAAACATTTGGTTCACTGATGCCTCAGCAAAAAGGATAAATGGCAAAGGGCAGTACAAGGCCGCTACGTTAAACATTACCACCGGTAAGCAAATACTAGAGGAAGGGGTAGGCAGTGCACAAGAAGAGAATGAAGAGCAGTTGTTTTAGCAGCACAGAATGGAGCAGAAGTTACGTATGTTGGCTCCTGTGCTGTGTGGGCCGGCACTACATAACGCTTCTGTCCCTGGGAAACCCTGAACTGGGAAGTAAACACATTGCAGGTTTGCACAACTCAAGACTGGTAACTATTTTAAAATATAGCCAGAAAAAAACCATTCAGGATGGCACGGGTGAAAGCTCACGCCAAGGACAATAAACCAGCCACAAACTGGAACCAAAAGGTGGATGAGTTAACTAAAATTCAGAAAATAAAAGTAGGGAACATCTTAAATGGTACGGGTTGGGGGAAGGGCTCCAGCCAAAATGAAGTCACACAGGCCAAGAAGTGCTTTACTTTGCTGCACAGAGCAAGGGTTGGCCCCTGAACAGGAAAACTTGTGAAGTTATTCTTACGTAATATGCTCGGTGTTGATTAAAAATACTAACAAATCACCCACATATGAGTGAAGGGAAAACTTTATGGTCTACATGGCAAATTGATTATATCTGGCCATTCAAACCCTCTGCGGGATATTGACATGTCCTCACAGGAGTGGAAGTAGTCTCCGGCTTGCTTATGGCGACCAAGTGCCAGAAGGCCAATTGGCAAAATACAGTACGAGGGCTATCGTGTTGGTTCTCAAAGTCTACCTACTCCTGATGTCACCCAAAGTGATAATGGCTCGTACTTCTCACAAAAGAAAGTGCAAGACCGGGCAAAACGTGAAGGAGTTCCATGGGTATTCCACACCCCATATTACCCTCAGTCAAATGGGACGCTAGAAAGAGGCAATGGCCTGTTGAAAGAGTCGAAGCCACACAAGGCCCAGAGGGATACTCAAGTTCCCAAAAGACTTCATCAGCTGCAGTAGTAGTAGTCCATATGCAGGAATCAGGACTTGGGCTGGAAAGACTAATATTGATGGGGGCACTGCCCTACAGTATGATCACGAGGCCACTGAAGGACCTATTAAGTTTGTCCTTGTACACAATGGCACACATCTAACACTATCAGATAAACCCAGCAAGAGATGGCAATGCCTGCTAGAAATGGAGCTGTTGGGCGTCATTATGGGAGCTGAGTGCTAATTAACTGTCGAGGTCATGGTTCATGCACCACAGTGGGCAGTATTCAATTTGTTGTTGCCCTGATTCCCACTACCACTACCACACCAACAGCTACCCCTAATGCCTCTCAATCTACTCCCTACCCTATTACTCCCACAGCTGACCCAACCTTATCCCCACAAATGTCTGGAACTGGATCTGATGCTATTAAAAACACAGGCCAACAGCAAGTGTTGTTTGATCCATCGTGGTCCCTCAGAGGGGTGGAACTATCAATGCAAATTAATATTTCTGCAATTAAACCTACTTGCTCACCATTCTTAAGTACATCCTATGCAGGATGGTTAGCGTGGTTGCATGGGTGAACCCTCACCTCTCCAAAACGAGCAGGGAGAGATGTGACTGGTATTTTAGGATGAGGATAAGGAGCATTAGACAGCATAGATGCTGAAGTTTTAAGAAACAAAATCAGCTCAGCGACAAGTGATTTACACAAATGAGAACGTCCCTTACAGTCTTCTCTGTTGGTGTTGGGAACTCATCAATGGCTCTTATCTGATACATTACCGCAATGAGGAATGAAAAAGACCACCAACTCATTGTGAACACACTTGGTGCAGCCCAAAATAATGTCTCTGTCGCTCTTAGTTGTGTCCAGGCTCAACTGTGGCTACAATCTGCTGTGTCAGCGATGAGAAGAGAAGGTGTGAGGGCACCTTATCCATTGAAACTCCAAAGGTAATTTGGGATAATGCAACTAAATTTGAAAGGAAATTCCAATCCTGGTGGCGTCTAGTCAATTTTACCTGTCACCCTACGGACCATAAAGCCACAGCTTTTATTCTAACAATATGCAATGCTTTGGCATATACCATATACACAGATTAGATCACAGAGGAATGGTACTCGAGCCAATGGAACACCCAATATGGGCCCAGAAAAGGGAGACAGATGGCAAATGTCGACTTTTGATGTCGACAACACATGCTGTGCGAGAAGAACAAGGATGTATTTGTAAAAGCAATGCTGTTAAAGCCCAAGACGTTTGTCTTGAGAGAAGGGGTTAAGGGAGTCTTAGCAGTTAATTAGTAGATAAGGCTTGAAATCTTGTTAGCTATTGTGTGAAGTAGTTAAAGCAGGAGAACTGTAGTTCCTCCCGAAGACAGGTCCTGATAAACTGAAAGGAGCAAGAAGACTTGTGGCTCCTCACAAGGAGGGTCCCTGATAAGAATTAAGAACTTACCTCAAGAAACTAGCTAAAACTGACCCTGCGGTTTGGATAGAAGCCAAAAAACAACGGAGCCTGCGCAAAGGCAAAAGGTTACTAGCGGTGATGAAGAGGAACCACTGGCCTTTATCCCCACGACCCCCGACGACCGCCACCAGGAGGCAACACGCAAGCGCAGATGGGAGAACTCATTTTAATACGAAGCGCGGATAGATCATACATATGTATAGGTATATTGCTAAACTTTATGTATATGCAACACTTTGCTGTATCTATTTGAAGTAAGTGCCGCGTTGGGCGCACACGGTTTTTGGTGGGACTACCCCCCCGTGCTGCCCAGCGCTGAATAAACATACCTACTTTACAATCTTACAGATTGTGGAGTCTGTTTTCCGCACGTCAGTTTTGGCGAGCCAGCCAGGAGACTCTCTGCTTAACCACGGGATCGGCTGTGGAGCGGATGCCCCTGGGCACGTCTCGAGCACTTTCCTCGGAAGGGACTCCGCTGCCAGCTGCTCACAGCGGGAGCAGACAACAACCTCCTGAAGCCGCGGAAGAAAACGGTATGTTTTATGAGGGGAGCCTGTAAGTTGTACACGTGGCCGGGGCAGGTGGTAAATCGCGCGGAGATGTCTGGCGTGCAGCAGAGTCCCCGTATAGGAGGAGGGTACCCTGTATGGGAATAAGGGGATCGAGCAAATCCGAGGTCACCGCTGCATCCCAGTGTCGGGAGCCAGGATGGACCTGCTAATGACTGGTATAAAAGAAGCAGGAGAAGGGTAAGCAGACCTCCTCGCAATTGCGATAGGGTCATCTTTCAATATTTGCAGCTGCTAGACGAGTATTAATTGAAGTAATTGTCTATAAGCATGAGTGATTGTAACGGGCCCTGTGCATCTGAATGTCTGTGTTGAACAATTGAGATGCAGCATAGCTGTGAAGCGAGTGTAGAGTTCCGAACCGCGGCTCCGTGTGTCCGTGGGGAGAATGGCCGGAGATGAACGAAGTGAATGGGAGAATTTGAAGTATGGTGAATGTCTTTAAATAATAGTGGGGGAATCACTCCTTCGGTCGTTTGAGCTCGAACCTTGGCATTATTTAAATGAAGGAGGACACTCTAAAGGCAGAGTATGTAACTTCCACAGGGCGAAAAGTGACCTTGGATTGGGAGCAACCTGATATTTTTACAAACCCCCGCATGGGTAGGTATAAAGGAGTGGTTCCCATGGTTCCCTGTCTTGTGTGTGGTCTTGTTCCTGGGCTATCTAAATCCTGGCACCAGGCTTGGGTTTTGTTGAAGTATAAATCGTGTGGGGAGAAATGGTACTGTATTTCTAGTAAGCGAAAAACAGAGTGCTTTAAGTGCTTTCCCGAACCTCACAGTTTTACGACAGGAAAGAGTCTGGCAAGATTCTGAAATAGTGAAATTGGTGTGTGGAAAGGAAAAACTAATCCCGGAAATTTGGGAAGTGAAGGAAAAAGACTGGGAAAAGACCGTAAGGAAGTGCCAGAAACGATTCGCGTGGAAACTTACTAGAAGCCAGTAAAAGTTGAAAATTATTAATAAACGAGATTACGAAATGGGAAACGTTCAAAAGGGAGTGTTGAAGAAGAGTCCCTTGGGCTGTGTGCTCGCTCATTGGAAAAACATTGTTGGGACTGGGGGAACAGAAAGTAAAAAAACCCTTATTAAATATTGTAATCAGTGGTGGCCGTTGTATAAGTTAGAGAATGATGCTAAGTGGCCACTTAATGGATCTATAGACTATAATGCCCTTTTACAATTGATGTTGTTTTTAAGGAGAGAAGGGAAATGGGATGAAGTTTCATATGCAGACATGTTTTTCACCCTCCGAAACCATCCAGAGTGGCAAAGGGACTGTGGAATGGTGCCACCACAGGACCCCATGGTACTCGCACTTGAGCGGGAAAATAATAAAGAACTTAGAGGTAAATTAAAGTGATGTTGCTCGGCGTGCAGCATTGGACAAAGATGCATTAAAGTAAACAAAACCCACCAGGCACCGGAACCAGATTTAACTGACCTATTTAAGCCTCCCCCTCGATCTCAGGAACGGGATGTGGACTCGGATGAAACCTCTACCCCCTCCAGATAACCCCGTATCTTCCCACACTAGGGGGAAGTCTGCTCCAGTGGCCTTACAGGCACCTCTCCGAGAGGCGGTAGGACCTGAAGGTGGGACAATGCTAATCAGAGTGCCTTTTTCTATTGTTGACTTACAAGGATGGGAAGGGGTTGCAAAGGATTACAGAGCTGATCCAGTGAGAGTAATGAGGCATTTTCAATGTATTGTGAAACAGCACAACCCTGACTGGAAAGATATACAGTTATTATTAGAATATATGACTGAGACAGAAAAACAGCTGATTTTAAAAACGGCAGGGAATTTAGCCGAAGATCATTATAAGAGTATAGGAGGGGACGTCAAAGATTATTTTCCTCTCCAAGATCCGAAATGGGATCCTAACAAATCCTCACATATGGAAAGATTGCAGGGGTATCAGGAATGGATTTCGAGAGGAATAGAAAGAGCTATCCCCAAAACAATAAATTGGTCAGCTTTGTATGCAGTCAAACAGGGCCCCTCCGAGTCCCCATCTGAATTCCTGGATCGGTTGAGAGATGTAATGCGCCGTAACACACTGCTAGATCCTGGGTCAGAAATAGGGATACAACAATTAGTTTCTCTGTTCCTGGGTCAATCTACAGGGGACATCAGGCGTAAGCTTCAGAAGCTACACACTACAGAAGGAAAGAATCTGGAAATATTGTTAGATGAGGCATGGAGAGTGTTCAGCAATAGAGAAGAAGGATATAGACAAGGACAGCGGAAAGTAATAGCGGCTCTCAGAGAAGAGGAAGGAAAAAGGTACAAACGAGAACCATCTCAGTTAGGCAAAGACCAATGTGCACTATGCAGGAAATTTGGTCATTGGAAAAGAGAATGTCCAAACAAGGAAAAGAGATGGGGCTACCAGATTAGGAAGATGGTAGCCCATGTAAAAGAAGATTGACGGGGACCCGGGGAATCTACCCTAGCGGATCCGCTGGTTATAATGAGGCTAGGGAAAGAACAGAGGAAGTGGAGTTCTTAGCTGATATAGGGGCAACCTACTCGGTTTTGAATCAAGCCTTGATACCCCTGGGGAATGATTACATCATGGTAAAAGGGGCGACTGGCCAAAGTGAAACGGCATATTTTTGCAAACCTTTGAAGTATAAATTTGGAAAACAATGGGGGATCCATAAATTCCTATATATGCCTAACTCCCCAAAGGCCCTTTTGGGAAGAGATTTGTTAGAACAATTGGGTGCAAAAATTACATTTAAAAAGGGAGAGATTATTCTGGAGATAAAAGACCACGATTATATTCAAGTGCTGAGCCTATTCCTAACCAGTCTTCCTGGAGAAGGAGAGATTAGTGAAAAGATCCTAAATCAAGTATATCCTGGGGTATGGGCTACTGATGTACCTGGAAAGGCAAAGAATGCCCCACACGTTGAAGTTAAACTCAAAGAAGGTCGGCAACCCGTAAGGGTTAAACAGTACCCCTTGAGAAAGGAAGATAGGGAAGGGATCCAACTAGTCATTGAAAAATTTTTACAACTAGGATTATTAAAAGAATGTGAGTCTGATTTTAACACACCTATATTACCTGTCCGTAAGCCTGACGGGTCATACCGCGTGGTCCAGGATCTACGGGCTGTAAATAAAATAACTGAGGATCTTTACCCCGTAGTGGCGAATCCATATACCCTGTTGACTGTACTGACACCTGAGCTAACTTGGTTTACTGTTTTAGATCTAAAGGATGCCTTCTTTTGCCTCTCTCTCCATGAAGCCAGCCAAAAATTATTTGCATTCGAATGGGAAAACCCCAAAACTGGTCGCAAAACTCAGCTCACTTGGACGGTGTTGCCACAAGGATTTAAAAACAGTCCTACCATCTTTGGCAACCAGCTCGCAAAAGACTTGGAATCTTGGGAAATCCCATCTGAAAAAGGGAAACTGTTACAATATGTGGATGATATCCTGATCGTCATCAAAACAGAGGACGATTGTATGACCTGGACGGTGAGTCTACTAAATTTTTTGGGGCTTCAAGGGTATCGGGTATCTAAGAAGAAGGCCCAAGTAATACAGCAGAAAGTGATCTATTTGGGCTACGAAATTAGTGCGGGACAGAGAACTTTGGGACAAGCCCGCAAAGAAGCAATATGCCAAACCCCGAGACCTCAGACAGTAAAAGAATTACGAACTTTCCTGGGAATGACTGGGTGGTGCCGACTGTGGATATATAACTATGGACTGCTTGTTAAACCATTGTATGCATTAACAACCACTGAACAGAAACACCTTGAATGGAACAAGGAGACCGCACGAGCCTGTGAGCTACTAAAGAAAGCTCTGATGTCGGCTCCGGCCCTAGGGCTCCCAGACGTGAGTAAACCATTTTTCCTTTTTTCCTACGAGAAACAGGGAATCGCTCTGGGAATATTAGCACAAGATCTGGGCCCCTATCGACAAGCAGTTGCATTCTTTTCCAAACAGTTAGACGCAACTGTGAAAGGTTGGCCTGGATGCCTGCGAGCAGTTGCAGCTGTAATATTGAATATACAAGAAGCCCGAAATTTACTCTGGGCCAGAAAATGACCGTCTTAGTGTCTCACACCGTATCCGCAGTGTTGGAAGCGAAGGGTGGGCATTGGCTTTCCCCACAAAGATTCCTGAGATATCAAGCTATACTGGTAGAACAGGATGATGTGGAGATCGTAGTTACTAACATTGTCAACCCAGCCTCTTTCCTCAGTGGAAACATGGGGGAACCAGTGCATCATGACTGCTTGGAGACTATTGAAGCAACGTATGCAAGCCGCCCAGATCTGAAAGACAGCCCTATGGAAAGCGGAGAAAACTGGTTCACAGATGGAAGCAGCTATGTCCTAAGTGGTAAAAGACACGCAGGATATGCCATTACCACTAGTCAAGAAATAATAGAGTCAAGACCTTCACCCATAAATACCTCTGCACAAAAGGCAGAAATAATTGCTCTGACCCATGCCTTGGAGTTGGCCCGAGGCAAAGCTGTGAATATCTATACAGATTCAAGATATGCTTTTGGAGTTGTACATGCGCATGGAGCAATTTGGAAAGAAAGAGGGTTATTGAGCTCTCAAGGGAAAAATATTAAACATGCAGAAGAAATTTTGAGACTGTTGGAAGCAATCCAACTTCCTGAGAAAGTGGCGATTATGCATATTAAGGCACACCAGAAAGTAAGCTCAGAATTGGAAAGAGGAAATGAGCTGGCGGATAGAGAGGCAAAACAGGTAGCCAAAGCAGAGATAAAAACAGAAGGAGCTTTAGTCCCCGACAGGCGAATCTCTTTAGAAGGTAAGCCAAAATATACCAAGGAAGATCAAAAACTTATTACAGATCTGGAAGGATTATACAATGAAGAGGAGTGGGCTTATACTCCACAAGGAAAACTAGTTATTCCCTCTTGCCTAATATGGCATTTGGTAAGAGAGGAACATAGGAAGAGGCATTGGGGAATAGAGGCTCTATATAAACATTTAATTAGAGAAATTGTGGCCAGAAATTTATATACTACGGTGAGACAGGTTACTCAGCAATGTGATCTTTGCCTCCAGATTAATCCCAAGAATATTCCCAGGCTAGAAATGGGCCAAATTGGGAAAGGCAATGGGCCTGGGCAACAATGGCAGATTGATTTTACAGAACTTCCAAGAAAAGGGGGGTATCGATATTTATTGGTATTAACTGATACCTTTTCAGGTTGGCCAGAAGCATTTCCAACTAGAACCGCTAAGGCTCGAGAAGTAGTTAAAGCATTAATACAAGACATAATACCACATTTTGGGGTCCCAATGATAATGTCCTCTGATAGGGGACCACATTTTGTTTCAAAAATAGTACAACAAGTTAGCCACCATTTAGTCATAGATTGGCAACTTCATACCCCATACTGTCCCCAGTTGAGTGGCCAAGTAGAAAAAATGAACAGAAAAAATCAAGCAACAGATTGTGAAACTAGGACAGGAAGCAAATCTAGCCTGGCCTCAGTCTCTTCCTTTAGCCCTCTTGCGTATACGAACTAGGCCAAGGGCGAAAGAGGGACTGAGCCCATTTGAAATCTTGTATGGACAACCATATGGAATACAGAGAGGAATATCCATACAAGCTGGAAACGAAATCATGACCTCTTACATGGTTGCCCTAGGAAAACAACTCAATAATATTAGAAAACACGTAATTGGGACTAGGGGGAGAGGTTTGGATGGACCTGTACATAATATACAACCAGGAGACTACGTATATGTAAAATCTCTTGCAGAAAAGACTCTGGAGCCACAATGGAAAGGACCTTTCCAAGTGCTCCTTACCTCTTTTACAGCAATTAAAATTAAAGAACAAAACGCTCGGATTCATCATACCAGAGTCAAGAAAGCTCCTTGGCTACCATGGAAGTCAACATTAGCTGGACCTTTGAAATTACGCCTCCAAAGAAAAGACGAACCTTGATCGTTTGTATAATGGGACTATGGGCAAAAGTTGCGTGTACATGGGACCAAAATATGTATGTACAAATGACTAAATCAATAGTAGATAACATGAACTTGTCTAGCTGTTGGGTGTGCATAGCTCTTCCCAGAGGTCAGATGGAGATACCCACTTTTGGAGTCATGTCTTCTAATTGGTCTATAATTAATGAAGTCACTGGGGTGGACATGTGGAAGTCAGGAAACACATCCAAACTAGAGTGTCAAACTAAGGTGACAACTAGAAAAAGAGGACCTAAATTTAAACTTCAGGTCTTGGAGGGAGGAATATTTTTTGAGGGATGTAAGAACAAGAGCTCCGAAGCATGTATTAGCGCCCCTCAATTTGGAAGCTTTAATTTGAGCACCATAAACTGTACTATCATTGATTTACAGAACAGGACATCAATCGGAACCTTAAGTAACCTGGTTAATGACGACCTACAGGTGACTCTGAATGGAATCTATCTTAATATAACTGCCCAAAGAAGTAGTAACGCGGCAAGCCCAGTACCTATATGTCCAACCCCTCAAGGGACTTGGTGGTTATGTGGAGATGGACATGCACAAAAGATATTACCTAGAGCTTGGCAAGGGACCTGTACTCTTGGGTGTCTCACAACACAATATAGAATCGCTAATCAAACTGAGGTACCTTCAGGAGTCCTGAGGAGCCCCTGGGTACGAGTAAAACGGAATAACCCATTCATAGATAGACCTACTAGTTTTCACAGTTTCGCTCGATGGTTCCTCCCTTGGTTAGGAGTAAGCGAACTTGAAAAAGCTATCCTAAACATATCAGCAACAATGGAGTTGTCTTTAAATGCAACAGGAGATGCCTTGTTGTCTCAGCAAAAAGAAATAGAGAGTTTGCGACGGTTTGCGGCACAGAATAGGATGGCCTTAGATATTTTATTTGCTAATCAGGGAGGAATATGTGCAGTGATTAATAGTAGTTGTTGTTCTTATATTGATCAGAGTAAAAGAATTGCCGCAGATATCAACCAAATTTGGAAACTGTCAAAAATATTACACCTAGTAACACTAGATGACACTTCACTGGGTTTCTCTGATCTTTGGAATAAGTTGACTTCTTGGCTCCCAAACTTGACTTGGTTAAGACAATTATTTGTTCTGATAATTGCGATTATCTTTTTGGTTATAACTCTTTGTATTACAGTTCGATGTGGTCTCTGGTGTTTTCAGAACACAGGAGACTCTTATAGTGAATGGAAGAAAAACCAATTACGACGCAAATTGGAATCTAACAAGTACTTTGAAAATGTTAGATAAAGAAACACTGTATTAGAAATAGTATCAGAAATAAATCTAGTAAAAGAATTTACTAACTTTTTAGAAAACGGGGGACTGAGAGAAGGGTTTAAGGGAGTCTTAGCAGTTAATTAGTAGATAAGGCTTGAAATCTTGTTAGCTATTGTGTGAAGTAGTTAAAGCAGGAGAACTGTAGTTCCTCCCAAAAACAGGTCCTGATAAACTGAAAGGAGCAAGAAGATTTGTGGCTCCTCACAAGGACGGTCCCTGATAAGAATTAAGAACTTACCTCAAGAAACTAGCTAAAACTGACCCTGCGGTTTGGATAGAAGCCAAAAAACAACGGAGCCTGCGCAAAGGCAAAAGGTTACTAGCGGTGATGAAGAGGAACCACCGGCCTTCATCCCCACGACCCCTGACGACCATCACCAGGAGGCAACACGCAAGCGCAGATGGGAGGAGAACTCATTCTAATACGAAGTGGGGACAGATCATGCATATGTATAGGTATATTGCTAAACTTTATGTATATGCAACACTTTGCTGTATCTATTTGAAGTAAGTGCCGCGTTGGGCGCACACGGTTTTTGGTGGGACTACCCTCCCGTGCTGCCCAGTGCTGAATAAACATACTGTTATAAATGATTTAGTCCCAAACAGGATTCCAATTCAAAGTTACAATTTATTAAGCGAATAGAGGCAAGCAAATAGCGCTGGGTGCGCCGGGAGTCTCTGCTCCACCAAGACGCACGCGGTACAGTTCCTGTTCCTGGTTTATATCCTGTCCATTAATACATATTCATGAATAGGCGTGTCTTCTTCGGCGCATGCCCTCTTCTCCTTCTAGAATCTTCTCGAATCTTCCTCAGCGTGATCCTGTTCGCTAATACATATTCATGAACAGGCGTGTCTTCTAATACATATTAATGAGCAGGCGTGTCTTCTTCAGCGCATGCCCTCTTCTCCTGCTAGAGTCTTCTTGAATCTTCCTCGGTGTGCCCCCAGGATGACTCCAAACCTTATGCATGCACTTTCTTTACATGATACAATGCGGTCAGTGGTCAAACTGGTTTGAGCTGATATACCAGCAAAGTAGTTTAACTTTCTCCTGTAAAATACCCCTTTTTATGGTGCAGGAGAAATCCATGAAAGTACAGAAGATTACACTTCATCACACGAATCAGATAAACATATTTCACAATCCCCCATCTTTTTCTTTATAGTATTGATTCGTGTTTTCATTTCCAATTGAGTATAACCGAGTAGATTAATCTAGTAACAATCCCCCACATATCCTCAATACAACTATCCCCATTTTAGTAAGCCGATCACCACCCATAAAATCTCCCCAAAATCCTCCTAGATTGATTCCATTCCAAGTTTGTCTCTCAGGAGGCCATTTGTTATACACCTGGACTCCTAGTCGCTCTCCCTAATTTATGGGTAACAGGAAAAAACTAGGTTTTATTGTTGATTACAGGTATGGGCTGTACTATTAGAAAAGGTCCTCAGTTTTTCCATTTTTCTGGGGTAAACCCCAGCTGGACTTGTTCCAATATTGACTACAGTTATTTGCTGTAGTCGAGGTCAAGGAACTCACCCCAAGTAGAACTAGAAGAGATCCGGACAGGGCCATAGTGATCGGCGGTCACAAGGGGTTGCAGCCCTTGGCAGACCCTTTTTAAGCCGCAACACCAGTTCCCCTCCGGTCTTGCCCTCTTCTTTCCTTTAAGGGGGTGCTTTCTTAGTACCCAAATTAATTGAGCACTGCTTGTGAAGGCCAGAGCTTTGATAGATCAGTGGTTTGTCCAGACCTGAGCACTTGCCTGAGCCTGGCAATCCTCTTTATTTGCAAGGCTTTATGGCTACAGAAAACTGCCAGTTAGCCTGCAACACTAATCTTACAAATACACACCACCTTCTACACAAAGGACAAATTCTAGTTCCAGCTCCTTTTTCCTGTTCTTCTTTTGCCAACAACTCCTTCCGATTATACTTGTTTGGAGTACCCACTGTTGTTTCCTATTACCCTTTCCCATTGTTTTCCAAACTTGGGGATTACTTACATTTCTCTCCATAGCTTCCCATGGCCATCGTTCACCTAGATTTGTTCCACCACAAACGTAACAATTAGTTATATTCAATGACTTTACAAATAGATTTTTAGCAACTGTGGGAATTTCATGTTTCACTCCTGTTTCTATTACAGGAGTAGCTGCAATAAAATTCCCCTAGCAATTTAGTCAGATGTGACCTTCCACTCCTTCACTGGACCTTTCACTCGCGACACGTGTCCATCCTTTTTCAGCAGTTCTCCCGGCTGTTTCTGTAGTTAATAAAACAAGGAAAGGTCCTTCCCAGAGGGGAGATAAGTTTCCTTCTTTCCATGTTTTTATCAGAATTTTATCTCCTGGTTCTAACTGATGAATTGCAAATCCTAAAGGTGGTGTTTGGGCCACCATCCCAATCTCTCTTAATTCTTTTAATCTTTTTCCAAGGGTAATTATATATTGTTGGATACTATGATCCTCAATTACATTGTTCCCCAGAGGCATTCCTTGAAAATAAGGCATGCCATATAACATTTCATATGGCGATAATCCAGTCTCACTGTATGGTTTAGTTCTTATGTTTAGAAGTGCCAATGGTAAACATTTCGTCCAGGGCATTTGTGTCTCAATCATTAATTTAGCCAATTGTTGTTTTATTGTTTGATTCCCTGAGCTTTGTGGGTGCCACAGAGTGTGGTATTCCCACTGAATACCTAATGATTGAAGTAAAATGTGTGCCCTGGTCAGAATCAATGTACTGGGTTATCCCATATCTAGGTATCAAATGTTCCAATAAAATTTTTACCACTATCTGTGCCATAGCTCGTACTACAGGGTACGCTTCTACCCACTGTGTTAAATGATCTACTATTACCAATAAATATTTTATCCTCCCTACCTTAGGCAATTCAGTGAAATCGACTTGTACTTTCTCAAAAGGTCCGTAAACTGTTTTTCTCCCTCCCGTGGCTGTTTGTCGAAACACTGTCTTATTTACCTTTTGACAGGTTAAGCAACCTTGTGTAATTTGCTTTGCTATTTCAAAAATTCCAGTACAACCAAATTTTTTAAGAAAATGATCACTTAACGCTTTTGTACCCCAATGTGTTTGCGCATGCAAACGTTCTAATATTCGCCTGGTGTAGGCTTTTGGCAACATTTCTCGCCCATCAGGCAGTGTCCATTTTCCTTGTTCTAATTTAGCTCCTATTTTCTCCAATTTTGTTTGTTCTTCTGGGGTAAACTTCTTCTCTCTTTCCTCTCGTCCTTCTTTGCTGGTGTCCTCCTTTGTTTGTATGACATTAATTTTGGCAACTTTAGTCCTCAAGGCTGCTTCCTGGGCCTCTTTATCTGCTAAATTATTTCCTCTAGTTCGGTAATCTAATCCCTTTTGGTGTCCCCTCACATGTACCACTGCTATCTCCTTTGGTTCTCTTAACGCCTTCAAAATCTTTACTATCAATTCTTGATGTATTAAATTCCTCCCTTGAGTATTAATCAAACCTCTTTCTTCCCAAATTTTTCCAAAAGTGTGGACCACCCTATATGCGTATTTAGAATCTGTAAATATAGTCCTGCTTCTTCCTTTTAGTAATTCCAGGGCCCTACATAGGGCATACAGCTCACAAGCCTGAGCTGACCATGATGGACTCAGAGGTCCCGATTCCACAAGTTCCAAGTCCTTATTAATTACTGCATATCCCGATTTTCTCTTCCCTTCTACCACTCGGGAGGAGCCATCTATAAACAGCACTTCTCCATTTTCCAACTCAGCATCTCTTAAATCTGGTCTCACCTTTGTCTGGGTCTCAATTACCTCTAAACAGTTATGTTGTAATTCCTCTGACAGTTCTCCAAACAAAAATTGTGCTGGACTCTGAGCAGAAGTCACCCTCAGTTCTAAGTCAGGGGAGTCTATTAGTATTGCTTCATACTTTAGGATTCGGCTGTCCGTTAACCATTTTTCCGCTTTTTGTTGTAAAACAGTTCTGACATTGTGTGGGGTATACACTTTTAAAGGAGAACTAAAGGTAATCTTCCTAACTTCTTCTATTAATAATGCTGTAGCAACCAAAGCTTGGAGACAAGCAGGCCATCCTCTGCTTACTGGATCAAGTAACTTAGAACAATACCCCACGGGTTTTTTGATTCCTGCCCAGTCTTGAGTAAGAACTCCGTATGCTGTCTGGCTTGATGTATTCACAAAGAGATAGAAAGGTTTTTCTAGATCTGGGAGGCTCAATACAGGTGCTTGTATTAATGCCTTTTTTACTTCCTCAAATCTCTGGTCATCTTCAATAAACCATTTAAGTTGGTTATTAGTTAATTTTTCATATAGGAATTTTACTTTTTCACTATAATTTTCAAGCCATGGTCTACAATATCCCAATAATCCCAGTATTTGCCTAATTTCCGTTTTAGTTTGTGGGGGTCTTAAGGATAGAATCCCAGATACCCTATCAGGATCTAACTTCTTCCTTCCCTTACTCAGCCAATGTCCTAAGTATTTTACTTCTTGTTCTACAAACTGTAGCTTTGATCGGGACACCTTTAATCCCTTTTCCCGTAGAAAATTTAACAATTTAATGGTGGCTTTTCGGATCCCCTCTTCAGTTTCTCCTGCTACTAATAAATCGTCCACATATTGCAATAATTTTACCTCCTTAGGTATTGTGAAATCTTGTAGAATTTTTTCTAAAGTTTGTCCAAATAGATTTGGTGACTCTGTAAACCCTTGTGGTAACACAGTCCATCTTAATTGTTGTTTTCGTCCTGTTTCGGGGTCCTCCCACTCAAAGGCAAAATAATCTCTGGATCCCTCATCCAGAGGACAGGCCCAAAAAGCATCTTTCAAATCTATTACACTATACCAAGTATGTTTGGGAGATATATGACTCAATAAAGTATAAGGATTTGCCACCACAGGGAATTTAGTGATTGTTCGCTGATTTACAGCTCTTAAGTCCTGCACCATCCTGTATGACCCATCCGGTTTCTTTACGGGAAGAATGGGCGTGTTATAAGGTGACATACATGGTTCTAGGGTTCCTTTTCCCAAAAGTCTGTCAACTACAGGTATTAATCCTTTTCGACCCTCCATAGGTATAGGGTATTGCTTGATTCTAATTGGGCGGTGCGGATCTGTTATTTGAACCCTTATGGGGTCCATTTTTATCTTTCCAGTTTCCCCTTCCTTATACCACACTGAGGGGTTAATAGCTTCTTCATCCTCTTGTGTTAAAGTGTATAATTTAATCTGCAATTTGTCCCCTTGACTCTGAATGCTCAAGTTTAACTTCAAAATCAAATCCCTTCCTAATAAATTGTATTCCGCTTCAGGGAGCAAAAGTAAATCATTAAGACAAATTTTCTTTTCTGTTTCTACTTCTACATCTTTCAATATATTTACTTTAAAAGGCTCTCCTTTTGCTCCTACTACTGACACGTAACTCTTCCCTTTTTCTATTCCTTTTGGAAGTTTTTGAATGGTTGACTTTTCGGCCCCTGTATCCACTAAAAATAAAACTTCCTCTTTATGGGGACAAATTAATAATTTTATCAAGGGCTCTGTTGATGTTGAAGTCCCCAGAAGATAGAGCCCCCAACACCCCTAGTCTTCTTTGAACATCTTCTCATCTTGTTCCCACTTACGGCAGTTCTTCTGAACATGTCCCCTCTTGTTACAGTAGTAACAGACAGGAATTGTAAATCTTTCTCGATAAGGCTGTCCCCGGGGTGTCTGCTCTATTCTTTTGTCTCTTTTCTCTCCAGGAGTCGTCTTATTTTTCTGACTTTCCCTTACTGCTGCTACAAAAATTTTTGCTTTTGCTTTTTGTTTTTCTTCGTCCCTCCTAACATAGACTTTCTGGGCTTCTCTAAGTAACTCCTCTAATCCTCTTTCTTGCCTATCTTCCAATTTTTCTAATTTCCTTCTTATATCCCCCCAGGATTTAGCTACAAATTGTATTTTAAGGAGTGCGGTCCCAGCCACTGTATTCGGATCAATTCCAGAATACATTTGTAGGTTTTTCCTCAACCTCTCCAACCATTCTGTTGGAGATTCGTCTTTCCCTTGTTGTTCATTAAATGCTTTAGTAATGTTTTGCCCTCGGGGAACCGCTTCCCTTATTCCCTGTATGATTAACGTTCTCAAATCCCTCATATTTTGTCTTCCTTGGGGTTGTTGATGATCCCAGTGGGGATCCACATTTAGCCATTTCTGATATCCCGGGGATCCTGCCTGATTCTGTCTTTCCCAAATTCTCATTCCAGCTTGTCTAATCATTCCCCTTTCCTCAACAGTGAATAGGATCCCTAAAATGGACTGTATTTCTTCCCAGATATAAGTATTGGGGCCTAGGAATTGGTCCAATTTTTCAGCTACTCCGAGGGGATCATCTAATAGGGTCCCCATTTCTTTCTTGAAATTTCTTACATCTGTGGTATTTAATGGGACTGCCACAAACCCGATGCCTCCCTGATTGCCTCCGAGGGGTACTTCTCGTAAGGGATCTAGAGAAGCTCCCTCAGATACAGCAGTCCTACTTCTCGTACATGCAGCCGGAGGTCGATCTAATTCCGGTGCTGTTGGTGGTGGAGATAGGGGCAACGGTGGTACAGATAGAGGTACTACGGCCACCGGAGGGGGAGCCGCCGCCAGAGATGGATTATTAGAATATGGAGGCGGTAGGTTATCCAGTGGCTCCCATTTATCATCTTTTTCCTTTTCACTTTTCCCCTCTTCTTCTTCCTCAAACTTTTCATCTGTTTTTAATGTAAGTATTGAGGCTGGAAAAGGACGTAAAGTTCTGTCCCATAAACCTGCATAATCACTTCCCTCCTGACTAAAAGGTTCCTTTGAATTAACATATATATTTAAGGCCTGGCAGACCCAGTCTTCAAAAGATCCAAAAACAGGCCAAAAGACATGTGGTCTCAAAGGTTCTTTTGGCCATTCTACCATACAATATTGAACTAATTTTAATTTACTTTTTCCTTTTCTGGGGACCCTATCATTCCAATTTTCAATCATTATTCCTAATGGACTCTCCGGAGGTATTTCTAGTAATTCGCTCCCTTTCTTCTGGTCCTGGGGTCTCGATTTCGTCTGACCCATCTAGGAATTTTTACTGTGGCAATTCCTACAGCCCTTGGCTACCAGTAAGAGTGTCTTGCAGGGGGTTTAGGACCTATCACCCACCCACGAATCCTCTAAGAATCGCTTCGGTCCTTCACCGGCCAAGTCCCTCGCGGGAGATTGGAACCGCGGTTAGAAGACCTCCACAATCGCTTCGGAACTAGGTTCCGTCTCAGTCACACTCTTACACACACAGGCAACCGAATCCTACCCAACCGAACGGTATACACCTTAAATACTTACGACTCCGTCGTCTTCGTTCAGATCTTCGCGCGCAGAATTACGGGCAAAATAAACTGCTGCAGCCAGCAAGGGAGCTCATAAAAAATCAAATTCTTTACTTGCCCCTATTCAGGTTCAGGATGGCGTTAGTCCCGACCCGACCTGATCAGGAGCCACCAAAAAGTGGGGCGCCCCTCCTAGATCAAGTCAGAATTCAGGAACCAAGACCATCCCGGACGAGCCCCCAATTGTTATAAATGATTTAGTCCCAAACAGGATTCCAATTCAAAGTTACAATTTATTAAGCAAATAGAAGCAAGCAAACAGCGCTGGGTGCGCCGGGAGTCTCTGCTCCACCAAGACACACGCGGTACAGTTCCTGTTCCTGGTTTATATCCTGTCCATTAATACATATTCATGAATAGGTGTGTCTTCTTCGGCGCATGCCCTCTTCTCCTTCTAGAATCTTCTCGAATCTTCCTCAGCATGATCCTGTTCGCTAATACATATTCATGAACAGGCATGTCTTCTAATACATATTATGAACAGGCGTGTCTTCTTCAGCGCATGCCCTCTTCACCTTCTAGAGTCTTCTCGAATCTTCCTCGGCATGCCCCCAGGATGACCCCAAACCTTATGCATGCACTTTCTTTACACAATACTATGCGGTCAGTGGTCAAACTGGTTTGAGCTGATATACCAGCAACGTAGTTTAACTTTCTCCTGTAAAATACCCCTTTTTATGGTGCAGGAGAAATCCATGAAAGTACAGAAGATTACACTTCATCACACGAATCAGATAAACGTATTTCACAATACCTACTTTACAATCTTACAGATTGTGGAGTCTGTTTTCCGCACGTCAGTCTTGACACTGAACCAAATATTTGCCATTTTGAGATGCACCCCCAGGAAACCTCCGGAAGTGTACTGGAAATGTACATATTGGAAATGGATGTGTTTGTGTGAGAACCCTTTGTGATTTTACATTTCTAGGCAATATTACTGTAGACATAAGCAATCACTCTAACAGCTGTATCTGTAATTTTACTGACATTACGGGATGCAACTTCAACTATTCAGCTCCTGTCACATCTCATCACTTACTACAATCTACCTATGCGACATATCACTATTTGTTACCTACCTCTGTGGCAGGAGCACCCCTCCCTCCCCGCTGCCAGTCTAACAGCAGGGCACAGCCGGCATAGTGGCCTGTTCGGCGGGCAGCGCGTGTGCGGCCGGGCACGTACGCAGAGAAGCCCCGGCAACGTCCCCCAGATACCAGAGCCTGCCAGAAACCCCCTCAGCCAATCAGTGCACCTCGGAGGCCCCTCGACCAATGGGAGCTGTCCGTGGTCACGACCAATAGAGGACCGCAGCTCAGCTCGCCCCAGGGCGCGTGGAGCGGTTTCTGCTCGGAGCAGCGGCTGTGTGTGAGCAGGAGCCCTCCGTTTGGCTCGGGGCGCCGTCCGAAGGCCCTTCGTGGGGCTGCGTGTCCTCGCGTCACAGGTGAGTGTTACGCGCGTGTTGTGTCATCATTCTAAGCTTAGATCCAGGCTCCCACGGTGTAGTATTAGTTCCCAGCTGGCATCCTGAGCCTGTGAGTCGGTTGTGCCTGCCGAAGTGTTTGTAATATGGGAACTATGTTGACGTTGACCGTTCTGCCTTTTTCCTGACCCCATTACGCTTTTCTAGAACATATTTTATGAGTCTGGCGCTTCCGTGACGCTGAGTTGGCGCATTCGGCAGGCTGTCAATGGAGGAGCTGTTATGGAGGCACGGCTGTGTGCCTTCTCCTGCGGGCCTTGCCTGGGCCAAGGAGAAGTGGTGCGACTCAGCAGTGGGGGTGGAGCGGGTGGAGCAATGCGGCGGTGAAATAGGGGACGGGACGGAAAAAGGGACGGTGTGTGCTATCCTGCGTGCCCGCTGAGCTCAGAAAAATGAGAATGAGACAATTTAAAGCCACAACTAGAGATGGACAGTTTAGAAAGTGAATTACAGAGAGAACGAGAGCGTACGCGCTACGCGCTTGTTAGAACAGAAGACTGTGGTAACCCCGCTGAGTGTTGCCTGGCTCCGAAAGCGAATTGCGGGAGTGGATGCCGAGGGTTGGGATGGGGACATCTGGGGAGAAACAGAACCTGAGGAAAAGGCCCCCAAGGAGGGGGAGGAGTTAGAGGAGAAAGAGATGTCAGAGGAGAAAAATGTGCGGCCACTTACTAAAGCTGAGAGGCATTCGGGTCCCCGCGGTGGTAAACCCCCCCCCCACCATTCGCACAACTCCCTGCACGCGTCCTGAGCTTACACAGCTCCAGAGCACATTTTCGCGCCAGCCAGGTATGGAGGGAGGCGGAGTGTTCGTGGTGTGTGTCTAGCTGGGGCGATCGCGTGTTGTTCAGTGATGACTCCGGGCCCGGGAGTGTTTCTGGCTCGTAACTGCCCAGGGGGCACACCGCGCGGGGGGGAACCCCAAAGAACGGGGGAGCCAGTCACTGTTAAACCAAGAGGACTGTCAGAGCGGGTGGCCCAAGTGCAAACGGCCACCTGTATTCAGGCGATGTATGAGCGAGGGCAACGGGATGTGCAGATGGCCGTGCCAGTGGACCCCAGCCACCTTAGACCCCTCCCCCAGGGATTCTCTGATGCTTTAAAAACACATGTGCATTCCCTCAGGGAACAAATTAACGGGGCCATAGAACATAACCGGTGGGACCCTCCGAGGCCAGCGCATGTGCTATAGAGTTTCAAGACTACTCACATCCTCATTTGTACAATTTATAGAACCCATATACTTTGGCCATGACATCACTTGTTACCATTTGCTTTTGAGTATTTGTACACATGAACCCCTTGTGCAGGCATGCTTAATGATTTTAATACAGGTTTTTTAAAAGTTGCGACTTCACAGAATTCGATGGCAAGGTTCAGTCTATTACTTAACTAACATGAAAAGCTATACAAAGAGAAACCAAGTTACAATTAGATTGGAATGATTTGCTCGTGGCTCGAATCGGGTTAATGTGGCTTATATGTATATTGAGGAGAGGAAGTAGGGGAGACCCTCCCGTTGAGTCAAGAGCTTCAGACTGGACTGAAATCTACCACTAGTCCCAGACTTGGTCAGCGGTTTATGACTAAGGTTAGGTAAGGAAAGTAAAGGAATGCCTTCCTGTTGAGTCACGAGGTTTGGAGTGGACCCCCTTGCTTTCTAAACTCCTTCTCAGAGAGGAACCTAGGTGCGGTTGAATCCACTCCTAGTCCCAGACTTGGTCAACGGTTTATGACTAAAGGAGTAGGCTACTGGGGATTCTGGTGTAGTGATATATTTTGTGCTTGGTGTAACTTTAGGATGGCAACAATCTAATAACAGCAATTAAGTTCACTAATGATACTGAGATCAATCACAGTATCAAATCATGTAGAACTCAGCAACATAATCAGCCTAAAACTTACTGAGATTATAAGTCACAGTACTAAGGTCAGCCACATAAAGAGAGATAGAGAGAAGAGAGAGATACGTATAAAGGTACCTTTAAACGTCCCCCTCGAATTCAGTTGAACACTCATGTGGAATGCTTGTGTCACTCAGCGGGTGATCAGCTGAGCCTCCGAGTTGATTGCGAATGTGAGGGTTCATGGCGTCTGAGAGGCGTCCTGCTCCGAGGGAGATGCTGGTCACAGCTGGCTGTGGTCCAGGAGAGCTCAAAGGGTCTCACTTGGGACCACTGTTCATAGGACTGGGAGATGATTGACTTTAGGCATCAGTAAATTTCCATCCTTACCACAGATCACTTGCTGGTAATGGCTGGAACCCTTGACATGCGAGTGACGCTGTTACTGATCCACCCGAATCATGGCTAGATAAGATACGTTCCAAGGCTGTCTGGGGATGGTGCGTTACTCCCATTTACGCAAGAGTGCTTGGTACAGTCAGGGGGCCTTTAACCGCCAAATTCTCTGCTCGAAGGCCAAGGCTTATCAAGCAAGGAGGGGAGGGGGGAGATGCACCACCACGCAATCACAAATTTCTTTCTGCTCTTTCTAGTTTTATGTCAAATGAACCGGGACCTCAGTGGGCAGCTCCCAAAGGTGGCTGCCGGCTTTGGTGGTAGGACTCAGTTAAGGATGTCCCTCTTCAGCAGGACCAGGACGAGGATGGTGATCTGCAGGAAGACGAGGAACAGAGAAAGTCTCCTGTGGGACAGGAGAGGGCTCAGGCAGAGCAGGGGGCAAATTTGCCTCAGCCCTTTCCAGCCACCCTCTTGGAATGCCACCGTGGGACCTTGCACCAGTCTGGGCACAACCACCCTGCTGAGGACTGGGGTAGGGGTCCCAGGCATCTCTCCCATCTCTCTACTGTACGTCTACGCGGTGGGCTGCCTCCCCAGCCGTTTGTCATTGCTCCCTTGGACAGAGTGGGACACAAGAATTCGCAAGCCCAGGGAAAACGGATGCTGAGCACTATCCGGCTGCAAAGCCCACACCCGGCCAGCAGCTCCCCAGCAGCCTGTATCTCTGAGCCCCCGAGCGGCCGACTGGAGGAGGTGTCTGGCCCATCCCATCTGCTGCTCAGGAGCAGGTCCCAGGGCAGGGGGGACTCAGTGGAGACACTCACTGCAACCAGTAAATGAAGCCACGTCCCTGGACAAACTCTGGAGATGCTCCACCTCTCGACATGGTCCTGAGCAACTGGCTCTGGGTGATGCTGCGTGAACAGGGGCATTGCACAAGAGAAGACGATCTCCAGAGGTCCCTTCCAACCTCAACTGGTCCGTCATTCTGTGAACTCACCTTCGCCTGGGCCACCAGCCCCTCCAGCTGCTGGAGCTCCTGGCGGTTCTTTGTGAAACACTGCGCCACGACACAGTTCTGGGAAGAAAAGCCGGACGCAGGCACTGAGCTCCTGACACAGCCCCAGGCGCTGCAGCTAGGGCACATGGGCAGAGGAGGGGACACTGACCTCCCTGCTGAGCTCCCCCATGGTTCCCATCAGCTCCTACTGCTTCTTCCCCTGTGTGAGGAAAGGAGGGATGTGGAGTAATCGCTGAGGGGTACTTTGGAAATTTACCCTCTAAGAATAGCCTTGAAACCGGGTGGAACGTAGCACTCATGTACAACGGGTCTGTGCCATAGAGACTTCCTGAACGGCCTTGGATGTTGGCAACATCAGGGGCGCCTGGTGTGCTGACTCTGGGAGAGATTACATGGAGGGTGGAGCGGAGTGGAGACCTCGCGGCCACGCTCTGTGAACAGGGGAGTTTAGGGATGCACAGGATGTACATTGATAAGCTGCGCTTACAATGTCCTGGGCCAAAGACCTGTCAACTTTGATGAAGTGCTGTACTTAGAGTGAACTTTGCTAATTATAATATCATTATAATACTAAAACGCACACCCCTCTCAAAAGCTACCACCCCCCCAAGGTGCGACCCCTCCTCAATGAGTGTGCGCACTGAATTTTTCCTAGTCTGTACCTTTAAACGCGAAGCGAGAGAATTCTGCACCGATCCTGATAAAGGTGTGTATGACTAGAGTCACTCAAGCTCCACCTGCAAAGTAAAACACTATAAAATAATGTTTTAAGAGCTGGATGTTAGGGAAGATACCATCGTCATGTACCACTCTAACTTCTGGGATCAGTCGACGGGCTGAGCCTCTCTTCCCCCCCATCGGGACACCTTTGGGTAAGATTCGAACACTTGGTCATACCAAGTGCCTCCCCGGGAAACTTAGAAATCTCTATATAGAGTCACTTTACATCTTTTAACGCGTTTATAGCCAAGTAGTATCCCTCGTAGTTTTAGCATTTGCACGTGCTTTATAGGTAGTGAATTTATCACCAGCAATCCAAAGAACCTGTATATCTGTTGCTTCAATAAATCGCAGTATTGATTGACTTAGCCGTGTGTTCAATAAATCGCACTATTGATTGACTCAGCCGTGTGTTCAATAAATCGCACTATTGATTGACTCAGCCGTGTGTGGTCCCTGAACGCGACCGTACCTCTGAGTGCGGCCGTGTTAGTTCAGGAGGTGTCCGGCTGAGCAGGTAGTGTGATGTTAGTAGTGCATCCGGACCCGTGATAGTCCAACAAAGGTGTTGGGCGCGACCGGACTACTAACGCTGACTTTGGGCATCACTCAGCCGCCCCCAGTCCCTCTGATATCTGAGGATCGACTGGAAAGCAGGGGGGTTTAGTTTCTGCCAAATTGCTCTGCCTCTTAATGCAACAGGGATCAGGGGCTCAGGTCTCGCAGCCCCAGCCACTGTGATAAGGGGAACAGTCCACACCTACCAGACACTGCAGCAGCCCCTTGTGCCTCTGTGTCTCAGCAGAACACCGGGCCAGGCGCTCCCGGAGCATGTGGAGCTCTTCCTTCATCATGTCCATCTGCATGGCTGCACCTGCATGTCGGGAGCCATCAGGGTGTGAGGGGCATGGCCGCAGGCACTGTCAGAGAGGGAAACTTGCGAGGATGAACCTCAGTTGATTTGGTGGTCACCATCTCACCCTGCCACCTTTACCTTTCCCCCAGTTACTGTGCATTTGGCTGATTTCATACCAGTGCTTCCTCGTACCAAGATGTTTCCTTCATCAATCCTTGAAGTCTCTCTTTTCTCTCCTCCAGAGGCTGGCAATTCGTAAGACATGCCAGTTTACACAAAGTAACCAGGCCTTCTGTTTCATAAGATAATTGGCGAAAAGTCTCATTTTCTGATGTACATCAGTTCCAGCTGATTACAGTGTCATAAATACTCTGAGCATGGAGGGAGGCGGCTGGCCCTGGCACTGGCAGGAGGGAGGAAGGGAGGCAGAGAGGGAGGCCAGGACAGCAGCACGACTCGCCAGAGAGAGCCAGCCTCACTGCTGATCATTTCCACGATGCACAGGGTCACCTCTCTTAGCACTGTGTGAAAACGTATGCACCTGAGCAGCCCTGGGTGTATGGAGAGGTGGGAGTCTGCAGCGGGTGGTCCTGCAGCCTGAAGGGACCTGCACACCAGGCTGCTTGATCCCAGCCCTGGGAGCCTGGCCAGCAGTGGGCTTCCCGCTCCCTCGGCAGGCCCGCCCGGGTCTGTGCGGTGCCCACAGCCCCAGCTCCCTGATGCCTGCCCCGGGGGCCTGTGCACAGCACTCTCACAGCTCAGTCCTGCAGGCTGCCACACGCCCAGGAGGTGGCTGAGGAGCCTGTCGTGGGGCCGAGGGCCGAGTCCGGGTCTCGGTGTGCATCTGCAGCACCTGCACACCGGAGTTTGGTGGGGGGGCGGGCACTTCAACCGGCACTGGCTCTGGACTAACCCCTGTGGAACTACAGCCTGTTCTGAGGCACCGCAGTTCACTGCCATCAGCAGCTGGCAATGCCCGAGTGCAAAAAGGCATTTCCCTGATCTACTTCCATGTAAAAACTCTCCGAATTCTCACAAAACTGCCTTCCTGCCCGGAGTTTGACAGCTTCTGCCAGGTCCAGTTTCTCCAAGTGTGTTTCACGTTCCCATGTCTGTTGTGAGTTAAGCGCCATAGATAGCCTTTACAGGTGGAGCTCTGTCTGTGAAAGGACTCGTATGCTGTTATCTGCATAAAATGATTAAGGCTGGCACACTGTAAAAGTTTATTGAAAACAAAACTAGAGTGCGATGTACAGAAAAAGACATACTTTTCTATTCTTTACACTAATTCAATATTGCTAAAAGAATAATTACTCTGTGATGCTATAAAATGAAACCAGAAAGAAACATGAATAAAAAGTGGTGGTATGCCTTTTTCTTGTCTGAGAAGTTGGCTTCAGATTTGCTTCAAATGTAGACCCAAGACATGTCTACAGACATGTAGAATGTAAGGATCGCCACAAAAATAAATAATTTCCAGATTCATGATTAATTTTAGCATTGTTTTGAGTTGGTTTCACTGAACATTATCACAGTTATTTAAAAATATTGAATCCCTGTGCTTTGCTAGGTCCCATCAAATATTTTTCTGGCTTTTATTTTTTGGCAAGTCAATGAAGAGGGCATATTTGCTACCTAATTTGGGGGGAATTTCAGAAGCAGTCAAATGAACACTTGGGACTTCCACAGGCTGGGTTCACAGTACAGCGATTATCTGATAACAGCTGATGGAAATATGGCCTGAGTTTGAGGTGACTGAGAAAGTTCTTGCTTCCATTGTGACAATACCGCACTGTTTATGACAAGTCGTCAGAAACCCTTGATTTAAAAATCATGAGATCTGAAGACAGATGGTATAGCTGACATACCTGGAATACTTCACAGAGTACTTATCTTCAAATGTTTAATTAAACCATCATAACAGTTCTCTCTATACATTAGTTTAAATATATATAAATGGCCTCCTACTGTCAGGTATATTAATTCTGGTTATTTCTAAGTACTTGAGTTTGGGGCTTTGCTATCCAATGCAGTGGTGGGATTTTAAGACCGCTGTCTTATTCCCTGTGAAACAAATACAACAGGCATTCTTCTGAGCACTGTAGGTGCTCTCCATTCTTCACAAAGAAGCCAAGAAGGCAAACCACATCCTGAGGTGCATTAAGCACAGCATAACCAGCTGGTCAAAAGAGGTGATGATCCTGCTGTATTCAGCGTTGGTGCAGCCTCACCTTGAGTACCATGTGCAGTTCTACGCCTCACAATTTAATATAGATGTGAACGTCCTTGACTGCATCCAGAGGAGGGCAACAAAGCTGGTGAAAGGGCTGGAAGGCATGTCCTATGAGGAGCAGCTGAGGACTCGGGGTTTGTCTAATTTTGAGAAAAGGAGGTTGAAGGCGGACCTCATTGCTCTCTACAGCTTCCTGAGGAGGGTACATGGAGAGGGAGGTGCTGGCCTCTTCTCCCTGGGATCCAGGGACAGGACACGTGGGAATGTCTCTTAAGCAGTACACAGGTATCTGTGCCCTTCTTGCACTTTCCACTATTAAGAAACGTTCACCTGTGAACCTTTCATAACCTTTATCAAATCTCTCATCATCATTTATCAAAACTCTGGGAGGAGGCCTGATGGCAGGGAGCCCCCCAGTGCCTGCCTGCTCCTGCCCTAATTTTTCCTAATTCTCTCCCCCATCCCACTGTGGGAGGGGGAGTGAGTGAGCGGCTGCGTGGTGCCTAGTTGCCGGCTGGGGCTAAACCACGACAGTGTTTTTTTGGCGCCAAACATGGGGCTCGAGGCTTGAGATAATAAGTTGCAGGTCACAGTATCAGTTTATTTGATTTGCACGATGCTCTCGTCTTTGCCGTACATGTTCAGGATTGGTGTTGGCTTCTGCGGGCTGCTGCACACTGCGATGATTAGTAATGTCTCGCCTGCGAGATTTGTTTTTAGAGCACTGACCTTGAACTTAATGTGGTATCATCTGAGCTCTGTACTAAAGCCGTTACTGTATTTTGGCTACTATCTTGTGGAGACGATTAACAATTATACTTCTGCCTCTGAAAGGCTTTTTATGGAGGAAATGCAGAATGGTACCTTTGCTACCCTCTATCATAACGTTTCCTCCTTCATCATGTGAAATATGTTCATCTGATTCATGTGATGAAGTGTAACCTTCTGTACTTTTATGGATTTCTCCTGCACCATAAAAAGGGGTAACCTGTTCGGCCTTTCCCACCAAAACTTTTATTTTACAGCAGAAACTTAAACTATTTTGCTGGTATATCAGCTCAAACCAGTTTGAGCTATATCCTATCTGGGATTCTATCCTTAAGACCCCCACAAACTAAAACGGAAATTAGGCAAATATTGGGATTATTAGGATATTGTAGACCATGGCTTGAAAATTATAGTGAAAAAGTAAAATTCCCATATGAAAAATTAACTAATAACCAACTTAAGTGGTTTATTGAAGATGATCAGAGGTTTGAGGAAGTAAAAAAGGCATTAATACAAGCACCTGTACTGAGCCTCCCAGATCTAGAAAAACCTTTCTATCTCTTTGTGAATACATCAAGCCAGACAGCATATGGAGTTCTTACTCAAGACTGGGCAGGAATCAAAAAACCCGTGGGGTATTGTTCTAAGTTACTTGATCCAGTAAGCAGAGGATGGCCTGCTTGTCTCCAAGCTTTGGTTGCTACAGCATTATTAATAGAAGAAGTTAGGAAGATTACCTTCAGTGCTCCTTTAAAAGTGTATACCCCACACAATGTCAGAAATGTTTCACAACAAAAAGCGGAAAAATGGTTAATGGGCAGACGGATCCTAAAGTATGAAACAATACTAATAGACTCCCCTGACTTAGAACTGAGGGTGACTTCTGCTCAGAGTCCAGCACAATTTTTGTTTGGAGAACCATCAGAGGATTTACAACATAACTGTTTAGAGGTAATTGAGACCCAGACTAAGGTGAGACCAGATTTAAGAGATGCTGAGTTGGAAAACGGAGAAGCGCTGTTTATAGATGGCTCCTCCAGAGTGGTAGAAGGGAAGAGAAAATCAGGATATGCAGTAATTAATAAGGACTTAGAACTTGTGGAATCGGGACCTCTGAGTCCATCATGGTCAGCTCAGGCTTGTGAGCTGTATGCCCTATGTAGGGCCCTGGAATTACTAAAAGGAAGAAGCGGGACTATATTTACAGATTCTAAATACGCATATAGGGTGGTCCACACTTTTGGAAAAATTTGGGAAGAAAGAGGTTTGATTAATACTCAAGGGAGGAATTTAATACATCAAGAATTGATAGTAAAGATTTTGAAGGCGTTAAGAGAACCAAAGGAGATAGCAGCGGTACATGTGAGGGGACACCAAAAGGGATTAGATTACCGAACTAGAGGAAATAACTTAGCAGATAAAGAGGCCCAGGAAGCAGCCTTGAGGACTAAAGTTGCCAAAATTAATGTCATACAAACAAAGGAGGACACCAGCAAAGAAGGACGAGAGGAAAGAGAGAAGAAGTTTACCCCAGAATAACAAACAAAATTGGAGAAAATAGGAGCTAAATTAGAACAAGGAAAATGGACACTGCCCGATGGGCGAGAAATGTTGCCAAAAGCCTACACCAGGCGAATATTAGAACGTTTGCATGCGCAAACACATTGGGGTACAAAAGCGTTAAGTGATCATTTTCTTAAAAAATTTGGTTGTACTGGAATTTTTGAAATAGCAAAGCAAATTACACAAGGTTGCTTAACTTGTCAAAAGGTAAATAAGAAAGTGTTTCGACAAGTAGCCACGGGAGGGAGAAAAACAGCTTACAGACCTTTTGAGAAAGTACAAGTCGATTTCACTGAATTGCCTAAGGTAGGGAGGATAAAATATTTATTGGTAATAGTAGATCATTTAACACAGTGGGTAGAAGCTTACCCTGTAGTACGAGCTATGGCACAGATAGTGGTAAAAATTTTATTGGAACATTTGATACCTAGATATGGGATAACCCAGTACATTGATTCTGACCAGGGCACACATTTTACTTCAATCATTAGGTATTCAGTGGGAATACCACACTCTGTGGCACCCACAAAGCTCAGGGAATCAAACAATAAAACAACAATTGGCTAAATTAATGATTGAGACACAAATGCCCTGGACGAAATGTTTACCATTGGCACTTCTAAACATAAGAACTAAACCATACAGTGAGACTGGATTATCGTCATATGAAATCTTATATGGCATGCCTTATTTTCAAGGAATGCCTCTGGGGAACAATGTAATTGAGGATCATAGTATCCAACAATATATAATTACCCTTGGAAAAAGATTAGAAGAATTAAGAGAGATTGGGATGGCGGCCCAAGCACCACCTTTAGGATTTGCAATTCATCAGTTAGAACCAGGAGATAAAATTCTAATAAAAACATGGAAAGAAGGAAACCTATCATCTCCCCTCTGGGAAGGACCTTTTCTTGTTTTATTATGGACACATGTCGCGAGTGAAAGGTCCAGTGAAGGAGTGGAAAGTCACATCTGAACAAACTTGAAGAAGCCTGAATCAAAGAGTATAAGCTGAATTGCTGTGGGAATTTTATTGTGGCTACTCCTGTAGAATTGGTGAACAGGGAGACTCCTGAGTGGATACCCATTAGGGAAAACAGTTTATTAATAACAAAGGTCAGTTCTGCAAAATATACTGGTGTATGGGAGGATTAGCGAAAAATAATGTTTTCTTAAAACTCGAAAAAGGAGCTGGAACTAGAATTTGTCCTTTGTGTAGAAAGTGTTGTTTATTTTTAAGAGCGAAATGTTAACATCTACCCCCTTAGAAGAATTACCGTGGGTTAGATTTTATTGTCATCAGTTTAATCAAATAGTTTTTCTATAAATTGAGAGAAAAGAACAAGCTCTCAATTAATTTGGGTACTAAGAAAACACCCCTTCAAATTAAAGAAGAGGGCAAGACCGTAGAGGGAACCGGTGTTGCGGCTTGAAAAGGTCTGCCAAGGGCTACAACCCCTTCAGGCTGTGACTGCCAAGCACTATGGCCCTGACTGGACCTCTTCTAGTCCTACTTGGGGTGAGTTTCTTACCTAAAGCATCACCCCCCCCCATTGCTCTGTCAGCGATGTAGCCGGATGGGGGTTACCCAAAAAGTGTGGAGAGCAAAAATTGAGAAAGGGGTGGCCCTACAAGATTGCCCAGAGTTATTACTATTGTGGAGGCACAGGATGGAGTTGTGTTTGTTGGAGTCCCTAATTGCACAGCCCATGCTTGTACTCCGGTAAATATAACTATGTGGAACTTAGGAGAATGGAAACAACAAAATGTGAAAATTGGACTTACGATATATGGACCTGGAGAAGACCCAGGTGTAGTTATTAGTATTGAAATAAAAGAAAAGGTAAAAGAATCAGTGCATTTTATCATGAAATAGAGACAGGAGTGAAATATGAAATTCCCACAGTTGCTAAGAATCTATTTGTAAATCTTGCTGAAAACATTGCTAAGTCATTACATATAACCAACTGTTATGTTTGTGGTGGAACAAATCAAGGTGAACGATGGCCATGGGAAGCTATGGAGAGCAACATAAGTGATCCCCAAACATGGAAAAAAATGGGAAAGGATAATAGGAAACAACAATGGGTACTCCAAACGAGTATAATTGGAAGGAGTTGTTGGCAAAATCTAAAAGATGATGGAAGACAAGTAGGTAATCTGGAGTGTGAAGGAGGTTACCTATGGAATGAAACTTGGAATAGCTGGGATAAGTGGGGAAACCCACTGGAAATGAATAATCAATTTAAGAATTGGAAACATATCAAATGGTTGGCCAATTCCTGAAGGACATTGTTGGATTTGTGGCAAGCTAGCATATGCATATTTGCCAAAGAATTGGAACTATAAGACCTAGTTTTTTCCTGTTACCCATAAATCAGGGAGAGCAACTAGGAATCCAGGTGTATAACGAATGGCCTCCTGAGAGAATCATTGCCTATTATGATCCAGCTACATGGGCAGAAGACGGATCCTGGGGTTACAGGACCCCAATATATATGCTTAATAGAATAATTAGGTTACTAAAATCGGGATAGTTGTATTGGGGATATGTGGGGGATTGTTACTAGATTAATCCACTCGGTTATACAAGGAATGCAGATATCTGCAGTATCTATTGATCCTGAACCAGGGAAAGAGAAAACTCATTCCCTTATGATAATAAAAACAAAAGATGACCAATTCGGCAAGTGTTGACTCGATTGGAAATGAAAACACAAATCAATACTATAAAGAAGAAGACGGGGGATTGTGTAATATGTTCATCTGATTCGTGTGACGAAGTGTAACCTTCTGTACTTTTATGGATTTCTCCTGCACCATAAAAAGGGGTAACCCGTTCGGCCTTTCCCACCAAAACTTTTATTTTACAGCAGAAACTACTTTGCTGGTATATCAGCTCAAACCAGTTTGACCACTGACCGCATAGTATTGTGTAAAGAAAGTGCATGCATAAAGTTTGGGGTCATCCTGGGGGCACGCTGAGGAAGATTCGAGAAGACTCTAGAAGGAGACGAGGGCATGCGCCGAAGAAGACACGCCTATTCATGAATATGTATTAGCAGACAGGATATAAACCAGGAACAGGAACTGTACGGTGCGCGTCTTGGTGGAGCGGAGACTCCCGGCGCACCCAGCGCTGTTTGCTTGCCTCTATTTGCTTAATAAATTGTAAACTTAAATTGGAATCCTGTTTGGGACTCAATCATTTATCTCAATCACAATAATTTTTCAGTATTTTGAACACCCTTGGGTAGTTAAAATACCTCTATTGCTACTTCTGGGGAACGTTGTTTCGGTTTTGTCTAAGGTTAGTAAGCAATTTAAGCATATCACCCGGAGATCTACCCCAAGGCTGGATAGTTATGAATGGCAGGGTGTGTGGAACAGCATGGGCAAATGCCTGGGGCGGTGGGCACCTCCGGTGTTTTGGAACTTCACTCCCGAACAAGTGCAGAATCCTGATGAACTGGCAGAATATTTGGAAGAAGTATGCTGTCGTCCTGGCAGCTCCAAGGAGACACAAATCATTGCCATGTGCTGGGGCCTGGCCCATGCCCACCGAGCTCTATTTTACACTGCAAAGGGGAGAGGGGCTCTCTGGGTCTGATGGCAATGTGGCAGGCACTGTCATTACTCCAATCCCTGTGGCAGGCACTGTGACTACTCCAACCCCCACGACGGGCACTGCCACTACTCCAACCCCTGCAACAGGCACTGTAGCTACTCAGACTGTTGCAGCTGAACCAGAGAACCAGCCCATCCCAGTATCAGTTGCCCCTATACAAAAGAAGAAATCTTGGAAGCGGAAGTCAGCTCGTTTAGTAAGGGATGAGGAAGATTCTGCTAAGAAGGAGGCAGAGTGAGGAGGCAGAGTGCTCTGAAGCAGGGCCATCACAAGTACGGAAGTACACTGGTGCACCGTGTTCCCTAATACCATCAAGCCATATAGGGGCAGAACCCATCTGTATTTCTGGAGTGACAGAGGGATCCCAACAGCTGACACTACTGGAGGCCGAAGTGAGCCTAACTGGGAATGAGTGGCAGAAGCACTCCATTGTGACTGGCCCGGAGGCTCCGTGCATCCTGGGCATAGACTACCTCAGGAGAGGGTATTTCAAGGACCCAAAAGGGTACCGGTGGGCTTTTGGTATAGCTGCCTTGGAGACGGAAGAAATTAAACAGCTGTCCACCTTGCCTGGTCTCTCAGAGGACCCTTCTGTGGTGGGGTTGTTCAGGGTCGAAGAACAACAGGTGCCGATCGCTACCACAACAGTGCACCGGCGGCAATATCGCACCAACAGAGACTCCCTGATCCCCATCCATGAGCTGATTCGTCGGCTGGAGAGCCAAGGAGTGATCAGCAAGACTCGCTCACCCTTTAACAGCCCCATATGGCCAGTGCAAAAGTCTGATGGAGAGTGCAGACTGACAGTAGAGTATCGTGGCCTGAATGAAGTCACGTCGCCACTGAGTTCTGCCGTGCTGGACATGCTAGAACTTCAATATGAACTGGAGTCAAAGGCAGCCAAGTGGTACGCCACCATTGATATTGCTAATGCGTTTTTCTCAATCCCTTTGGTGGCAGAATGCAGGCCACAGTTTGCTTTCACTTGGAGGGGTGTCCAATACACCTGGAATCGACTTCCCCAGGGGTGGAAACACAGCCCTACCGTTTGCCATGGGCTGATACAAACTGCACTGGAACAGGGTGAAGCTCCAGAGCATCTTCAGTACATTGATGACATCATCGTATGGGGTAACACAGCAGAAGAAGTTTTCGAGAAAGGGAAGAAAATAATTCAAATCCTTCTGAAAGCTGGTTTTGCTATAAAACAAAGTAAGGTCAAAGGACCTGCACAAGAGATCCAGTTTTTAAGAATAAAATGGCAAGATGGACGTCGACAGATCCCAACGGATGTGATCAACAAAGTAACAGCTATGTCTCCACCAACTAGCAAAAAAGAAACACAAGCATTTTTGGGTGTTGTGGGTTTCTGGAGAATGCATATTCCGAATTACAGTCTGATTGTAAGCCCTCTTTATCAAGTGACCTGGAAGAAGAACGATTTTAAATGGGGCCCTGAGCAATGACAAGCCTTCGAACAAATCAAACAGGAGATAGTTCATGCCGTAGCCCTCGGGCCAGTCCGGGCAGGGCAAGATGTTAAAAATGTGCTCTACATGGTAGCCGGGGAGAATGGCCCTACCTGGAGTCTCTGGCAGAAGGCACCAGGAGACACTCGAGTCGACGCTTAGGGTTTTGGAGTTGGGGATAGAGACGATCTGAGTCCCGCTATACTCCAACTGAAAAAGAGATATTGGCAGCATATGAAGGGGTCTGAGCTGCTTCAGAAGTGGTTGGTACTGAAGCACAGCTCCTCCTGGCACCCCAGTTACCAGTGGTGGGCTGGATGTTCACGGGGAGAGTCCCCTCTACACATCACGCGACTGATGCTACGTGGAGTAAGTGGGTCACACTGATCACACAGCGGGCTCAACTAGGAAATCCCAGTCACCCAGGAATCTTGCAAGTGGTCATGCACTGGCCAGAAGGCAAAAACTTTGGTATATTGCCAGAGGAGGAGGTGACATGCGCTGAAGAGCCCCCTCTGTATAACAAACTACCAGAAAGCGAAAAGCAATGTGCCCTGTTCACTGATGGGTCCTCTCATATTTTAGGCAAACATCAGAGGTGGAAGGCTGCTGTATGGAGCCCTATACGACAGCTTGTAGAAACTGCTGAAGGACACGGTGAATCAAGCCAATTTGCAGAGGTAGAAGCCATCCCGCTAGCTTAAGGCATTGCTGAATGAGGGAAGTGGCCAGTGCTCTGTCTTTGTAGCGACTCATGGATGGTGGCAAATGCCCTGTGGGGGCGGTTGCAGCGATGGAAGCAGAGCAACTGGCAGCGCAGAGGCAAATCCATCTGGGCTGATGCATTCTTGCTGCCGGGCAGAAAGAAGGGACCTAAGAGATGAGGGGGAATGGAAGCAGGTCCCTGCTCATGGCGGCAGGCGAATCCCTTCCCGACCTCCCTCACCGTCCCAGCTGCCCTCACACAACAGACATGGGGCTCTGGAACCTGAGGGCCAGGAACATGACGACCCTGATGAAAGTCCATCCAGGGGGTTGCCGAGGGTGAGTCAGCCAGCCCCACGCATCAAGACGTCCTCTGTTAAAAAAAAGGAGGGTAATTGCCATAGGTGACTCCCTTCTGAGGGGAACAGTGGGCCCAATATACCAACCAGACCCAACCCAGAGGGAAGGCTGCTGCCTCCCTGGGGCTGGGTGAGAGATGTCACCAGGAAACTCCCCGGTCTGGTTTGGCCCACCGATTTACTACCCGCTGTTGGTCCTACAGGTTGGCAGCGAGGAGGTTGCACTGAGAAGCCCAAAGGCAATTAAAAAGGCCTTCAGAGCACTGGCACGACTGGTCGATGGAGCGGGAGCACAGGCAGTGTTTTCGTCAATCCTTTCAGTGACAGGGAAGAACGCTGAAAGGAATAGGAAAGCACACTTGATCATCACATGGCTCAGGGGTGCCAACGGCAGAATTTTGGGTTTTTTGACCACGGGGCGGTTTACACGGCACTGGGCCTCCTCGCAGCAGATGGAGTGCAACTGACTCCAAGGGGCAAAAGGATTCTGGCTTACGAGCTGGCAGGCCTCATTGAGAGGGCTTTAAACTAGATTCAAAGGGGGAAGGGGATAAAACCAGGCTCACCAGAGATGAGCCTAGGGGTGGCATGCTGGAGCTGGGGGTGAAATCAATAGTCCAGCTCAAGTGCATCTACACCAATGCACACAGCATGGGCAGCAAACAGGAGGAGCTGGAAGCCATTGTGCAGCGGCACAGCTATGACTTAGTCACCATCACAGAAACATGGTGGGATGGCTGTCATGACTGGAGTGCTGCAGTGGATGGCTATAAGCTCTTCCAAAGGGATAGGCAAGGGAGGAGAGCTGGTGGGGTGGCTCTGTATGTTAGGAAGAGTTTTGATTGTATAGAAATCAATGATTGTGAAGACCAAGTTGAGTGCTTATGGGTAAGGATGAGGGGGAAGGCCATCGAGGCAGATATCCTGCTGGGAGTCTGTTACAGACCACCCAAGGAGGACGAAGAGACAGATGAGATATTCTATAAGCGACTGGCAGAAGTCTCACATTCGCTGGTCCTTGTTCTTGTAGGGGACTTCAGTCTACCGGACATCTGCTGGAAGTATAACACAGCAGAGAGAAAACAATCTGGGAGGTTCCTGGAGTGTGTGGAGGATAACTTCCTGACACAGCTGGTGAGTGAGCCCACCAGGGGAGGTGCCCTGCTTGACCTGTTTGCAAACAGAGAAGGACGGGTGGCCAGAGGCCATCTTGGGCTTAGCGACCATGACATGATAGAATTCTCAATTCTGAGTGAAATAAGAAGAGGGATCATCAAAACCGCTGCCATGGACTTCGGGAGGGCAGACTTCATCCTGTTCAGGTCACTGGTTGAGAGAGTCCCTTGGGAGACCATCCTGAAGGGCAAAAGGGTCCAGGAAGGCTGGACAGTCTTCAAGAAGGAAATCTTAAAGGCGCATGTGCTGTAAGAAGAGCTGGCGGGGAAGGTGACTGGCCTGGCTGAACAGGGAGATTTTGCTGGGACTCAGGGAAAAGAGTAGAGTTTATCACCTCTGGAAGAAGGGGCAGGCGACTCACGAAGAGTACAAGGATCTCGTTAGGTCAAGCAGGGACAAAATTAGAAAGGCAAAAGCCCAGCTAGAGCTCAATCTGGCCACAGTTGTAAAGGATAACCAAAAATGCTTCTACAAGTATATTAACAACAAAAAGAGAGGCAAGGAGAATCTCCATCCCTTACTGGATAAGGCGGGGAACATTGTCACCAAGGATGAGGACAAGGCTGAGGTACTTAATGCTGCCTTTGCCTCAGTCTTTAATAGCCAGTCCAGGTATCCACAGGGTATTCAGCCCTCTGAGCTGGAAGACCAGGATGGAGCAGAATAAACTCCCCATAATCCAGGAGGAAGCAGTTAAGGACCTGCTAAGCCACCTGGATACCCACAAGTCTATGGGGCCCGATGAGATCCACACAAGAGTACTGAGAGAGCTGGCAGAGGAGCTTGCCAAGCCACTTTCCATCACTTATCAGCAGTCCTGGTTAACAGGGAAGGTCCCAGACAACTGGAGGTTTGCCAATGTGACGCCCGTCTACAAGAAGGGCCAGAAGGAAGATCCCAGGAACTACAGGCCTATCAGCCTGACCTCCGTACCGGGGAAGATCATGGAGCGGTTCATCTTGAGGGTGCCCACAGGGCATATGAAGGACAGCCAAGGGATCAGGCCCAGCCAGCATGGGTTCATGAAAGGCAGGTGCTGCTTGACCAACCTGATCTCCTTCTCCTATGACCAGGTGACCCGCCTAGTGGATGAAGGAAAGACTGTGGATGTTGTCTACCTGGACTTTAGTAAAGCCTTTGACAGCGTCTCCCACAGCATTCTCCTGGAGAAACTGGCGGCTCGTGGCTTAGACAGGTTTACTCTTCGCTGGGTAAAGAACTGGCTGGATGGCCGAGCCCAGAGAGTTGTGGTGAATGGCGTTAAATCCGGCTGGCGGCCGGTCACAAGCGGTGTTCCCCAGGGCTTGGTTCTGAGACAGGTCTTGTTCAATATCTTTATTGATGATCTGGATGAGGGGATTGAGTGCTCCCTCAGTAAGTTTGCAGATGACACCAAGCTGGGTGGGAGCGTTGATCTGCAGGACGGTAGGAGGGCTCTGCAGAGGGATCTGGACAGGCTGGATCAATGGGCCGAGGTCAACTGTGTGCCGCTGTTTTATTCCCTGTGAAACAAATATAACAGGCATTCTTCTGAGCACTGTAGGTGCTCTCCATTCTTCACAAAGAAGCCAAGAAGGCAAACCACATCCTGAGGTGCATTAAACACAGCATAACCAGCTGGTCAAAAGAGGTGATGATCCTGCTGTATTCAGCGTTGGTGCAGCCTCACCTTGAGTACCATGTGCAGTTCTACGCCTCACAATTTAATATAGATGTGAACGTCCTTGACTGCATCCAGAGGAGGGCAACAAAGCTGGTGAAAGGGCTGGAAGGCATGTCCTATGAGGAGCAGCTGAGGACTCGGGGTTTGTCTAATTTTGAGAAAAGGAGGTTGAAGGCGGACCTCATTGCTCTCTACAGCTTCCTGAGGAGGGTACATGGAGAGGGAGGTGCTGGCCTCTTCTCCCTGGGATCCAGGGACAGGACACGTGGGAATGTCTCTTAAGCAGTACACAGGTATCTGTGCCCTTCTTGCACTTTCCACTATTAAGAAAAGTTCACCTGTGAACCTTTCATAACCTTTATCAAATCTCTCATCATCATTTATCAAATCTCTGGGAGGAGGCCTGATGGCAGGGAGCCCCCCAGTGCCTGCCTGCTCCTGCCCCACAAAGGCCACAGGCTTGGTTGCATGGGGACAGCGAGTAGCCCAGCACCCCACTCCCCATTACTGCCAGGCCTTGGGGCCGCAGCACCTTTGGGGACACCTGGAAAAGCTGCAGCACCTGCAGGGACGGGTCAGAGCATAGGGCTGCCACGGCCACATCTGCTGCAGGCCCATGGGTGCAACCCCCAACATCCCAGCAGACCCACAGACACGATCCACCAACCACCAGCATGAACCTATGGCCACATCCTACCAGGTCCCACCACCGACCCGCAGCACAGACCCACAGCCATGTCCCACTGGGCCCCACTGCCTCCCACCTGGCCCCACAGCCACAAGGGGCTCCCCTCCCAGCACCACTGCTGTAGCCACCCCAGGACCCTGGGGTCTGTCCCCAGCTGATCGAGGGACATCTGCCGCAGCCCTGCTCCCCACCAGCTGCCCGGCCCCACATACCTGGGGTGCTGTTACGGACAGAGGCTTTTGACTGCGGGCAAGTCCCTGAGGTGGGTTCGGAAGATGCTGCCAGCTGCCTGAAGAGACCCAGGAGCTGCCCGCTGACATCCCGGCCAGTGGGCAGGAGCCCAGTGCCAGGGCAGGGTGAGCCATTGGTGGCAGGCAGTGGGCCCCGGGGGAGCCTGGGTCTCCCCGGGCCTCCAGCTGCCTCAGGGCAGCCCCAAGTACCTAGCAGGCACAGCAGGGCTGCGAGGGGCTGCCTGGTCACTGGGGAGTGCACCCCTTCGGGCTCGGGGGCAGCCTGTGAGCTGCTGGGTCCTAGGGATCAGGGTGCCAGGGCCACCAGGCCCCTGACCTGGGGCCTGCTCACCCGCAAGAGAGAGCAGCGTGCCACGGGGGAGCGGGCTGCGGGGGTAAAGTACTCTGGGTGAGCACAGGGTCAGGGCTGCCCAGCTGGGCCTTGGCAGCCCAGCTCAGTAAGCTGCTGGCAGGGAAGGGGGTGCTCGCTGGCAGCAGCCCCAAAAAGTCCCTGCCCCTGGAGACAGCATCTAAGGGCACTAGCGGGTTATTGCTGCTTTGGCTGGTTAAGGCATTGCTGCCAGGAGAACCGACCTTGCCTGCCTGGGGGCTACTGGTGGTGGCTGGCAGGCAAGGACCCAGCCTGTCTGGCTCTGGGCTTTCTTCAGTTGCCCCCTGCAATGGGGCTGCACAGCTGCTAGTCCTGCCTGGGGGGCACTGGCTCCAGGTGCCCTCGGTGAGGGGCACCACAGGGAATCTGGGGGGCAGTTGCTGCATCTGGCAGGGGAAAGCAGAGGACAAAGCAGAGGCTGGCAGGTGGGTGGCTCTTGGGGCTACCATTGGCCCTAGAGACGATGTCGTGGGGCTGCAGAAAGGGTGGGGTGATGAGCAATCTACCCATGGCGGCAGATGTGACCTCCAGGGTCTTCGCCCCCAGGGGGACCCTGGGGAAGCTGCCAACAGTGCTGGGCTGGAAGACGCTGGTGCTGGGGGCCATGGCCAGGTGCCCCTCTGCTGAGAACAGCAGGTTCAGGCCAGGACCTGGGGGGAACCATTGGGACATGGGGTCAAGTGGGCAGCAGCAGCGCCTGGGCACCCCTATCCCTAATTTAGGATGGATTGCAAAGGTGGGGTACAGGAAAGATTGGAGGGGACAGGATGTGACAGAGATTTGGGGGAGCCCTGGGAAACATGGGGAAACCAAGAGGGCACCGAGGGCCTGGGAAAGGTAGTGAGAACCCAGGACGTACAAGGGAGATAGGAAGGGTCTGGGACTGGACAGGCGTGACCAGGAAGCATATGGGGTGACATGGACAAGGTGGGTACACTAGTGAGAACTTGGGGGAGGATGGACCAGGGCCTAGTATGGACAGGGGACTCTGGTACCTGTGCCTGGGTGGCAGGGGCTTGGGGTGCCCTCCATGCTGCAGTACAGCATGGCCATGGCTGCTGTTTTCCGGCAGTGATTGCAGAGTCTGGTCATGTCCTGCTGGCCCTGGGCCCCAGGGGCCGCTCGCCCAGCCACCGACACCCCTGGGTCAAAGTTAAACACCTGCAGGGACGGGGCAGGCTGAGAGTGGCAACTGGCCACCCCATAGGGACTCCCAGACCTACCCAGCACAGGGCAGCCACATGCACCCCTCCTGCAGCCAGGGCCATCCCTTGCAGCCCACCGTCTCTGGTGAGTGCCCACAGTGCAGCCCCCCGCTGCTGCCCCTCCCTGTCCCCCACCCTTGCACGTCCCGTCGGACAAGAGGTAGGCGTGAGTCTGCTCCAGTGATGTCAGTGCAGTGCTGCTGGGGCTGGGGAGCACAGGGGGTGAGCAGTGGCAGGGGAGGGGGGTGTGGGGAGATTGGGGGCTGCTCCTACCTGACGTAGCACATGGAGCCCTCCTCCACCTTGCGCTCCCAGCCCACAGGCACGGGCCCAGCTGACGGGCACGCGTGTTGGTCTGTTCCAGGGCAGTCATCACCGCTGCTCATTATGCCCTCTGGTCGCATGAACACCTGTGGGCGTGCTGGTGCTGGTGTGGCTGTCGTGCTGGGAGTGGCAGGGGAAGCAAATGGGATAACAGGACTCAGCAGGACTGGGGGTGCCAGGGCACTGGGGAAGGATGGGGGGGGGGGGCTCAGGGGTGCTCAGAACCATAAGGGAGCAGCAGTAGCAGCAGGGGTCCTCAGGGCATGCCCAGGGAACATGGGGCACACCACTGGGGTCTGAAGGTGCCCAGGGAAGTACAGCAGGACTGGGGGCAGCAGCTGTCACCCCCCACCCACTTGTCAGTCCTCCCCCCACACCAGCCCCCCTTGTCCTGTTAATCTTGGTGTCTGAGGCAGCAGAGAACAGTGACCTATAAAACGCCATCAAAGAACTGCAGTATAAGGCCAACAGCTGCTGCCAGCCCTAATCCCTGGTGGAGGGGGGGCTGGGAGTACCAGCACTGGTGGTGCGTGCACCTCACCTGCTTATCCTTGCAAGCATCTCAGTGTTAAGCCCACAGCCGGTGGGCTTCAGTGCCCACAGTCAGTGCCCCGGCGGTGCCCTGCAGGTCTCTGTGCAGCAGAGACTCAACTCAGGCTTTGGGGAAGTGGCAGCACCCACGCAGGGGTGGGGGGGGCAGCACCCAAGCATCCAGACACCTCCGGTGTCCTGATTCCCCCCAGTAGTCCCAGGCTCTGCCTTTGCTCCCTGCAGTGACAAGCAGGGGACCCTCCCCAGCGCCCCTGCCCCATGCGAGCACTTCAGGGAGGGTATGGGGGTGGCAGGGTCACCACACCCCCCAACACTGGAGGAGGGGGGAAGAGGGGCCAAGCCCCCTACATCCTGTCAGTAAGATGGGGTCACATCCCCCCAGAGCAGGCGCTGAGGGAGGAGGGATGCAAACGGGCTGGCACGGAAGGAGGCCGCCGAGCCCCTCTGCGGTGGGGCAGGGGATGAACCCTCGCAGCAGCCATGAGGGGCTGGGGGGGAGGGGGGAAGAGCCCGCCGTGACATGCCCCACCCCCAGCCTGGGCAGCCAAGGGGCCAGGGTACGGTGCGCTATGGCGGCGTGTCCAGGGGACGGGCAGGGCGCTGGGCGCCCCGAGGGGGAGACAAGGGGACAGGGCGCCTCAGGCCCGCCCGCACCCACCTTGCATTCACGGCGGCGGCCGGCGGCGCGTGCCGGGGCTGGGCTGAGCTGGGCGCGGCGGCACCGGACACCAGGTGCCCGCTCCGGCCTGGCCTCGCCAGGAAGAGGCGGGGCATCGCCCGCACGGCGCCTGCGCGCGGCGGCCGTGGGGGCACTGGGAATGCCGCAGACATGCATTGGCAAGCACGGGGGCGCTGGCCCGGGGGCTCCGAGCGGGGCAGGGGGCCGCACCAGGCCCGTGGGGCTCCCCAGGGCTGTACGAGGCCAGTGCCGCTCGCCCCAGCCCTCCCCCGCCGCAGCGCTGCGGGCTTTTTACGGTGAGGTGGGGCCGGTTTCCAGCTATTGCATCATGAACCCGCGTGACTCATCCCGGTACCCGCGGCCCACCGGGGCCGCTCCTGCCCGGTGGGCGGTGGCGCGCGCCCCCCCCACCGTCCACTCCCATTGGCTCGCACCGCCCCTCGCGTCACGGCGCGGTGGGCGCCCGTTGGCTGCAGCCGGCACCAGCGTTGCGTCACGCAGGCACCCTTAAAAGGGGTGCGGGCGGCGGCGCAGTGAGAGCGGAGCAGTGCGGGACGATGCGGACGAGGATGAACAAGCAGCAGCGCTCGGGCCGGAGCTGTGGGGAGCTGGGGCCGCCCAGAAAGGTGCGCCGGGGGGATGCCGGGGTAGGCGACGGAGACGTTCCGTCCGGTTCTGAGAGGGACGCCAGGGCTCCCGGGAGACGCAGGCCGCCTTCGCGGAACGAGAGGCCCTCGGGCACCCCACCCCGCAGGGCAGGCGGGCGCTGCGCCCGCTCCGTCGCCCCCTCGCGCTGGCGGTACCCCTGGGAACGGGGTGGGGCCTCCAAGCCCCTGGGGAACCCTGCACCCACCGTGCGATAGTGGCGGGGGCAAAGTCTGACCGTGTCCCTCTCCCTCCTCAGGCATCCAGGAGAAAGTGTGTCCTCATCGACCACCACACCTGAGAGAAGGTAGGGTGGGGGGACCGGCCCCTCTCAGGGAGCAACCCGGAGCTGAGGGTGCGGACCTGATTCACTCCCCTCTTCTCACCGTCCCCCATAGCCCTGCACTGACCTGGAGGTGAAGATGGCAGCTGATGGGCTGCCTGCCGGGGGGCCCACTGGGGCCCTGCCTGGTTGGGAGCTGGAAGCCTGGTACCAGGACCTGCAGGAGGTGCTGGCAGCAGCAGGAGAGCCCTGTGAGCCCTCCCCACCCTGGGGAGTTGAGCAGGTGAGAGGCCAGAACACTCTTGGCAGGGTTGGGAACAGGGCAGGGGGCATCTATCACCTGGGGCTGGCTCCTCACTCTCCCTGCAGGCAGAGCTGGCTCCGTTGTGGGGCAGAGAGGGAGCTGGCAGTGGTCCAGAGGGCTGCGAGCTGGATGCTGCCCTGGCTGTTGAGCTGCTGGGGCCAGAGAGCACAGTGGGCACAGAGCCAGCAGGACTGCCAGCCTCAGCCTCTAGCAGGAGCTCCCCACCTCGGCTGGGCACAGAGGAGGATGAGGCAGCAGCAGCTGCAGGGCATGGTGTGAAGAGGAAGAGATACAGTGGCCCTGCAGCAAGCAGGGAGCTGGCTAAGCGCCGGGAGTGGGCCAATGAGCAGCGGGTGCTGGAGCTGACGGCTCACAATGAGCAGCTCCGGGAAGAGATCCAGCGGCTCAGCGCAGAGGTGGAACGCACACGGGCAGCCCTCATAGACCGCATTGTGAACCTCCACCAGGCTTAGGCACCAACGCTGCCCCTGTGGACCTGGGGGGCAGCCATGAACTGGGGTGGCACTGCCCTGCTGGCACAGACTGATGCTGTGGGGAGGGTGCTGCTTTCATATGGGATTGTATAGCTTTTGCATTTTATTACATGCATATAACCACCAGCACAGCCCAGTCTGGTCTCTGGGTAGCACTGGGCCTGCTCCCTAGCACAGAAGAGCCAGGTGCTACTTGCGCTTCCCCTTGCGCACAGGGACTTCAGGGCTTCTACCCTCAGCTAATGCCAGCTGCTTCTTCAGCTCCAGCAGCTTGGCCACCTCGATGTCAACCTGGGCCTTTTCTGCCTTGTTGGCCTTCAGCTGCTGCACGTGGTTACCCTGGGGCAGGTGGGGGATGGGGGTGAGGGGGTGATAAAGGCTTGGGGAGATAAGGGCAAGACAGGGCCAGTCTGCGTCCCTCCCTCACCTGTTTGGCCACCTCCTCTGTCAGCTCCTGCATCAGTAGGGGGTCACCTGGAGCCATGAGGGCTACTGGGACTGGAGAGGTCTGCTTGGCCTGTGGAAGGACAGAAATCAGTGTCAGCCCTGGTCCCAGCCCCTGTCATGCTGGAGAGGGGCAGATTGCTGCAGCACCTCTGAGATAATGTCAGGGAGTCACCTGGGGGTCTACAGCAAGATCTTTCAGGCTGGGAAAGGCGAGACCACAAGTGAGTAGGGATGGAAAGCAGAGGTAGAGGAGCTAGGAGGGGCCAAGGTGGAAGAGCTGTAGGGGCACCACAGCCCCGACTCACCTGCCCTCCCCCAAAGCGCTTGCGCAGAGCTTCAATCTGGTCATTCTCCAGCTTCTGGAAAAGGGGGCTCACCTGGGCCAGGAAGAAGAGGGGTCATCCCTGGAGGCCCAGCAACCCCTGATCCCACCCATGCACTGCCCAGAGGGGCACAGCCTGCCTTTCCCCACCCCCCACCACCTACGGTGCCCACACGATGCCCTGGGGGCAGGGTGCAAGTGAATTCGTGGCTCAGGACGAAGCAGTCCGGCGGGATGCACAGCTGCTGCTGGATGGCTAAGCTGACACTGGGCATGTAAGGCTGTATCAGGACGGCCAACATAGAAGCCATGTTCACAGCCACACCAGTCACTGTGCCCGCATGCTGCCTGTAGGGCAAGAAACTCTCCATCAGTGTCAGCCCCCAGCCCCACACCCTACTCCCCCTATCTCTCCCTACCTGTCCTTTTCATCCCCCTTGATCCGCTTCCAGGGCTCGTTCACCTGGATGTACTGATTGCCATGGCGGGAGATGCTAAGGATACATCTGAGGGCATCGCGGATGCTGGAGGCAGGGTGGGGGGGCTGAGCGCCTGCTGTAGGTCAGGTCTCTGCCCTCCCACTCATGACAATTCAGCCCTGCTCCAGCCCCCACATTTCAGCTACCCACCGGACTTTCTCCAGCAGCTGGTGGTACTGGCGCAGTTCCAGGGTAATGCGGGCCAAGAGCCGCCTGTCATCTGGTGTCAGGACCATGTTGGGGACAGTGCCACCGAAGAACTTGCACACGAACATGCCAGCTCTAGGGACAGAGGCAAAGCAGGCATGAGCACAGCCTGGGGACAGAGATGGCCCTTGCCACCACCAGGGTGTCCCAGAACCTGTTGATGAAGTTGCCCAGGTTGTTCAGCAGCTCCGAGTTGTTCTTGAGCATGAGGTCACTCCAGGAGAAGGCACTGTCCTGACCTTCAGGCCGCAGGTACAGCAGGTAGAAGCGCCAGATATCCGCAGGGATGCCTGTGTCCTTGGCCATGTCCCCAAACACTCCCACACCCCGGCTCTTGGAAAACTTCCCATCCTCATAGTTCAGGTACTCTGGGGAGGGCAGAAGAGACCCCACCACAGAGCCCATGCATGGATCCAGCCCTCTCCCAGGCAGGAACAGCCCCACAACACAGGGAGACACTGTCAAAGTGCTCATAGGCTCATGCTGAGCTCAGAGGGGCTTCCAAGTCAGGGAGGACAGATGCAGTTTTGTGCCTGTGAGAGGCAGACTGGACTGTTCCCAGTACTGAAAGAAAGCAGGTAAGTGTGGAAGATGCCCTGATTCCTGGTGGCTCCCCAGTACCTGTAGCAATGAGGTGGTTCACCAGGGTGTAGTTGTCATCAGCACCCAGAAGCGAGCAGGGGAATATGACACTGTGGAATGGGACATTGTCCTTGGCCATGAAGTTGTAGAGCTCAACCTGATAAGTAGTGGGGGGAGGCAGGCGGGGACATCAGTGGACCCTGGAATCCAGCTCTGTCCCTACTTCCACCCTGCAGCAGCACCAGGCTCTTACCTGCTGTGGGTTCTTCCACCACCTCTCCCACTGGTCAGTGTAGTTGGCTGTAATGGACAAGTAGCCAATGGGAGCATCAAACCACACATAAAAAACCTGGGGGGGGAAGAGTGATACATGGGCAGGGGATACATGGGCAGGGGACCCCCCGGCAGGGCACCTGGGAACAGACACTGCAACGGAGGGGCCAGGTTGGACCCACCTTTTCGTGGAAGCCATCAAGGGGCACAGGCGTGCCCCACTTCAGGTCGCGGGTGATGCAGCGGGGCTTGAGCCCATCCCGGATCCAGGAGCGAGTGATGTAGCGAGCATTGGCTGTCCAGTCCCCCGTGGCCCAGGACTGCTCCAGCCAGGGCTCCAGCTTCTCCTCCAGCTGTGGGGAAAGACATGGGGATGGTCAGTGGTACCCTGGTACCACACCCCCTGGGGTGTCCCATCCCCTCCCCACTCCTCCAGGGATGAAGCTCACCTTGGGTAGATCCAGGAAGAGGTGCTGGGTGGATTTTATCACAGGGATGCCCCTGCAGACCTTGCACTGTGGATTCTGTCAGGAGGAAAAACACAGGTTGGAGGGAGCCCAGGACAAGGCTGGGAGTCCCAGTCAGAGCTGGGCAGGACAGGGGGCAACCCGAGGGATCCTGTTCCACCTTCAGCTCCACAGCATTGATGAGTTTGCCACATTTATCACATTGGTCCCCCCGGGCCTCCTCATAGCTGCAGAAGGGGCAGGTGCCCTCCACAAAGCGGTCGGCCAGGAACCGCTGGCAGTCCTCACATTGCAGCTGCTCCACAGTGTCTTGCAGCAGGAAACCACGGGCCAGCAGGCGCTGGAAGATGTCCTGGGCAATCCTAGCATAGGAAGAGGAGGGGGGCAGCCCCTATCAGCCAGGGAACGCAGGAAAGCTATAGAGAACCCTCAGCCAGGCATGCCGGCATTCTTCCCAACATTCCCCAGCACCAGTCCCTCCACTTGAGCCCCTGGGGGATGCAGCCACTCACGTGGTCTGGTATGGCGTGGTGGTGCGGCCGAAGTAGTCGAAGGAGATGTTGAACCAGCGGTAGATGTCAGCATGGATGGCGTTGTACTTGTTGCAGATCTCCTGGGGCGTCAGCCCCTCTTCCATAGCCTTTGTCTCAGTGGCTGTGCCATACTCATCCGTGCCGCAGATGTACAGCGTGTTCCAGTTCCGCAGGCGGCAGTACCTGCAGGCAGGGGCCTGTGACACCCGTGCAGGTGTTGGGGGCAGTACAGCCCTCCGTGATGATCCCCCAGCCCCAGGAAGCTTTCCCACAGCCAGGTCTCACCTGGCAAAGGTGTCGGCACTCAGGACACAGCCAATGATGTTGCCGAGGTGGGGCACGTTGTTCACATAGGGCAGAGCACTGGTGATCAGGACATTCTTCATGCCTGCCCTGGGCAGCCTGGCATGGACAGGGGCAGTCAGAGCAGGCACAAAGAGCAACAGGGCCACCCAACCCAGAACAATGTGGCATCAGCCCGGGAGCCCCTGCCACGCTCCTCGGAGGCCTGGGACAGCTGGCCCTAGTGTCATCTTGGGACTCACACAGGTTTTTGAGGCTGCCAGGGCTTGGGCAGTGCTGCAGCACCGCGGGCCCAGGCATCTGCAGCGGCTGTGATATCCTCCTCCGTCAGGGCACACTCAAAACCTTCTTCTTCCTGTGGGAAAGCCTGGTCCCAGTAAGGGTCTGCATGCCTGTCGCGAGCAGCCCCACGGGGACCCATCCCTGGGCCAGGGTTGAGCAGGGGGCCAGGGCTGCACCTCAGGCTCATTACTGGTGACTCTCTCCCTGGCCAGGCAGGGTGGAGGCTGCTTCTGCAGGTAGGACTTGAACTCCAGCAGGGCCTTGGGCACCAGAACGGAGTCAGCGGCTTTCCTGCAGGCCTCTGAAAGTGTCATGTTCTGGAACCAGGTTCTCAGTGCCTGCAGCTCACCTTGGAGGGTGAGAAAACAGCATGATTCTTACAGCCATAGGAACACAAAGAATGCTCCCCTCTCGGTACCCCTATTTCACTCTTACTTGGCAGGGTGGTCTCATCCTGGACGACAGGGAACAAGGTACCCCACACAACCACATCAGCCACTGACTTGGTGACCTGGGCCAGACAAGCACAGTCAGGCCTTGAGGTGGCCCCAACCCAGGCTCAGGGCTCCACGGGGAAGGGCCCAGCCCCTCCCCAGCAGTCTCCCCCAGAGAGCATGGCTCACCCCACCCTGAGGCCCCACTCACCCCAGCGAGGTAGGCAGTGCCTCTCCTGGACAAGTTCTGCTCTATGTGGGCCAGCAACTTCCCCAGGGCCTCCACCCCCTTCTGGCCGTGCACCAGCTGAGCGTACAGGGCAGCTGAGGCAGCCGGCTGGGAGCAGACAGAGACAGATGGGGCCCAGGTATGCCGGGCCCGGTGGTGGGGAGGGGAAGCCGCCATACCCCTGGGGCACCCACCTGCAGCTCAGTGGCCTCCCACTCCAGCCACTGATTGGTGAGGTCGGTGGGCTCCTCCCCGCGGGCCAGGAAGAAGAACCTGGGGGAGGGGGGAGCTAGAGGCTGCGGGACCGCGCCCCGGCCCCCCGCCCCCCCATCGCAGGTACTCACTGGCAGATGGCATTGGGGGAGAAGAGGACAGTGCCGCTGTCCAGCTCCAGGGCGGGCACCCACGGGGAGCTCAGCTGGGCGAGGGGCCGCTCTGCAGGGGAGAGCGGGCCCGTCAGGCTCGGCAGCACCCGCCCAGGGGTGGGCGTCACCGCGGACGGTGCTAGGAAGTCCCTGCCGGGGAGGGGAGCAGCCACGGCGGTCTCACCTGAGGGGCCGCCCCAGACGAGCCGCACCGGGGCGGCGACGGCCTCGGCAGCCGCCAGCACCTTCAGCGCGGCAGGGCCGCCCGCCGCCACCCGTAGCCGCATCGCCACGCGCTGATGCAACGGAGCCGCGCGCGAGGCACGCCGGGACAGGGCGACCAGCCGCCGCACTACAACCCCCACAATGCCCCACGAGGGGGGGGGGCCCCGCCCCCCCCCCCCTCTCGCGAGAGCGGCGGTCGCCGTGTTACACGGGGTCCGGCCCGCCTGGGTTGCCACGGCCATCGGGCGGGGCCGCCACTGCCTGCAGCGTCCTCCGCTCCCGCCGCGGAATGGGGCCATGATGTCACGGGGCGACGCTGTGACGTCACGGCACGGTGCCAAAGCTGCCTGGCAGCACGGCGTTGTCACACGATCGTCCCACGACCACCCTGTGCGGTGCCCCCCCCCCCCTGCCCCAGGACGCGGACCCAGAGGTGGACCGCGGCGCCCCCTCGCCCCTCCCCGCACCGCCTCCCGGGGCCGCGGGCGGGGACGCCGGCGTCCTGCCCCCCGGACCCTGGTCCCGGAATACTCCCAAAGGGCCTACAGCCACCCGCCCCGCCGCAGGATTTCGGCGTCTGAGTGCCCGCTCCCACTTTCCCACCGGGACGCTCTCCCTTCCCCCCGGGAGCACGGCCCGGCCCCGTCCCCGTCCTGCCCTGGAGCGGGGCGGGGACCCCGGCGCCCTCTCGTCCTGTCACATGGCCTGCGGGGTGTCCCCGCTGCCGCTGCTACGGGCGGGCCCGACCCGCCACCGCGGCAGGACCAGGTGGGTGGGGGACACGGGGGGGTCCCGTCGCGAAGTCGCTGGCCTGGACCGGGGGTCCGTGCAGACGCAACCTGGCAAGTCGCGAGCGGCGCCCCGCAGCCCCCCGGCCTGATCCCCAGCCCCCGCCCCCTATGCCCCAGGATCCGGTGGAGCAGAAAGGACGAAGGGAAGCGGAGGCGGGTTTCGGTAACGGGGTGGGACACAACCGGGCTGGGGTCCTCTCCTGGGGCAAAGCTGATTTGCTCCCCGTCCCCGGGCAGTGCAATTAACTCAATTGCCCTGCCTCGCCTCTCCATCGCCCCTCCCGAGCTCTCAGTGTGGGCAGAGCTGAAAGGCACTTGGGGCTGAGAAAGGTCAAGTGGGGCCGCAGGCTCTAATGCCCGCAGGCCGGGGGTGCTCGGCTTGTCTGCGTGCAGGCGGCATGTGGGGGTCCTCCACCTACATCCCATAGTAGCCCCCACCACCTCTCTGTCCTGGCATCAGGTCCTGGCCACTGGCCCCACAGTGCTGCCCCAAAGATGGTGAGTGTCTCTCTGGCTGGGGGGCAGGCTTGGGGGCTGTAGGGCCATGGAGCTGGGGGGTGCTGCAGGTCTGGGAGCCTAGGGCTGTGGGGCAGGGGGCTGGGGGGCTCTGAGATGTGGACCAAGGGACTGGGAGCCACAGGGCTATAGTGCTGTGGTATGGGGACCAGGGGTTGGAGGGGCTGCAGGGCCATGGGATTAAGGACCAGGGGACAGGAGGCCATGGGGCCACAGAGCTGAGGCCCCCCAGCACCACACCCCATCCCCATGCTGTGTGGCATGAGGAAGCCGCAGCCTCACTGCTTTCTGCTGCAGCAGCTGCTGGGTTTCCTGCAGGTCCCTGAGCCCTGGCCGCCCCAGCCCTTCTGGTCCTCCTGGTCCCCTGTACCCCGGCGGCCAGGCATTGGCTCCCCTGGCACCAGGAACAGGGGCAGCACATGATCCCTCTACTGCTTGTGGACAGGATTGCATTCTGCACTCCCAACCTTGCACCCCTACTCCACTCCCTACTCACCCCCACCCTGCTGCACCCCAGCACCCTCCAACCCCACCCCTGCTGCTGCTGCTTCTTCCTCACCGTGGGGAAGCGGAGCTGGGGAGGGGCCGTGCCACGTGCAGGGTCGGGGTGACCTACAGCAAAATATGGGATTTTTCACTAAGTATCTTGTGAAGCCGGAGCCCTGGTTACTTTGTATAAAAAATGCATCCCTTACTAACCACTCTATCCTGGCAAAGGAACTGAAAGGCTGCTCAGAAGGCAACGTCTTGCCCCAGAGGGCACCACAAATTGGATGATTTTCCAAGAAGAACGAAGTCAGAAAAAATCTACAGTAACCAGGGGAAAGGTAAAGGCGGCAGGGGGAGACCATGACCACTGACTCAACTCAGGACCAGACTTGCCCCCCACACCTGCCAAGAGCATGTGTGATGATTTACATAGCAAGCGAGGCTATTTTAAATATAACTGACCAATAGCAGGTGTTCCGGTAATCCCCCCGGCGGGTGCGGGACATGACCACGGCTGCCGGAGGGGTCTGCGGCCAGTGGCAAACAGCTCTGGGGAAGCGATTGCAAAACCCTGATTCGGGCTGAGCAGGGCGCTGGGGGAGTGCAGGGGGCTGGGGGCAAGGTAAGGAGGCACTTGGGGAGGGCTGGTGGGGAAAGTTAAGGGGGCATTGTGGAGGGCTGGGGGCAGGACAAAGAGCACAGCTGTGGCCTGGGGGGCAGGGCATGAGAGGCACAGCATGGGGCTGGGGATTGCTATGGCACTGTGCATGTTCCCCCCTCCCAGTTTAGGATCTGTCATGCCAGGTACCTCCCCTGGGAGCCACCATGATCTACTGCAACATTGAGGAACTGCAGAGGGCAGGGGTGGTCCCCCTCAGCCTGGTGGCTGAGCCCCGTGTACCAGCCAGCCCCTCCCTCCAGGTTTTGGGGCCTCGGAGTGTCACCTGGACCCCAGCACCAGTTGCTGCTTCTTCTACAACCCCCAGACAGGCACGACCTCCTGGACCGCTCCCCATGGTGGCACTGGGAGGCAGTGGGCATGGAGGGCAATAGGGGAGAGAACTGGGGCCCTGCCAGCCTCCCCTGCCAGCTGCATCTACCCACCCCCAACCCTCCCTGTCCCCCATGTCCCCTCATTTCCCCAGCATCCATCCCACTGTCCCCCATACTCTCCCCGTGCACCCTCAGTTGTCTCCACCAATGCCCACACATCATGCCCCCATCTGCTCCAATGTCCACTATATCCTCCTCATGCCTCCCCCTTTTGCCCCCCACAGTGGCCCCTGTAACTTGTTGATTCTCCCAAGTTATCCTTCCAATATCTTCCCTCCCAATCCCTCCATGTGGCCCCACCACTACTCCTTCTGACTCTCCCAGTGCCCTCCACGTCCCCCTCACTGCCCCCACTTGTCCCTGGAACAAGTCTGCTGGGCTGCTGGCAATTAGTGCCAGCACTAATTGCTGGGGAGGGGGGGGGCACTCCTGTGGGTCCTGGCCATGCCATCCCCTGAGGCTGATCCGTGTCCCTGTCCCCCCCTGCCGAGCCTCCCAGGACCACAGCACCCTGGAGCTCCACAGGTGACAGGGTCCCTGGTGGCACTGTGAGCTGGGGGATGGGGGAGTGGGGGCAGAGGCACAGGGAAGGAGTTGGAGAGGAGGGAGGATGGGGGGGCACTGGGTGGCACTGGAAGAGGCCAAGGCATGGATAGATAATGGGGGTACTGCGACGGGTATGGGGTGTGGAGTAATCGCTGAGGGGCACTTTGGAAATTTACCCTCTAAGAACAGCATTGAAACCGGGTGGAACATAGCACTAGTGTACAACGAGTCTGTACCATGGAGATTCCCTAGACAACCCTAGATGTTGGCAACGTCAGGGGCACTTGGTGTGCTGACTCTGGGAGAAATTGCATGGAGGGTGGAGCGGAGTGGAGACATCGCGGCCACGCTCTGTGAACAGGGGAATTTAAGGGTACACAGCGTGTACATTAACAAGCTGCACGTGCGATGCCCTGGGTCAGTGACCTGCCAACTTTGGTGAAATGCTGTACTTGGAGTGAACTTTGCTTATTATAGTATCATTATAATACTAAAATGCACAGCCCTCTCAAAGGTTACCCACCTCCCAAGGTGTGACCCCTCCTCAATGAGTGTGCGCACTGAATTTTTCCTAGTCTATACCTTTAAACGCGAAGCAAGAGAATTCTGCACCAATCCTGATAAAGGTGTGTATGACTAGAGTCACTCAAGCTCCACCTGCAAAGTAAAACACTATAAAATAGTGTTTTAAGAGCTGGATGTTAGGGAAGATACCATCGTTGTGTACCACTCTAACTTCTGGGATCAGTCGACGGGCTGAGCCTCTCTTCCCCCCCATCGGGACACCTTTGGGTAAGATTCGAACACTTGGTCATACCAAGTGCCTCCCCGGGAAACTTAGAAATCTCTATATAGAGTCACTTTACATCTTTTAACGCGTTTATAGCCAAGTAATGTTACTCATACTTTTGGCATTTGCACGTGCTTTGTAGGCAGTGAATTTATTACCGGCAATCCAAAGAACCTGTATATCTGTTGCTTCAATAAATCGCACTATTGATTGACTCAGCCGTGTGTTCAATAAATCGCACTATTGGTTGACTCACCGTGTGTGTGTTGTCCCTGAACGTGACCGTACCTCTGAGTGCGGCCGTGTTCGTTCAGGAGGTGTCCGGCTGAGCAGGTAGTGTGATGTTAGTAGTGCATCCGGACCCGTGATAGTCCAACAAAGGTGTTGGGCGCGACCGGACTACTAACGCTGACTTTGGGCATCACTCAGAACCTAAGCTCAGCCGCCCCCAGTCCCTCTGATATCTGAGAATCGACTGGAATGCAAGGGGGTTTAGTTTCTGCCAAATTGCTCTGCCTCTTAACGCAACATGAGGTCACCAGGGAGGGCCTGGATAGTGCCTCCCCCACTGCAGGTGAGCCACAGTCAGACAGTTGCACACCACAGCCCTGGCTGAGCCCCCCAACCCTGTGCCCCTGCCCTGCCCACCATGAGTGAGCCTGGTGCTGTGGGGGCTCTGGGGTAGCACTGACCCTGTCCTCACAGGAGCTGCAGAAGGCCGGGCAGCTCAACAGGACCAATATTTCTGAAGGGGGAAGGAAGCTCAGGTGATGGCCTGGGGTGGGGAAGAATCTGTTAAAGGAGAAGCCACTGCCCAAGAGTTCACACACCACCCAAGACTTGAACTGCTAGGACCAGAGTCCCTTCGCAGCAGGTGACTAGTGAGCCGATGGGTGCCTCTTTCGACTCCTCACACATACCTCCCTCACTCACTCTCGGGCGCTTCCTCTTCTCGCAGGCTCGACCCCAGGTTTCCTGAAGCAGAACCTCCAACATGACATACGCCAGATGAATTTATTAAGTGGTACAGTGGTGAAGAACAGCTCGAGCTGGGTGCCTCCAGAGGGTGACCTTGAACAAAAGAATCTCTGGGCATACCCTTACAATCTAAGTTCCCCTCCCCTCACAAGATGGTTCGTTAGTACTTGGGTCTGGGGTCCCCTTTCACTGTCTCCAGGTGGGCTGTTCTTTTTCTCTTCTTGAGAAGGCACTTCTGCTGATGGATGTGGCTCTCTTATCTTTCTAACTTACACTGGTTTCGGGGCCTTCCCTCCTGCAGCTAATCAGAGGTTATTATAAATTCGCCAGTATCTAGGTGAAAGTTCACAGCTTGTGGCCTAAGGCTTTTTGCTAATGCTGTTCAATGGATTCCGCTTGAACTAGGAGTTGACTCCTGTAACAGGGCTCTGCCAGGCTGGGGTCCTGGGGGGATCCTGGTGCAGGGGGCTGTGCCAGACTGGGATCCCGGCAGGGGCTGTGCTAGGCTTGGGGGGAGGTCTGTATGAAGCAGGGGGTCCATGCCATATTTGGGGGGGAATCCCCACTTGAGCAGAGGGTTTCTGCCAAGCTGAGGGATCCAGGCCAGCCTGGGTGGGGGGGAGTTTATGCCAGGCAGGCTGTGCCAGCTGGGGGTGGGCATTCCAGCCTGGGGGGGCCATGCCAGCCTGGCCCATGGCTCTTCACAGCTGAGGGGCTCCAGACAAGTGATGTCCCTGCACACAAATGTGCTTTTGGCTGTGCCAGGCTGGGGGCAGGGGGGCGGATCTGGGGTGCTGCCAGTGCCCAAATGGTGCCTGGGGCTTGTGTGGGGTAGGGGCACCCAAGCCTGCCCCCAGCCCTGGCTGGGATGGGAGTGCCCCTGAACTGCTGCCCCCAGGAAGAGCTGGAGGGTCTCCTGGGTGGTGCTGGACAGGAACAGCTTCATTTTCTACAGGGATCCCAAGGGGCTGGCACCCACTACCTGGGTGAGTGGGGGGCACAGGGGTGGGCTTGGACAGTGGGGGAGTGCCAGAGCATTGGGAGGTATTGGGGGGACAGTGAGGGCAGAAGGGGGAGAGGGCTATGGAGGAATACAAAGTGCTGTGGAGACATAAGTGGGACAGGGCACCCATGATGTCTGGTGCCCCCCCCGATGCCCTGCCAGCAGCTGCCCCAAAAGCAGCATGGACTTGCGGGGGCTGCCCTGGATTGCGCCCTCCAGCAAGAAGAATGTCATCCATGTGAGTGGGGTATGACCCCAGGCTGGGGATGTGGGGATGCGTAAAGTGCACAGCCCAGGGGACGTGGGGCTCTCCACAACAGTCCGGGCATCATAAGGATCCCCCTAAATGCAGCTCACAGAGAAGGGGACCCCACAGCCCAGCATGTACAGGAACCCCCAAAACAGGACAGAGAGGTGCTGCTCATATACTCCTGTGGGCCATGGGGGGTGGCTGGCGTAGGGACCCCTCTTGGGTTAGAGGCACCTAGCCCAAGAGGGGAGTAGGACGCACCTGGAGTGCCTGGGTCTGTCTGGTCCCTGTAGGGGTCCCCAAGGGTCCCTTCCCCCCTCCCCCTCCATCCTGCTCCCTGCCCTCAGCTCCGCACTGTGATGGGTAACAGGTTCCTGCTGCAGCCAGACCAAGAGGCCACCATCCCGGAGTGAGCCCACGCCATCCAGGGTGTCATCTGCCGGCTGCTGAGTGCCTGGAGTGGGGGCAGGGGTTACCCCTGCTCCCCCTAGCCCCGTCAGCATCCCCAACTGTCCCTGTCCACCAACCCCATCCCCCAGGTCCTAGAGAGCCCCATGGATGCACCTGTGGGGTGGCTGCATTGGGTGGATATTGGGGACCTGGTGGAGCTCAGTGGGGAAAGGATGAGGATGAGGTGCCATGGGTCACTGAAAAGGCGGGGGCTCCAGGTAGGTTTGGGGTGGCTGAAAGGGGGGAACAGGCCTCAGAGCTGGCATGACTGTGACCATGACCACACTGCCTGCTGTGGTCCAGGTGCCTCCCACACCCCTGACACCTCGGAGAAGAATTACAGAATCATTAAGGTTGGAAAAGACCTTTAAGATCCGCAAGTCCAACCATCAACCAACACTACCATGCCCACTAAACCATATCCTGAAGTGCCACGTCCACAGGTTTTCTGAATACTTCCAGTGATGGTGACTCCTGGGCAGCCTGTTCCAATGCTCAACCACTCTCTCTGTAAAGAAATTTTTCCTAATGTCTAGTCTAAACCTCCCCTGGCGCAACTTGAGGCCATTTCCTCTCGTCCTATCACTGGTTGCTTGGGAGAAGAGACCAACACCCTCGTCGCCGCAACCCCCTTTCAGGTAGTTGTAGAGAGCGATGAGGTCTCCCCTCAGCTTCCTCTTCTCCAGAATGAACACCCCCAGTTCCCTCAGCCACTCCTCATCAGACTTGTGCTCCAGACCCCCCCCCAGCTCTGTTGCCCTTCTCTGGACACACTCCAGCACCTCAACGTCCTTGTAGTGAGGGGCCCAACACTGAACATAGGATTCGAGGTGCAGCCTCACCAGTGCTGAGTACAGGCGTACAATCACTGCCCTGCTCCTGCTGGCCACACTATTCCTGATACAGGCCAGGACGCTGTTGGCCTTCTTGGCCACCTGGGCACACTGCCGGCTCATATTCAGCCGGCTGTCGACCAGCACCCCCAGGTCCTTTTCTGCTGGGCAGCTCTCCAGCCGCTCCTCCCCAAGCCTGTAGCGTTGCATGGGGTTGTTGTGACTCAAGTGCAGGGCCCGGCACACAGTTGACCTCGGCCCATCGATCCAGCCTGTCCAGATCCCTCTGCAGAGCCCTCCTACCGTCCTGCAGATCAACGCTCCCACCCAGCTTGGTGTCATCTGCAAACTTACTGAGGGAGCACTCAATCCCCTCATCCAGATCATCAATAAAGATATTGAACAAGACCCGTCTCAGAACCAAGCCCTGGGGAACACCGCTTGTGACCGGCCGCCAGCCGGATTTAACGCCATTCACCACAACTCTCTGGGCTCGGCCATCCAGCCAGTTCTTTACCCAGCGAAGAGTAAACCTGTCTAAGCCACGAGCCGCCAGTTTCTCCAGGAGAATGCTGTGGGAGACGCTGTCAAAGGCTTTACTAAAGTCCAGGTAGACAACATCCACAGTCTTTCCTTCATCCACTAGGCGGGTCACCTGGTCATAGGAGAAGGAGATCAGGTTGGTCAAGCAGCACCTGCCTTTCATGAACCCATGCTGGCTGGGCCTGATCCCTTGGCTGTCCTTCATATGCCCTGTGGGCACCCTCAAGATGAACCGCTCCATGATCTTCCCCGGTACGGAGGTCAGGCTGATAGGCCTGTAGTTCCTGGGATCTTCCTTCTGGCCCTTCTTGTAGACGGGCGTCACATTGGCAAACCTCCAGTTGTCTGGGACCTTCCCTGTTAACCAGGACTGCTGATAAGTGATGGAAAGTGGCTTGGCAAGCTCCTCTGCCAGCTCTCTCAGTACTCTTGTGTGGATCTCATCGGGCCCCATAGACTTGTGGGTATCCAGGTGGCTTAGCAGGTCCTTAACTGCTTCCTCCTGGATTATGGGGAGTTTATTCTGCTCCATCCTGGTCTTCCAGCTCAGAGGGCTGAATACCCTGTGGATACCTGGACTGGCTATTAAAGACTGAGGCAAAGGCAGCATTAAGTACCTCAGCCTTGTCCTCATCCTTGGTGACAATGTTCCCCGCCTTATCCAGTAAGGGATGGAGATTCTCCTTGCCTCTCTTTTTGTTGTTAATATACTTGTAGAAGCATTTTTGGTTATCCTTTACAACTGTGGCCAGATTGAGCTCTAGCTGGGCTTTTGCCTTTCTAATTTTGTCCCTGCTTGACCTAACGAGATCCTTGTACTCTTCGTGAGTCGCCTGCCCCTTCTTCCAGAGGTGATAAACTCTACTCTTTTCCCTGAGTCCCAGCAAAATCTCCCTGTTCAGCCAGGCCAGTCACCTTCCCCGCCAGCTCTTCTTACAGCACATGCGCCTTTAAGATTTCCTTCTTGAAGACTGTCCAGCCTTCCTGGACCCTTTTGCCCTTCAGGATGGTCTCCCAAGGGACTCTCTCAACCAGTGACCTGAACAGGATGAAGTCTGCCCTCCCGAAGTCCATGGCAGCGGTTTTGATGATCCCTCTTCTTATTTCACTCAGAATTGAGAATTCTATCATGTCATGGTCACTAAGCCCAAGATGGCCTCTGGCCACCCGTCCTTCTCTGTTTGCAAACAGGTCAAGCAGGGCACCTCCCCTGGTGGGCTCACTCACCAGCTGTGTCAGGAAGTTATCCTCCACACACTCCAGGAACCTCCCAGATTGTTTTCTCTCTGCTGTGTTATACTTCCAGCAGATGTCCGGTAGACTGAAGTCCCCTACAAGAACAAGGACCAGCGAATGTGAGACTTCTGCCAGTCGCTTATAGAATATCTCATCTGTCTCTTCGTCCTCCTTGGGTGGTCTGTAACAGACTCCCAGCAGGATATCTGCCTCGATGGCCTTCCCCCTCATCCTTACCCATAAGCACTCAACTTGGTCTTCACAATCATTGATTTCTATACAATCAAAACTCTTCCTAACATACAGAGCCACCCCACCAGCTCTCCTCCCTTGCCTATCCCTTTGGAAGAGCTTATAGCCATCCACTGCAGCACTCCAGTCATGACAGCCATCCCACCATGTTTCTGTGATGGTGACTAAGTCATAGCTGTGCCGCTGCACAATGGCTTCCAGCTCCTCCTGTTTGCTGCCCATGCTGTGTGCATTGGTGTAGATGCACTTGAGCTGGACTATTGATTTCACCCCCAGCTCCAGCATGCCACCCCTAGGCTCATCTCTGGTGAGCCTGGTTTTATCCCCTTCCCCCTTTGAATCTAGTTTAAAGCCCTCTCAATGAGGCCTGCCAGCTCGTAAGCCAGAATCCTTTTGCCCCTTGGAGTCAGTTGCACTCCATCTGCTGCGAGGAGGCCCAGTGCCGTGTAAACCGCCCCGTGGTCAAAAAACCCAAAATTCTGCCGTTGGCACCCCTGAGCCATGTGATGATCAAGTGTGCTTTCCTATTCCTTTCAGCGTTCTTCCCTGTCACTGAAAGGATTGACGAAAACACTGCCTGTGCTCCCGCTCCATCGACCAGTCGTGCCAGTGCTCTGAAGGCCTTTTTAATTGCCTTTGGGCTTCTCAGTGCAACCTCCTCGCTGCCAACCTGTAGGACCAACAGCGGGTAGTAAATCGGTGGGCCAAACCAGACCGGGGAGTTTCCTGGTGACATCTCTCACCCAGCCCCAGGGAGGCAGCAGCCTTCCCTCTGGGTTGGGTCTGGTTGGTATATTGGGCCCTCTGTTCCCCTCAGAAGGGAGTCACCTATGGCAATTACCCTCCTTTTTTTTAACAGAGGACGTCTTGATGCGTGGGGCTGGCTGACTCACCCTCGGCAACCCCCTGGATGGACTTTCATCAGGGTCGTCATGTTCCTGGCCCTCAGGTTCCAGAGCCCCATGTCTGTTGTGTGAGGGCAGCTGGGACGGTGAGGGAGGTCGGGAAGGGATTCGCCTGCCGCCATGAGCAGGGACCTGCTTCCATTCCCCCTCATCTCTTAGGTCCCTTCTTTCTGCCCGGCAGCAAGAATGCATCAGCCCAGATGGATTTGCCTCTGCGCTGCCAGTTGCTCTGCTTCCATCGCTGCAACCGCCCCCACAGGGCATTTGCCACCATCCATGAGTCGCTACAAAGACAGAGCACTGGCCACTTCCCTCATTCAGCAATGCCTTAAGCTAGCGGGATGGCATCTACCTCTGCAAATTGGCTTGATTCACCGTGTCCTTCAGCAGTTTCTACAAGTTGTCGTATAGGGCTCCATACAGCAGCCTTCCACCTCTGATGTTTGCCTAAAATATGAGAGGACCCATCAGTGAACAGGGCACATTGCTTTTCGCTTTCTGGTAGTTTGTTATACAGAGGGGGCTCTTCAGCGCATGTCACCTCCTCCTCTGGCAATATACCAAAGTTTTTGCCTTCTGGCCAGTGCATGACCACTTGCAAGATTCCTGGGTGACTGGGATTTCCTAGTTGAGCCCGCTGTGTGATCAGTGTGACCCACTTACTCCACGTAGCATCAGTCGCGTGATGTGTAGAGGGGACTCTCCCCGTGAACATCCAGCCCACCACTGGTAACTGGGGTGCCAGGAGGAGCTGTGCTTCAGTACCAACCACTTCTGAAGCAGCTCAGACCCCTTCATATGCTGCCAATATCTCTTTTTCACTTGGAGTATAGCGGGACTCAGATCGTCTCTATCCCCAACTCCAAAACCCTAAGCGTCGACTCGAGTGTCTCCTGGTGCCTTCTGCCAGAGACTCCAGGTAGGGCCATTCTCCCCGGCTACCATGTAGAGCACATTTTTAACATCTTGCCCTGCCCGGACTGGCCCGAGGGCTACGGCATGAACTATCTCCTGTTTGATTTGTTCAAAGGCTTGTCATTGCTCAGGGCCCCATTTAAAATCGTTCTTCTTCCAGGTCACTTGATAAAGAGGGCTTACAATCAGACTGTAATTCGGAATATGCATTCTCCAGAAACCCACAACACCCAGAAATGCTTGTGTTTCTTTTTTGCTAGTTGGTGGAGACATAGCTGTTACTTTGTTGATCACATCCGTTGGGATCTGTCGACGTCCATCTTGCCATTTTATTCTTAAAAACTGGATCTCTTGTGCAGGTCCTTTGACCTTACTTTGTTTTATAGCAAAACCAGCTTTCAGAAGGATTTGAATTATTTTCTTCACTTTCTCGAAAACTTCTTCTGCTGTGTTGCCCCATACGATGATGTCATCAATGTACTGAAGATGCTCTGGAGCTTCACCCTGTTCCAGTGCAGTTTGTATCAGCCCATGGCAAACGGTAGGGCTGTGTTTCCACCCCTGGGGAAGTCGATTCCAGGTGTATTGGACACCCCTCCAAGTGAAAGCAAACTGTGGCCTGCATTCTGCCACCAAAGGGATTGAGAAAAACGCGTTAGCAATATCAATGGTGGCGTACCACTTGGCTGCCTTTGACTCCAGTTCATATTGAAGTTCTAGCATGTCCAGCACGGCAGAACTCAGTGGCGACGTGACTTCATTCAGGCCACGATACTCTACTGTCAGTCTGCACTCTCCATCAGACTTTTGCACTGGCCATATGGGGCTGTTAAAGGGTGAGCGAGTCTTGCTGATCACTCCTTGGCTCTCCAGCCGACGAATCAGCTCATGGATGGGGATCAGGGAGTCTCTGTTGGTGCGATATTGCCGCCGGTGCACTGTTGTGGTAGCGATCGGCACCTGTTGTTCTTCGACCCTGAACAACCCCACAACAGAAGGGTCCTCTGAGAGACCAGGCAAGGTGGACAGCTGTTTAATTTCTTCCGTCTCCAAGGCAGCTATACCAAAAGCCCACCGGTACCCTTTTGGGTCCTTGAAATACCCTCTCCTGAGGTAGTCTATGCCAAGGATGCACGGAGCCTCTGGGCCAGTCACAATGGAGTGCTTCTGCCACTCATTCCCAGTTAGGCTCACTTCGGCCTCCAGTAGTGTCAGCTGTTGGGATCCCTCTGTCACTCCAGAAATACAGATGGGTTCTGCCCCTATATGGCTTGATGGTATTAGGGAACACTGTGCACCAGTGTACTTCCGTACTTGTGATGGCCCTGCTTCAGAGCACTCTGCCTCCTCACTCTTCCTCTGCCTCCTTCTTAGCAGAATCTTCCTCATCCCTTACTAAACGAGCTGACTTCCGCTTCCAAGATTTCTTCTTTTGTATAGGGGCAACTGATACTGGGATGGGCTGGTTCTCTGGTTCAGCTGCAACAGTCTGAGTAGCTACAGTGCCTGTTGCAGGGGTTGGAGTAGTGGCAGTGCCCGTCGTGGGGGTTGGAGTAGTCACAGTGCCTGCCACAGGGATTGGAGTAATGACAGTGCCTGCCACATTGCCATCAGACCCAGAGAGCCCCTCTCCCCTTTGCAGTGTAAAATAGAGCTCGGTGGGCATGGGCCAGGCCCCAGCACATGGCAATGATTTGTGTCTCCTTGGAGCTGCCAGGACGACAGCATACTTCTTCCAAATATTCTGCCAGTTCATCAGGATTCTGCACTTGTTCGGGAGTGAAGTTCCAAAACACCGGAGGTGCCCACCGCCCCAGGCATTTGCCCATGCTGTTCCACACACCCTGCCATTCATAACTATCCAGCCTTGGGGTAGATCTCCGGGTGATATGCTTAAATTGCTTACTAACCTTAGACAAAACCGAAACAACGTTCCCCAGAAGTAGCAATAGAGGTATTTTAACTACCCAAGGGTGTTCAAAATACTGAAAAATTATTGTGATTGAGATAAATGATTGAGTCCCAAACAGGATTCCAATTTAAGTTTACAATTTATTAAGCAAATAGAGGCAAGCAAACAGCGCTGGGTGCGCCGGGAGTCTCCGCTCCACCAAGACGCGCACCGTACAGTTCCTGTTCCTGGTTTATATCCTGTCTGCTAATACATATTCATGAATAGGCGTGTCTTCTTCGGCGCATGCCCTCGTCTCCTTCTAGAGTCTTCTCGAATCTTCCTCAGCGTGCCCCCAGGATGACCCCAAACTTTATGCATGCACTTTCTTTACACAATACTATGCGGTCAGTGGTCAAACTGGTTTGAGCTGATATACCAGCAAAGTAGTTTCTGCTGTAAAATAAAAGTTTTGGTGGGAAAGGCCGAACGGGTTACCCCTTTTTATGGTGCAGGAGAAATCCATAAAAGTACAGAAGGTTACACTTCGTCACACGAATCAGATGAACATATTACACAATCCCCCGTCTTCTTCTTTATAGTATTGATTTGTGTTTTCATTTCCAATCGAGTCAACACTTGCCGAATTGGTCATCTTTTGTTTTTATTATCATAAGGGAATGAGTTTTCTCTTTCCCTGGTTCAGGATCAATAGATACTGCAGATATCTGCATTCCTTGTATAACCGAGTGGATTAATCTAGTAACAATCCCCCACATATCCCCAATACAACTATCCCGATTTTAGTAACCTAATTATTCTATTAAGCATATATATTGGGGTCCTGTAACCCCAGGATCCGTCTTCTGCCCATGTAGCTGGATCATAATAGGCAATGATTCTCTCAGGAGGCCATTCGTTATACACCTGGATTCCTAGTTGCTCTCCCTGATTTACGGGTAACAGGAAAAAACTAGGTCTTATAGTTCCAATTCTTTGGCAAATATGCATATGCTAGCTTGCCACAAATCCAACAATGTCCTTCAGGAATTGGCCAACCATTTGATATGTTTCCAATTCTTAAATTGATTATTCATTTCCAGTGGGTTTCCCCACTTATCCCAGCTATTCCAAGTTTCATTCCATAGGTAACCTCCTTCACACTCCAGATTACCTACTTGTCTTCCATCATCTTTTAGATTTTGCCAACAACTCCTTCCAATTATACTCGTTTGGAGTACCCATTGTTGTTTCCTATTATCCTTTCCCATTTTTTTCCATGTTTGGGGATCACTTATGTTGCTCTCCATAGCTTCCCATGGCCATCGTTCACCTTGATTTGTTCCACCACAAACATAACAGTTGGTTATATGTAATGACTTAGCAATGTTTTCAGCAAGATTTACAAATAGATTCTTAGCAACTGTGGGAATTTCATATTTCACTCCTGTCTCTATTTCATGATAAAATGCACTGATTCTTTTACCTTTTCTTTTATTTCAATACTAATAACTACACCTGGGTCTTCTCCAGGTCCATATATCGTAAGTCCAATTTTCACATTTTGTTGTTTCCATTCTCCTAAGTTCCACATAGTTATATTTACCGGAGTACAAGCATGGGCTGTGCAATTAGGGACTCCAACAAACACAACTCCATCCTGTGCCTCCACAATAGTAATAACTCTGGGCAATCTTGTAGGGCCACCCCTTTCTCAATTTTTGCTCTCCACACTTTTTGGGTAACCCCCATCCGGCTACATCGCTGACAGAGCAATGGGGGGGGGTGATGCTTTAGGTAAGAAACTCACCCCAAGTAGGACTAGAAGAGGTCCAGTCAGGGCCATAGTGCTTGGCAGTCACAGCCTGAAGGGGTTGTAGCCCTTGGCAGACCTTTTCAAGCCGCAACACCGGTTCCCTCTCCGGTCTTGCCCTCTTCTTTAATTTGAAGGGGTGTTTTCTTAGTACCCAAATTAATTGAGAGCTTGTTCTTTTCTCTCAATTTATAGAAAAACTATTTGATTAAACTGATGACAATAAAATCTAACCCACGGTAATTCTTCTAAGGGGGTAGATGTTAACATTGCGCTCTTACAAATAAACAACACTTTCTACACAAAGGACAAATTCTAGTTCCAGCTCCTTTTTCGAGTTTTAAGAAAACATTATTTTTCGCTAATCCTCCCATACACCAGTATATTTTGCAGAACTGACCTTTGTTATTAATAAACTGTTTTCCCTAATGGGTATCCACTCAGGAGTCTCCCTGTTCACCAATTCTACAGGAGTAGCCACAATAAAATTCCCACAGCAATTCAGCTTATACTCTTTGATTCAGGCTTCTTCAAGTTTGTTCAGATGTGACTTTCCACTCCTTCACTGGACCTTTCACTCGCGACATGTGTCCATAATAAAACAAGAAAAGGTCCTTCCCAGAGGGGAGATGATAGGTTTCCTTCTTTCCATGTTTTTATTAGAGTTTTATCTCCTGGTTCTAACTGATGAATTGCAAATCCTAAAGGTGGTGCTTGGGCCACCATCCCAATCTCTCTTAATTCTTTTAATCTTTTTCCAAGGGTAATTATATATTGTTGGATACTATGATCCTCAATTACATTGTTCCCCAGAGGCATTCCTTGAAAATAAGGCATGCCATATAAGATTTCATATGACGATAATCCAGTCTCACTGTATGGTTTAGTTCTTATGTTTAGAAGTGCCAATGGTAAACATTTCGTCCAGGGCATTTGTGTCTCAATCATTAATTTAGCCAATTGTTGTTTTATTGTTTGATTCCCTGAGCTTTGTGGGTGCCACGGAGTGTGGTATTCCCACTGAATACCTAATGATTGAAGTAAAATGTGTACCCTGGTCAGAATCAATGTACTGGGTTATCCCATATCTAGGTATCAAATGTTCCAATAAAATTTTTACCACTATCTGTGCCATAGCTCGTACTACAGGGTACGCTTCTACCCACTGTGTTAAATGATCTACTATTACCAATAAATATTTTATCCTCCCTACCTTAGGCAATTCAGTGAAATCGACTTGTACTTTCTCAAAAGGTCTGTAAGCTGTTTTTCTCCCTCCCGTGGCTACTTGTCGAAACACTTTCTTATTTACCTTTTGACAAGTTAAGCAACCTTGTGTAATTTGCTTTGCTATTTCAAAAATTCCAGTACAACCAAATTTTTTAAGAAAATGATCACTTAACGCTTTTGTACCCCAATGTGTT